>NC_079195.1:125113242-125473242 GCF_029499605.1 Hyla sarda | reverse complement strand
GAACGCCGCGTCTAAAGGGTTAATAGTGCGCGGCACAACGATCGGTGCCACAGGCTATTAGCCCAGGGTCACAGCTTTCATTAGCGACCAGGACCAACCCGCTATGTCACGGCGTCACCCCGCGTTATATAACGGGACCGGGTGCATGGCGTACAGGTACACCCTGCGTCCTTAAGAGGTTAAAGTATTATGCTCCCACATAATCTTTAATGTGTTGTTAAATATGTGTGCATCATGTTTGTAGTTGTTGTTGAACTGAGGAGGTTCTTTACTTTGGTCATGCTTGTTGATCTTTGTCTTTATGTTTATTTGTGTTTTACCCCTTGTGTTTACTTACTTTGTTTAAAAAATTTTGTCTGTATGTGTTATTTGCAGTTTGTCTTACCTTGTTTGCGGTGTGTTCCCGTTTGCGCCTAAATCTGCGACTTTATGTGCGCCTTTTACGTTTGCGTCTTTTGTGTTTTTTTTGCCTCAATTAAAAGACGTAAAAATGCAACAAACATTAAAACAGGCGCAAAAAAAATAAAAAATAAAAAAAACAACAGGAAATTACTTAAGCACACAGCTAAAAGCAGGAACACACCAGAACAAAGACAAGAGCCCCAAATAAAAAAGGGAAAGGTAAGTACAATCTTGCTTGTTCACCTTAATATTAAATACTATGAGGGAGACTAAACTAAAGCAGTGTGCCAAAACAGATGACCATTTGATTCCAACAAACAGGAACATCAATTATTTGATTTATCACAGGCCTTGCCACAAAAAAATGAAAAGGCTTGGATTGTTTGCTAGGTTCAACTGAGCCACTTTTTATGAAGATAGGGGGGACATTTATCCAAACCTTGGCCAAGGAAAACTTACTCAGTTGCCCATACCAAACTCTAAGATTGCTTATTTCATTTTGCAGAGTCCTTGTTAAAAATTAAAGAAGTGAGCTTATTGTTTGCTATGGGGAACTCAGCTAATTTTGCTCTGGACAGGTTTGGATATATTTCCCCCTTAGTCTTTGTAAATTATACCACTAGAAAATGTAATAAAATAATAGCTTTGATTTAGCTTAGCCACACAAAAAGTTTTTATTTTGTGGATACACAATGCAAACACCAAGTAAGCAATCAATTTTAATAAAAAATATTAATAACATTTTCTACTTCAACTGAAACGTTCACTATGGATCCAGTAGTACCTTCCTTATGTGGGTGCAAAGAAATGAGAGTGAAAATCAAAACAGTGAAAGGACAACAGTAAAAAGACGTCCACGTGTTTTCAAACCGAGATTAGGTCTGGAACACTTCACTAATGATGAAATTAAACACCAATTCCGAATAAGTAAGGAAGCTGTTATGCAACTTTATTCTAACCTTAACAACAGCTTGGAAAGTAACACATGTCGAAGCCAAGCAATACCTGGCATGACCAAACTAATGACAGCTTTACACTATATTGCTACTGGATAATTTCGATATTGTGTAGCTGCTAAGCTAAGATTTACCTTTAGGCACACATTGCATCGGGTAGTGGAGGGTATTGTGGCCTTAGCTCCACAATATAAAACATTTCCACAAAATTCAGAAGAACTGAGGGCAGTGAAACTTTCATATTCCAAAGCAGGTTTCCCCAATGTCATAGGGTTAATTGACTGTACGCACATAATCGACTGTACGCACATAATCCTCCCTCCTAATGCTCTAGAAGCTCTAGAAGTCAATTTCAGAAATCGGAAACAATTCCCTTCAATTAATGTTTAGATTATCTGTGTCCCAAATCTGGAAATATATGATGGCTCATTTCCCTGGCTCCAGCCATGACACCTTCATACTTGCCAACAGTGAAATTGGAGGTGCCTTTAAAAGAGGAAAATTTGGAAATGGCGTCCTGCTAGGCAAGTAACAGCTTCTTTGAGTTTTTAATTTAAAAATACTACATTATGTTTGTGGTGCAAACAAGAGTGTTTGTATTGTGACCACAATCCTATTGAAAACACCAATGGCTCTGCTTACACAATAATTATGCATTAACATTTGTTATAAGTGCCATTAATTACAAGGTCACTTGGGTATTCTATTTGAAATGTGTGCATTTTACAGTTTTACCAGTACACCATAGCAAACAATCAGATTTAGTAATTAATTTGTAACATGGCCTTATAAAAAGAGAAGTGATCTGATTGTTTGCTAGGTCAAACTGGTCCACTTTTCCCCTGCACTGGTTTGCCAAAAGATGTGTTCATATATATCAGTTTGCTGGCATATTTTTCCTCCATTGTACAACAGAGGGAAACTGATGATATAACTGATCCCATTAATTTAAATGGGACAGTTTACAATCATCCAGTGTCACAATGGTGTTGTGTGGACATTCCAGATGGCAAAACACAGAGAAATGCAGCTTAATTTTTTCCTGTGTCTGCCCTACCTAAACAATGGTAGATCAAAAAAGAATTATGGTAACTGATGTTTGTTATCAGTTGTGCCATCATTTGCATAAAGATCTAGGCTGAGTTCCACTATAGTGCATGAGGGACATATATGTGTTGACATGTATGTTTAATTTTGCATTGAGATATTTTTTAATACATATGCGGTTGCCCAGTATGGGAGACTTTAACCCATACCCTTGCTGCTCCGTCAGACAGCCTCCTTCAGTGTCCCCAGGGCCCCATGCACCTGTTCCCCCCTGTACATATGTTCTGCAGAGTACATTATGCAGAGGTAAAATGGTTATGTAGTATCACACTACTTGTTGAGTTCTGGGGAGAAGTGTTAAGAACCGAAGGAGCCCCAGCAGCTAAAGCATTGGGTAGATGGCCTCCGGCAGCCCAATCTGCAAACTTGTGTGTACTATGATCTGAAATGTGTTCCTAGAGCAGTTACAAAGCTTGTTAATCCCACATGTTTACCAAACCAAAGAGCATGTATGGACATTTACAGTGCTACATGGACTTGTGTCTACCTTGTTCTATAACCAAACCTGTGAAGAACATTTTGCATAATGCCCCAGGAACTGTCACTAGGCCCCAGTGGCCACTTCAGTCCTTCACCCTCCAAGACTGGGCATTGAGGACGACTGTATTTAAGACGGGGAGTTTGTGGTAGTCCAGTATAGGAGATGTTACCCCGTACCCTTGCTGCCCTGTCAGGCAGCCTCCTTCAGTGTCCCCAGGGCACCTTGCACCTGTTTCCCCATGTACATATGTTCTGCAGTCTATTGTATTATAAAATGTGTTGTATCTTTAAGAGTTATGTCATGTGATTGTTACCCAGGAGGTACAAGTGACCAGGTGGTCCCAAGAGTGACCTATGGGCTCATTGCTAGTCTCTACCATATAAGCCCTGGGTGGAGCTAGCTTCTCTCTCTTGGAGCTTAAAGCTCTTGCTTCCTGCTGAGGTCCAGTGCAGTCATGCCTAGTGTGTGTGTCCAGAATGTTGGAGGCCTCAAAGTCAAGTCCTGCAGCCACCATCAATTCAAGTAAGCTAAAGTCACAGTTTTATGAGTCAAGTCAAGTCAGTCCCTGTCATCTGTCAAGTCAGCGTGGTCTGCATTCAATTGTCCAGACCTACTACAAGTCCCAGCAAGCCCTTAATGTCTCTGCATCACTGGTCACCTCCTTGGGCCCTGGCAGAACGGCATAGACTTTACCAACTGTCTACCCTCAGTAAGGCTACCGTTGTCAGTAACTTGACGTCGGAGTCTTTACTGCCCCATGCCTAGCCCAGGATCCAGCGGTATACCTCCTGGTAGTTTTAGGCTAAACCACACCCTGGCATCACAAATACAAGGTGTTAATGCCATCTGCCCCTAGCGTAACCACATCTGCCCTCATCACACCCCGCTACCACACAACTTTTGGCATCCTACGAATAGGATAAGGGCGTGCGCCTTATGCCACAAGTCCTCCTCTTGTCTGAACTGTGTCCAATATTGTATACAAAAATTGCATGCAATTTTAGTCTGCGCTAGAAAGTGCATGGGACTTTGCAAATGAAAAGTGGTTTATCTGCTACTTTTAACTGTACAGAGGTAGTACCTGAAAGGGTTAAATTGGTCCACAGATTCCCGCACGTGCGAGCCATGGATACTAGAAGCCAACCATTCAGTTGGGAGAGCATGTACAGGGAGTGATTGTACCTAATGTGACAGATAAGGGGTCTGCTGAGTTTATGCAATTGGAAGATCCTCCTGATTTTGCTGCAATTTGAAGATCCTCCTATTGTTCGAGCTGCGAGAAGCCTTGTCACTGTCACCAAAGGGAGAGTCCCGGTGCGGTTAGTAAACCTGTCTGATTCTGCTACTGTCTTGCCCAAATACACTCTTGTAACCTAACTGTACCTCCTAGAGTTGAAAGACTTTGTGACAGAACATCTGGTGGCCCCACAGCGTGCAGCTCAAGTGGCCGAAGGATCCAGTGTGAGCCTTCCAGAGCCATGGTGGGCGCAACTTTAGGTTGGAGACGACACTACTCCAAGAGACCAAGTCAATGGAATCATCAATGTTGCCAAGAGGTACCATGAGGCTTTTAGCAAGCACCCCATGATTCAGCACCGAATCCTCACAGGTGACAGCCCACCTATCAATGAAAGACACCGTCCGGTCGCGCCCGGCATGTCAAGAAGATGCTGGCTGACATGAAAGTGGCAGATGAAATCCAGGAAAGTCCGAGCCCCTGGGTGGCGCCACTTGCCCTAGTCAAGAAAAAGGACGGAACCATCCCCTTCTGTGTCAACTACAGGAAATTGAATAAGGTCACACATAAGGACCACCGCCCTGGGGTTGGCTGTTTACTTCTCCACCCTGGACTTGACCAGTGGATATTGGCAAGTGCCCATGGCCATGGAGGATCGGGAGAAGACCGCCTTCATGACAACCATGGGACTGTTCAAGTATGCCGTTTTGGCTGTGCAATGCCCCTGCTACATTCCAGCGTCTGATGGAAAGGTGCCTGGGGCAAATGAATTTTCAAAGTGTTCTATTGTACCTGGACAATGTCATTGTGTATTCTAAGTCCTACCAGGAACACCATAGCCATCTGTCAGACATCTTCCAAGTCCTGATCAAGCATGGGCTGAAGATCAAACCATCAAAGTGTCACTTGCTGAAATCTTAGGTCCACTACTTGGGTCATATTATCAGCACAGAGGGAGTCCAGCCTAATCCTGAAAAGGTGGAAGTTGTCAAGAACTGGCCAACCCTGCGCACAGTGAGAGATGTCAGGAGCTTCCTGGGGTTTTCCGGCTTCTACCGCCGTTTCATTCTCCACTTCGCCCAGATTGCAGAATCCCTCACAGCTCTCTCTTACGGGGTACGGCGAAGGAAAACTACAATGGAAGACTACCTGTTGCATGGGCCAAAGAGCAAGAGACAGCGTTTTAAGCTCTTAAAAGTCTGCTGACAGAACCACCCATCTTGGCGTATCCACACTACAGTCAGCCATTCCAGCTGTATACTGATGCCAGTTTTGAAGGTGTGGGAGCTGTCTTGTCCCAAGTCCAGGTAGGGCAAGAGCGAGTAATTGCCTATGCCAGTCGTAACCTGCGAGGAGCATAGAAGAACTATGGGAATTACAGCGCATTGAAGTTGGAACTTCTCGTCCTGGTGGGATCAAAAAGTTCAAAGACTATTTGACCACCACGCCATTTACTGTCTACACGGATAATAACCCGTTTGCCCACCTGAATACTGCCAAGTTGGGTGCCATCAAGCAGCGTTGTGCTTCAAGATTAGCCAATTACCATTTCACCATCAAGTACAGAAGCTGCAAGTCGAATGTCAATGCCAACGTACTGTCAAGAATGACCCCCGGCGAAGAACACACTGTTGAAGACGTGTGGAAAGACGTGGAGATGCCCCCATTCTACCAACAGTTCGTGAATCAGAATGTTGTGACCACCCTCATTGATGGTGAACCCAGGTCCGAAAAGGTTAAAGAAGACCTATACACCTGGAAGACTCTTCAGGACGAAAGTTGAGTCATAGGGGATCTGTTGGACTACCTTATGGCAAAAAAGGTATCAACCCGTCTACACCGGGCCCAGTGTGACTATGAGCTGAAATGTCTGTGGCGACAGAGGAAGCGACTGTTTGTGCACAAAGGTCTGTTGCACCGGAATTCTTTGGATCCGGTCTCTGGTGATCGACATTAGATTCTGGCTCCCCGAAGAGATGCGGCGACGGTCCTCAACGCATACCATGGTCCAGATGCACGCTCCTGCCTCTTAGCTCCGCTCGTGTATTGGGGAAGATGTCTCATCTGTGTTCTGAATGAACATTGTATAAACCGTTGCAGCAGGATTTCCAGGTGTGTGCTCCGTCTCTTTTATCCATATTGTTTATTTCATATTTTGTATACACACTTGTCAGCGCTATTTCATAATTTTTTCAGCCAGCGGTGCCCGACTTTATCTACTTATTGGATGCATACCATGATCAGTCGGGATACTTTGGAGTCCACAAGACCAAAGCTACTGTCAGGCAAACATTCTATTGGATCGGAATGCAGAGCAACATTGAGAAATGGTGCGGTGAATGTGCTGTTTGTGACATCACTAAGAACATGCACAAGGATGCAAGAGTACCCCTCCATTCCATCCAGAGTGAAAGTCCTAACCAGTTGGTCACATTAGACCATGTCAAGTTGTCTCCTACCCGGTCCGGGTACACCTATGCTCTCACCGTGGTGGATCACTACTCTAAATGGGTTGTTATCCCCATCAAAGATCTCACAGCCAAGACAGTGGCCTAGATGTTCTACTCCTATTGGGTGCAAACCCTTGGGTGTCCAGAGCTTGTCCTAACTAGTGTTGCTCGCGAATATTCGCAATTCGAATATTATTCGCGAATATCGAATATTCCTTTTTTTTTTTTTTTTCTTCACAGTACACATCACAGTGATCACCCCTCTCTGCTTCCAGCTTGTGTGGTGTAAAGAAGGCTGTAATACTACTGTGTGAGACTGGCGTGCGAAAATTCGCATATGCGAAAATTAGCATATGCTAATTTTCGTATATGCGAATTTACGCGCGTGTTAATTTTGTATATGCCAATATTCACTTATGTTAATTTTCGTATACGCGAATTTTCGCATATGCGAAAATAAAACGAGAATATAACGAATATGCGAATATTCGCGAATATATGACGAATATTCGTCCATATATTCGCGAATATTCGCGAATTCGAATATGGCCTATGCCGCTCAACACTAGTCCTAACTGACCATGGAATGGCCTTCAAGTCCCAACTCTTCCAAGAGCTGTGTCAATTCCATGTCTGCAAGACACTCCAGACTACTGCTTATCACCCCCAGGGGAACAGGGTCAGTGAGTGCATCAATCAAGTCTTTATCCACATGTTGCGAGCAGCATCCGTGTCAAGACAAGAAGCGTGTCCCCAACTGCTGCCCGAACTATTGTGTCACACATAACAGTCCACTGTTCTACGGGGTACACCCCTTTCTACTTGATGAGGAGGCGACATGGACAGCTGCCTAAAGACCGAACATTTGAGTTCCAAGCCCCGTTCAACAACTCTCCAAAAGCCTCCCTGGAGTGGGTCTCTGACCACCAGAGAAGAATCCAAGAAGCCAAAGAAATCGTCGGCAAGAAGATGGGCGAGGCTCAGCAAAGACAACGACAGGTCTATAATCGTCATGCCTCTATCAAAGCACTTCAATTAAGCAACAAAGTGTGACCCTGTCACCAGTCTCTCCACCACTGCTGCCAGTGACTCCAAGTCCAGCTTCTGAATTCACTGAGGAAGAGCCAGCTGCCATTCCAGAGATTACAAGAGCTCCCGAAGACAAAGGCCAGAAGTGGTGTTGCGCAGGTCCCAAAGATAAACACAAGGACAAATTACCGCAAGATACAAAGATTAGCTCACAAAATAGTGTGCAAGGTTGTGTACCACACATAGTCAGTTCATATGTAAACTCGTAAATTAGGACTGTAACATTACTGGTAGTCCCAGTCCACAAATGTCCAATGTATATATCTGTCTAACATTTTTCTGTCCTTGTGTACAGGGTACTCTACTGGCCAGAGGGTTCCCCTGAAACTAAAAGTAAGACACGTGTAGAGGCAGAGTACATTATGCAAAGGTAAAATGGGTTATATAGTATCACACTACTTGTTGATTTCTGGGGAGAAGTGTTAATAACCAAAGGGGCCCCAGCAGCCAAAGCATTGGGTAGATAGCCTCCGACAGCCCAATCTGCAATCTTCTGTGTCTTATGGTCTAAAATGTGTTAGTAGAGCAGATACAAAGCTCTTTAATCCCACATGTTCACCAAAGAGCATGTATGGACATTTACAGTGCTACATGGACTCATTTCTACCTTGTTCTATAACAGGACCTGTGAAGGACATTTTGCATAATGCCACAGGAACTGTCACTAGGCCCCAGTGGCCACTTCAGTCCTTCACCCTCCAGGACTGGACATCGAGGACAACTGTATTTAAGAGAGGGAGTTTGTGGTTGCCCAGTACGGGAGATGTTACCCCGTACCCTTATTGCCATGTCAGGCAGCCTCCTTCAGTGTCCCCAGGGCACCTTGCACCTGTTTCACCCCTGTACATATGTTCTGCAGTGTATTGTATTATAAAATGTGCTGTATCTTTAAGAGTTATGGCATGCGATTGTTACCCAGGAGGTACAAGTGACCAGGTGATCCCAAGAGTGACCTATGGGCTCATTGCTAGTCTCCCCCATATAAGGCCTGGGTGGAGCTAGCTTCCTTCTCTTGGAGCTTAGAGCTCTTGCTTCCTGCTGAGGTCCAGTGCAGTCGTGCCTAGTGTGTGTGAGTTTTGGAGGCCTCAAAGTCAAGTCCTGTAGCCACCATCAATTCAAGTCACATCTTCATTAGTCAAGTCAGTCCCTGTCATCTGTCAAGTCAGCGTGGTCCGTATTCAATTGTCCAGTTCTACTGCAAGTCCCAGCAAGCCCTTAATGTCTCTGTGTCACTGGTCACCTCCTTGGGCCCTGGCTGAACTGTATAGATTTTACCAACTGTCTACCCTCAGTAAAGCTACCGTTGTCCATAACTTGGTGTCAGAGTCTTTATTTTCCCGGCGCCTAGCCCAGGATCCAGCGGTACACGTTCGGGTGATTTTAGACTAAACCATGCCCTGACGTCATGAATACTAGGGGTTAATGCCATCTGCCCCTAGGGTAACAACATCTGCCCTATCACACCCCGCTACCACACATATTTGAAAATTAAATGTGCCTGCTAAAATTTTGACAGTTGTCCATAGCAAACAATTGTTACTCAAAAATGTAATGCTTTGTTCTTTTAACATTGAACAACAATTGTGTGCTAACAACAACTGTTCCACTAGTCCTCTACACAAGCTTAGGCAAATATCAGCCCTATGTGCCCATATGTTTTTAATGTAAATTTAAATTTTCAGTTTAAACTTCTTTTTCAGGACATAACGGTAGCTGCTTAACCCCTTAAGGACTATCGACACGTTTCGGAAGACTGTCGGCTTCCTTCGTCTGGAAGGAAGACGAAGGAAGCCGACAGTCTTCCGAAACGCGTCGATAGGTTTGTGGACCACAGAGGATACCGTAGTGACGTCACTCATATCCAAATCACTTCTACCTTAACCATCTAGTAGCGGGCGTGCAGGTAGGTAGAGGCGCCACCGGCCGGGACGCATTCCCACTGCTGCCAAACGCTTCTTCCAACAAACCGGATTACCAACAAGAACTCCCGGAAAGGATTACTATCCAACACCCCCTAGCAATTCCTGGAGCACCCTCATCCAGAGCTCTCAGCAGTGATCATTGCGCAGCTGACGCCTGCCGGAGACATACCAGGTACGCTACTCAGTGCTATATCAGTAAGCAGACATTCAAGAGAGTATCTATATGCAAAAAGAAAAGAACCGCCTGTGGATCATACAGTGGCTGATAAGTACTGGAAGGATTAAGATTTTTAAATATAATTTCCTTTCTGCCTGACCACAGTGCTCTCTGCTGACACCTCTGTATGTTTTAGGAACTGTCCAGAGTAGGAGCAAATCCCCATAGCAAAACTCTTGCTCTGGACAGTTTCAGACATGGACAGAGGTGTCAGCAGAGAGCACTTCTGGTCAGACAGAAAGGAAATTCAAAAAGAAAATAACTTCCTGTGGATCATACAGCGGCTGATAAGTACTGGAAGGATTACAATTTTTAAATAGAAGTAATTTACAAATCTGTTTAACTTTCTGGCACCAGTTGATTTAAAAAAAATATATATATTTTCCAGTTGCGTACCCGTTTAGGACTCTGACCACTGTTAATTTATGCATTAATAACTATGGGATGCTTTTACTTTTCATTCTGATTTCATTCTGATGGGGTTTTGCACAGTTTATATGGTAATTGCACATTATACTTACCTCCACGCATGTGGTGAGGAGCACAGTAAATGCAGACATACTTAGACACATTATGCTGCATTGTGATTCAGTGTGCCTGTGCTACATTCTTCACTAGTGACACGGCCCTCCAATGTGACTAGATTCCTATGTGTACCCCCGAAACAAGGTTTCTGGAGCCTGCACAGTAGGACGGAGACGCTGGAAGTGGGTCAGTATTTGTTCCGGCGAGGTGTGACGCAGGCGCCAACATGATCTAACACTGCTGAAAGTAATCTACCTTATTACAGGACCATATATAGCCCGGTAATCACTCACATAGTCAGTACCTCTTGAGAAAGGGAAACCGAAACAATCGTGGGGGTCGGGGTGCTGCTTGTTATTCCCACATGGGTAAGGCTACACTTAGTCCGTACTGATAGTACTATGCACTGTCTGCGCATCTATCTGCATTTACTTTGCACCTTATGACATGTGGTTATTCGTACCCCATGTCAGACGGTATGATACTAGTACCAATTGTTGATGATTTAATATATGTCACATGTATGGGTGATCCACAATGGTAGATGTCTGCAAATACATTTGTGCACTTTATAAATGACATAATATATGTGGCAGACATCACAAATGTATTTTTCATATAAGTGTGATATATCTTGTGTTCAGACAGTGTGCTGTATATACAATAACAACCAGCTTTGCCCCATTTTTCTCCATTGGATACCCATTTGTTATGCTTCACATCTGCAATTTATGTGATTTTTAAATAAAAAACATTGCTCAATAAAGATTTGTACTTTTTTATTTAAAGGTGTTGTCTGAACTCTAATTCTCTTGTACATAATCCTAATAACCTTAATTATTTTTTTAGTAGTATGAATTTTATTATTATTATTATTAATAATCATCATCATCATAAATGATAATGAAAATATAATCCATGGGTTAGTTCTTACTTTGATGTATCTTTTCAAAAGGCATTAAAGAAACAACCTGTGTATGGTGCTAAAAAGTATAATAAGGAAACTTACTCATATAATATTATTAGCCAGAGTGCAGAGATCTTCCATATAAGCTGAGCTGTGTGGCTTGTAGTTGTTTTGTCAAATCACACTCCCTAATGCAGAGCTCCCATCCCTACTTCCACCTCCCCTCCTGTCAGCACGGGATCAGACCAGTTATGTGAAAGGGGGAGGAGCTCATATTACTTTTCAGATGTATAACTCATTAGATAAGGCAGCAGGAAGTCTTTCTCGGACAGAGTAGTTTCCATCAGAACAGGTTGACTGGTGCTTTATCTAATGTGTCATAAATCTAATGAGCAGTAATACAAGGGATGGGAGGTCTGCATTTAAAGCCTGTGATGTGATGTCACAGCTACAAGCCAGACAGCACAGCTGATAGGGAAGATTTGTACTTTTGACTAATAATATTCTATTAGTAAGTTGCTTTCTTATAGTTTTTGATACCACACACCATTTTTTTGCCAAATAGCCCCTTTATGGAGCTTTCCAGGATTAGAAAACTGAAATTTTCTCAAAACAGTACCACTATTTACTATGGCCTATGCAAAATATTGCAATTGTCTTACACAATTATCTTTGTCAACGTTGCTTTATAATGTCTTACTGTAATTAAAACATTAAATTTGTAGTTCAGATGCTAAATCACTGTCAAAATTGTTTGGTGTTAACAGAATCTCCTTATATGTTGTTACGAAAATAAAGAACGGTTGCTGGTGATGATTATGGCCTATAAACCATGAGCAGCACATACAATAATTATTGTGAGTAAATTAGTCCTATCTCAGAAAAAGTACAAATAAAATAACAGCAAGCACATCAGCTAGTTATGTAATAACAGTTTATATGAATTACATATAATTATGGTTTGATTTTAGAACATAAGCTATGTGACAAAACCGGGAGAGACAAATTGATGTGAGGTTATAGTAAATTACTGGCAAACATCAGAATAGGAGAGGATCCCGTTACATGGGGGGGGGCTTCCCTCTTCAGAAACAAAACTTCAATTATACTTGTGTAGACCAAGCTCCTCACATGTAACACAGCAAATGGCTCTGAACATCTTTAATTATTCCAGAGTTGGCAGTTAAAGTGAAAAATTCCACATAACAGACAATAAAATATCCTCTTCTGCTCATTTCAAGTCCTTTCATGGTAAAAAGGAAACATTTGCAAAAAAAAATTCTATTGTTTCAGTTTAGACTTTCTCCCTGTGGAAATGTATATTTATATGCCGCTCTTAGGAAATAACGACAAAATATAAGTCATGAATGGGTGACAATGCTTTTCTTAATGCCAATGTCAACAAATTTATTAAGTCCCTAAGGGTGTGTTTATGCATTGTTAATTGCAATAATTGAATACAGAGCCAGGTATGGACTTGAGAAGTCATGGGGGACATTTCTCATTGCATTTAGAGCTCTTTTTGTGCTTACTTCGGGCGCACAAAAATTTGCACATGTGCCTAAGCACTTTCAGTTTTCACTTTGCAGTGTGCAAATGTCGCACTTAGGAATAAAAAAGTCATAAACCCCTCCAAAAAGTGTCATACCTCAGCAAGGTCAGACCTGGCTTACATAATTGCCTTTGGAGAGCACTTTTCAAAAAGTCTCACAAAAAGTTACAGGAAATACAAAATGGTGTTTTGCAGTGATTTAATAGTTTTTTTTTTTTTTTTTTTTGCTTATGTGCGCCAAATTTATCAACCCCTGTGATAGTATGATAAACGTACAGAGGCTATACGTGTTTCAAGATGACTGTCTTATTCTTCAGTAGCCATAGATAATGAATATGCTTATTCATTATCTATGGCTACTGAAGAGCAAAGCTACTGAAGAATAAGACAGTCATCTTGAAACGCGTATAGCCTTGGTCTTATACCCATTGCCTACAGCAACCACCTTATACTACTTTTTAAGCCCACCTCGGCTTTGGCAGCGCTGCAGACCCCTTATTCTGGGACCTCTGTGGACCGCATGCACGATCATCTCTCCTTAGGACACGAGGACACCAGGGTCAGCGATCACCTCTTCATCCACGATACTCCACTTGTGGCTGGACGCCATCCCCTGCCAACCTGTCTCTGCCGGACTCATCCAATCCACTTTACTGGGATCACCATCGTTCACAAAGGCCAGCCACCACGCCGTGCCAGCACCGACAGAAACCCTCACCGCGAGACTGCTACTCCTGAGGATGCCGGCTGCACTTCGCCAGTAAGTGATACCACTCAAATCGGCAAACAGGTACTACCTCAAACCTACATTATCTGCATATCGCTTCCTGAACTGCTAAATTATATCATTTCATGAACTGCATTACCGGACCACTTTATTTCTGAACTATATTACCGGACCATTTTATTTTTGGACATTTCCAAATTTTTTAGCCTTATTTTAGGTGGTTGTTTTATAAATGACTTTTTAATATTTCATCTATTTTAATATCAATATCTTATTAACATCTGGTGCAAGGGCCCTGCCCAGATGCAAGTTATTATCTTGTGAATAAATATTATATTATTTTACTGCAATATCCTTGATTCAGGTCTTTTATTATCATTATATTATTCATTTACTTCCATTTACTATCATTATTAATTTAGTATCTATTTTATGACATTTAACTTGTATTGATTTTACATTTATTTGGTTCCACATCACCTTTTTCTCGCTAATTTTATCTCCTTTTTATTTCTCTTTATTTCACTATTCTTGAGGACTGGTTTTATATAATTTATTATATATGCCTATTCACTTTACTAGGTCTTTGGGGGATTTAGACCATTCCAGTTGACCTCGGAAGAGTATAACCCAGTGAGCTACACATACCCTTTTCCTTCTCCTTTCTTATCTCATTATTGAAAAGAGAGACAATAAGAAGTATTAGTATGACTGTGTGTTTTCCAGCTTAAGGGCTTGGAATAATTGCGACGAGTAATGGGAGAGGGTGCCCCAGTAGGTTTAATATTTTTCCTGATATGATATTGTTGCATGTATCTGTAACCAGAAGATAACAGTTTTAAAAGCATAAGACTTGGTAGAAAGCATGGGGCTATGTAGATGTTTGTAGAGGAGTAGTGTTGAGCGGCATAGGCCATATTCGAATTTGCGATATTTCGCGAATATATGGACGAATATTCGTCATATATTCGCTAAATTTGCATATTCGTAATATTTGCGTTCAATTTTTGCATATGCTTTGCATATGCAAAAATTAGCATCAACGAAAATTTGCATGTGCGAAAATTAGCATATGCTAAATTTCACATATGCGAAAATTCGTACGCCAGTCTCACACAGTAGTATTAGAGCCTTCTTTACACCACACAAGCTGGAAGCAGAGAGGGATGATCACTGTGATGTGTACTGTGAAAAAAACAAAAAAAAATGAATATTCGTAATTACGAATATATAGAGCTATATTTGCAAATTCACGAATATGCGATATTCGCGAATAAAATTCACATTGCGAATATTCGCGAGCAACACTATAGAGGAGTAGAGCTCTGCTAGGATTAGCAAAAATTGTGAGTGGCTTGATCTCCTACTGTCCATAATGGGGAGGCCTGGCAGCTGGGGTTGTGTCTTTATTAAAAGAAGAGCTTATAACCATGTGAATTGTGCATGTTTAGCTAGGAGTCGCATTTCAGCTTAGTAGGGGAAATGAAAACCCATTTTAGGGCTTCCCATCAGTGCTTTCTTTTGTTAGATTCAAGAAGTTTTTTTTAAAGAGTATATCAGTTTTAGGCATGAATTCTATATTTGAATGTCAGGTATTCAGTCAATGATATGTACCTAAAACACAATTTATTGATGCAGCAAGACAATATACTAGATCAGAAGAGTAAGTCCGCCTCTAAATGTCTCAAAATAAACACACCTATGGAAACCTTTGCATTTTCCATCAAATTTGTAAAGATTAAAAATGTTTATACAGTTTTAGAGTAGAGAAGGGCTGTATAGTTTGTGCAACATTTTGACACACCTATTCGTGCTGCTAATTCTGACATAGGTCTTATAGCACACAGCTCCTGACTGTAAAGGCTCTCAACTATTTCTCATTATTTCTTCCATTGTTAGAAATAGCAGTAGGAATGTGAAAAAAGTTGTACATTTTAAATTATGATCAGAGTGCAAAGTGAGGAAAATCATCCCAGTTTTCAGGTAGGGTAGATCACACTGGCTGTACTACCCCAGAGAAGATATAAGAGGACTCAGCAGTATACAAGGTAGAGAAGATGAATGATACAGGATGTGGATGTGTAAAGAGAGAACTTTACAGTGCATGTGCGTTGCTAGGATTTAAAAAGATCTGTGGCATGTGCCCAAAGGCATGTTTTTTCTCCCTGTCTCACACACACACACTAAAAATGTACCCATAGATACATGAACCCTTCTCCCAATTAATTTATGTACACTGCTCCAAAAAAAATATAGGAAACACAAAGATAACACATCCTAGATCTGAATGAATGAACTAATCATATGAAATACTTTCGTCTTTACATAGTTGAATGTGCTGACAAAAAAATCACGCAAAAATTATCAATGGAAATCAAATTTTCAACCCATGGAGGTCTGGATATGGAGTCACACTCAAAATCTAAGTGGAAAACCACACTACAGGCTGATCCAACTTTGATGTAATGTCCTTAAAACAAGTCAAAATGAGGCTCAGTAGTGTGTGTGGCCTCCACGTGCCCGTATGACCTCCCTACAATGCCTGGGCATGCTCCTGATGAGGTGGTGGATGGTCTCCTGAGGGATGTCCTCCCAGACCTGGACTAAAGCATCCGCCATCTCCTGGACAGTCTGTGGTGCAACGTGGCACTGTTGGATGGAGCGAGACATGATGTCCCTGATGTGCTAAATCGGATTCAGGTCTGGGGAAAGGGCGGGCCAGTCCATAGCATCAATGCCTACCTCTTGCAGAAACTGCTGACACACTCCACCCACATTAGGTCTAGCATTGTCTTGCATTAGGTGGAACCCAGGACCAACCACACCAGCATAGGGTCTCACAAGGGGTCTGAGGATCTCATCTCAGTACCAAATGGCAGTCAGGTTACCTCTGGCAAGCACATGGAGGGCTTTGCGGCCCCCAAAGAAATGCCACCCCACACCATTACTGACCCACCGCCAAACCGGTCATGCTGGAGTATACTGCAGGCAGCTGAACATTCTCCACGGCATCTCCAGACTCCATCACGTCTGTCACATGTGCTCAATGTGAATCTGCTTTAATATGTGAAGAGCACAGGGTGCCAGTAGCAAATTTGCCAATCTTGGTGTTCTCTGGCAAATGCATAAATGTCCTGCACGGTGTTGGGCTGTAAGCACAACCCCACCTGTGGACTTCGGGCCCTCATACCACCCTCATGGAGTCTGTTTCTGACTGTTTGAGTGTACACATGCACATTGGCAAGCTAAAGGTCATTTTGCAGGGCTCTGGTAGTACTCCTCCTGCTCCTCCTTGCACAAAGGCGGAGGTAGCTGTCCTGCTGCATGGTTTTGCCCTCCTATGGCCTCATCCACGTCTTTTGATGTACAGGCCTGTCTTCTGGTAGCACCTCTATGCTCTGAACACTACGCTGACAGACACAGCAGACCTTCTTGCCTCAGCTCGCATTGATGTGCCATCCTGGATGAGCTGCACTACCTGAGCCACTTGTGTGGGTTGTAGACTCCGTCTCCTGCTACCACTAGAGTGAAAGCACCGCCAGCATTCAAAAGTGACCAGAACATCAGCCAGGAAGCATGGGAACTGAGAAGTGATCTGTGGTCACCACCTGCAGAACCACTCCTTTATTGGGGGTATCTTGCTAATTGCCTATAATTTCCACCTGTTGTCTGTTCTATTTGCACAATATCATGTGAAATTGATTGTCAATCAGTGTTGCTTCCTGAGTGGACAGTGTGATTTCACAGAAGTGTGATTGTATTGGAGTTACATTGTGTTAAGTGTTCCCTTTATTTTTTTGAGCAGTGTACATGTATGTATACATTTATCTTAGAAATATGAGTGGTATAGGTTATAGGGTTAATAAAATCATGTTATAAAACTGGAATACTAACTAACTTGAATTTTCTTTTCCCTTGGCATTGAACTATTGAAAAAAAAAAAAAAATTACCTACAAAAGAATAGTTCAATGTTATATTATACGAGCCCATTCTGCAGCATGTATTCATTAATAAAGGGGAATAAACGTAAACCTTGGGGTGGGGGGAGGGCATTTATCATTGTCTTTAGAGCTGTTTTTGTATGTAGATTTGTCTCACATTTGGCACAGCACTGCACCTCAGGCAATTTCTGCACCTTTTTGCTTTACACCTTTTGTTAAAAATAAAAAAAAAGTGCAGACCAGCTGTTAGGGTTAGTCTTAAGCAGTAGTGATGAATTTACTAACTGAGACATTTTGTGAAAAGTTGCAAAAAAGACATAAAACCACGGAAAGGTCTCCTAAACTACACCAGCCCAGACTTAGCTTAGCAGTTGGTGTATGTTAAGAGTGATTTTTCTGAAAATGTTTATTTAACTGCACAAAATGTATCAAATGCCCTGCGACCATTTAATAAAGTTGGTGCTCCTACACATTATCTGCACACAAAAGAAATTTAGAAAACGCTTCACTTACACCTACAATGATGAATGCCCCCCTTTACATAATATTACTGACCCCCCTCCTATCCCAGTTATTAATTGTATGTGCTTTTCTTTATTTTGCAAGTAATCAAGTTTTCAAGACATTGTAAACATATAATCTAAACTCTCTTAGTGATCGCGTTTATTATACTCCGAGACAACATCTGGAAAGGTTTTAAGACACAATACAATCTTGAGTTCTCTATGTACAAAGTTGTATGACAGGTTTGAGAGTGAATTTTTCAAGCCCAGACAGCAGCTAATTACTGAGTATTTCTCGCTGCCTGTTGCGAGCTGCATTTTTTAAAAATTAAATCCTTTAACCCCTTAATGCAAAGTGCTGTACATGTATGGTGGCTGCGTTGTGAATGACCATGAAGCGAGCTCAGGAGCTGAGCTACTGTTGCTTCATAGATGGTGAAATTATAAGCTATAAGCAGCCAGCAGTCACCATCAATGGCCGACATCAGCGATTGCGCTAATGTCGGTCATTTAATACTTCAAATACCACGTTTAATGGCGATCATGGAATTTGAAAGGTTAAATGACAGGTGCCGCATCTATCCGGTGCCTAATTGGAAACCCTGCAATACAATTTGTCACTATTTCAGCCAAAGGCTTGTACTAGTAAGTCAGCTAATAAAGTCTGCTTCAGGCAGGCTGTACTAGCAGAGTGCCAATCTGACTGGTCAATGCTATGCAACAGCATAGCATTGATCAGTATTAGCAATCTAATGATTGCTTTTAAAAGTTGTCTAAAGGTACTTAAAAAGGGTAAAAAAAAATACATTAAATAATTTGAAGAATAATGAATAAATAAAAAAGACTTTTCCCCCCAAAAATTGTAATCATCTTCCCTGTTTTCCATTTTTCAAGTAAAAAAAAAGTAAACAATAAACAAAATTAACCATATTTGGTACTGTTGCATGCAAAAATGTCTGAGCTGTTAAAATATAACACTAATAAACCCAAACAGTGAACAGCATTAATAAAATAAATAAATAAGCATCATAATTTGGTCACATTATATATAAAGTCCCATCTAAACAAAAATGGTATCAATAAAAACTACAGATCACAGTTCCATAGACGGTATAGGGGTGTTTTAAAGGGGTAGTCCCATCTCCTTTACTACTTTTTCAGCTCCTCTGGCCTGTTTGCAGTGACCAGAGAAGAGCGGGAAAGCTGAAAGCATCTGCAGCGGGGAAGTTACGCAATTTGCGTGACTCCTATTGACTGTAAACGAATTGCACAAATGATGTAACCCCACGGACTGCTTTGGGACTAATTCTGGGAGTTATGTAAACAGCTTGGCTAGCAGGGCTATACTGTTTGCGTAACACCCATTTAAGTAAATGAAAGGACCCTTCTGTACGCTGTTTGGTCCTTTCAGGTGAACTCAGTCCCAGTCCCCTGGCCTCACATCACACTATGGTTCATATAAAGGGTGAATGTGTTGTATTTAACCCCTTAAGGACTCAGGGTTTTTCTGTTTTTTCACTTTAATTTTTTCCTCCTTACCTTTAAAAAAATCATAACCCTTTCAATTTTGCACCTGAAAATCCATATGACGGCTTATTTTTTGAATCACCAACTCTGTACTTTGTAATGACATCAGTCATTTTACCCAAAAATCTATGGCAAAACGGGAAAAAATTCATTATGCAACAGAATTGAAGAAAAAACGCCATTTTGTAAATTTTGGGGGCTTCTGTTTCTACACAGTACATTTTTTTGGTAAAAAGGACACCTTCTCTTTATTCTGTAGGGCCATACAATTTAAAAGATACCCTACTTATGTAGCTTTGATTTTGACATACTTCTGGAATAAATCATAACTTCATGCAGGAAAATGTATACGTTTAAAATCTTCTGACCTCTATAACTTTTTTTATTTTTACGCGTATGGGGTGGTATGGGGCTCATTTATTGCGCCGTGATCTGAAGTTTTTAGTGGTGCCATTTTTGTATTGATCAGACTTTTTGATCGCTTTTTATTCATTTTTATCATGAAAGCAAAAATACGCTATTTTGGACTTTGGAATTTTTTTTGTACGTACCATATGCCATTGACCGTGCGGTTTAATTAATGATATATTTCTATAATTTGGATATTTCCGCACGCGGCGATACCACATATGTTTATTTTTCTTTACACAGTTTTATTTTTTATGGGAAATGGGGGGTGATTCAAACTTTTATTAGGGAAGGGGTTAAATGATCTTTATTAACTTTTTTTCCCCACTTTTTTGCAGTCTTATAGCCCACTCTAGTGGCTATAATACTGCACTAACTTATATTTTACATTGATCAATGGTATCTCATAGGATAACATTGATCGATAATTCTGCCACTTGACTGCTCAAGCCTGGATCTCAGGCACTGAACAGTCATTTGGCGATCAGCGATGCAGGAAGGTATGGACCCTCCTTGTGTCTGCCAGCTGTTCGGGACGCGGTGGTCCCAAACAGCCCACTGAGCTAACTGGCAGTAGTTTACTTTCACTTTAGACACGGCGATCAACTTTGAATACCGCGTCTAAAGGGTTAATATTGCGCGGCACCACGATCAGTGCCGCGTGCTATTAGCCATGGGTCCCAGTCATTGTTAGAGGCCGGCCCTGACCCGCTATGGTGCGGGGCTATGCCGTGGCCCCGCATTCTAGAAAGGGAGCGGGTATGCCCTGAGTTCTTAAGTGGCTAAGTGAATATGTCTTTAAGTCCTATTGCTAAGTCATGTAACCAGGGAAGGTGTCAGTGACCAGGTGACTTCTGGGTGACCTATGGGAGCCCTCCAAATTACTCTCATATATACTGGGGAGGAGCTAGTTTAGTCAGTCTAAACTGAGGAGCAGTACAGTCAAGACCTGAGAGTATCTGGTTTCCTAAGGGAGACCTAGGCCCTACCACGCAGCCATGGTTCAATCAACCGTGTACCCCTTCAGGTGAAAGTCAAAACCTGGTAAGCAACCACAGGGGAGAAGTCTAGTCAGTCATAGTCAAGTCTAAAGTCAGCGTGGGATTGCATTATTCAGTCTAAGTCCACTACAAGCACCAGCGAGCCCGCAAGTATCTTAAAGTCACTAGTCACCTCCTTGGGCCTAACTAAGCTGTAAAGACTATACTGTGACGGACTGACTCCGCCAAAAGTGACTTCTCCTTCCGGATGACAAGCCCCAGCAGATCACAGGCAATATCCCCAGGCAGAACTAGAGATTATTGCAACCTTGTACCCAAAGAACCAGGCAACACCAGTCTTCAGGTATAAAATCAGAACTCTTTATTGGGGAACAAGTGTCTTCTTTTATAGGAAGGACATCACAGGGGGAAGGATCAGTAAAGACAATAAAGGTGAAGGTGAGTCTGGGAGATAATCCAATAAAGTTGATTGGCTCTCCCTATACAGTGCCTTGAGTGCAAAAGGTGGAGGTGTGCAGAAGTTGGACTGCGTGCAAACAGGAGAAGCATGTGTAGAATTAGTGTATTGTACAAAAGGTGAACCGTGTGCAAAAGTGGACGTGTACAAAATGTGAACCATGCGCAAAAAGGTGTATTGTGTAAAGGAGGTGGACCGTGTGCAAAAGGTCGACAGTGTGCAAAAGGTAGACCATGTGCAAAAAGGTGTATTGTGCATAGAAAGTGGACCATGTGCAGAAAGTGTATGAAAACAGTAAATAAAAGTATTTTAACTCTGAGCTTTATGTCACTGGACAACATCAACTGAGGGGTATAAATAGTGATGTCCTAAAGTCCATCCAAATAGGTAGGGTGACTCTAGGATCCATCACATATACCATCTGTCTGCCTCAGTAAAGCTGCTGTTGTTCTGTAACCTTGCATTGGAGTGATTATTTGCCCCGAGCCTGGCCCTGGAACCAGCGGCCATACCTCAGGTGGTGGAGGATAACCACGCCCTGGCATCACGAACACAAGGGGTTAATGACATCTGCCCCTAGAGTAATAACATCTGCCCTACCATTGCACCCTCACCACACCAGTCCCTGCAAACAGACCAGAGGAGCCACAATAAAACAGGAGATGGGACTATGCTTTAAGCATATTTCTTATGGTAGTAAAATAAAACGAAACCTACTGTATATAAATTGGATATTGTCGTAATCAGACTGACCTACAGAATAAAGATAACATTTAACCCATAGAGGATGCAGGGAGAAAATGTACACCATGTCTGCCGGGTACTATGGTACCTGGCACCATGGCGTACATTTATGCCTGTCTGATCTATACAGTGAATGCAGGAGCTATGTTTGCTTTATTCCCTGTTCCAAATTATTATGCAAATTAAATTTTTCTCATTTACCTAAATAATTGATGTAAATAACAGTCAGCATAATTCTCATGTTATCAACTATTCAGAGTATAATAAAAATATTATTGAACAAACCTCCTAATGGTAACAGTATTTTTTTTAAACAAAAAAAACTTACAATGCACTATTCCAAATTATTACGCACAGTAAGTTTAAAAACACTATATCGGTTGTAAAAAAAAAACTCAAAATTGTCATCTGTTGTGTTTGCAGCAAATTTACAGAAATCAAAAGCTATTTCAATCAAACTTTTAACAGCATTTTAACTTTTTAAACATTTTAATAGGTCACGTTACATTTTAACATAGGACCTGCTGATAGCAGCTTCACAAGTCTTGCATCGATTTAACTTGTGAGTTTTTGGACAGTTTCTGCTTGAATTTGTTTGCAAGATGTCAGAATAGCCTGCCAGAGCTGCTGTTTGGATGTAAACTGCCTCCCACCCTCATAGATCTTTTGCTTGAGGATGCTCCAAATGTTCTCAATAGGATTGAGGTCAGGTGAGGATGGAGGCCACACCATGACTTTCTCTCCTTTTAACCCCATAGCGGCCATTGAGGCAGAGGTATTCTTTGTAGCATGAGATGGTTCATTGTCATGCATGAAGATAATTTTATCACGGAAAGCATAGTTCTTCCTTCTGTACCAGGAAATAAAGTGATCAGTGAGAAATTCCACATAGTTTGCAGAGGTCGTCTTTACACCTTCGGGGTCCCTAAAGGGGCCGACCAGTTCTCTCCCCATGAGTCTGGCCCAAAACATGACTCCACCACTGCCTTGCTGATGTCGCAGACTTGTTGGAACAGAGTGGCCGTCCACCAACCATCCACTACTCCATCCATCTGGACCATCCAGGGTTGCACGGCACTCATCAGTGAACAGGACTGTTTGAAAATTAGCATGTATTTTTCTGCCCAATGCAGCTGTTTCTGCTTGGTTAGTGGTGGCAGAATAGAAGGTTTATGAACAGTTGCAAGACTCTAAAGGACTCTACACCTTGATGTCTGTGGGACTCCAGAGGCACCAGCAGCTTCAAATATCTCTTTGCTGCTATGTAATGGTATTTTAGCAGCTGCTCTCTTGATCCGATGCATGGATCTGGCAGAAATCTTCCTCAATGTGCCTTTATCTGTACGAACCCATCTGTGCTATACATCAGCCACAAATTTCTTAATAGTGTGATGATCATGCTTAAGTTTTGTAAAATATCTAATGTTTTCATCCAATGAATTGAACTATTTCACTCTTTTCGGCAGCAGAGAGATCATTTTTCTTCCCCATATTGCTTAAAAATTGTGGTCTGCTTAACATTGTGGAACACCCACCTTTAGTAGCTTCTCCTTAAATTGGGCTCACCTGGCAATCTAATTATCACAGGTGTCCGATATTGTTTTCAGTGATCAAAAGAGCCCCGAGACATAATGCCATCCATGAGTTAAACTGAAAATCAAAATATTTAATCTTGGTGACACACAAATAGAGTTTGCATAATAATTTGATACAGGATGTATAAACTGTGGGACAAGGCTGCTATAAGCACCAGGGGATCTGCAGGTAATGGCAAACATAAGCAATTATGCTGATGCCCACCAATAACCCTTCAGATGCCATGATCAATACTGATCATGGGACTTACAGAAATTCATTAGACCACCGGTGGAACAATCGTAGGAGTCCAATGCAATGAATCAAGATGGTGGCCTGAGGTCTCCCCACCTACCTCTTGGCTGGCTCTGGTATTACTGAACAGTGCTATGCCTATGCATAGCACTAATCAGCATTAGCAATCAAAAATTGTAATAAATAGTTTCCTATGGGGACTTAAGTAAAAAGTTTGAAATAAAATTGGTCCCTTCCACAATAAAAATTAAATTCCCCCCTTTTTCCATTTTACAAATAAAAAATTGTAAAGAAATATAATTAATAAATTTGATGACACCACGTGTGGAAATGTACGAACTATTTAAAAATAATGTTAATGATCCTGTATGGTGAACTGTGTAAAATATATAACGAATTCCAAAATTGTAGAATTTTGGTCACATCCAAGAAGAAAAAACGGAATAAAAAGTGATCAAAAAGTCACATATACATAAAAGTGGTGGGGCAAAACCAGTCCTGATGATCATGGAATCTATGGGGATTATGGGGGATTGTGGGATCCCGTTGGTTGCCATGGCAGCAGGAGGCCATCTGATGGCCTCCTGTCTTCCTAGTATGCCCAGCCATAGGCATGATCGCACAGGCTGCATGTTTTTTTATTAACCCGTTGAGGACTGAGGAAATTCTTTACTTTTTAAATTTCTTTTTTGTGTTGTCCACAGTGCTCTCTGCTGATACCTCTGTCAGTGTCAGGAACTATCCGGAGCAGCATAGGCTTGCTATGGGAATTTTCTCCTGCTCTGGACAGTTCCTGATACGGGCATCAGGTGTTAGCAGAGAGCACTGTGGACAACACAAAAAAGAGATTAGAAAAATAAAGATTTTCCTCTGTAGCAAACAACTGCTAAAAAGTACTGAAAGGATTAATATTTTTTAATAGAAGTAATTTACAAATCTGTTTGGCACCAGTTCATTTAAAAAAAAAGTTTTCCACCGGAGTACCCCTTTAAGGACTGAGCCCTTCTTTGCAATTCTGACCATTATCACTTTATGCATTAATAACTGTGGGATGCTTTTACCGTTTATTCTGATTCCGAAATTGGTTTTTCGTGACATATTCTACTTTAACATTGTGGTAAATTTTCGTCGTTACTTGCATCCTTTCTTGGTGAAAAATCGGGAATTTCATGAAAATTTGAAAATGCAGCATTTTCCTAACTTTGAAACTCTCTGCTTGTAAGGAAAATGGATATTCCAAATAAATTATATATTGATTCACATATACAATGGCCCTCATTTACTATTGCAAGATTCCAGATGTTGCGCCAGAATTTGCGCCAGAATTGAAAAAACCCCGATTAACTCCATTTTGCTAAGAAAACCTGAAAAGGGGGCTTGGTCTCTGAAAAGGGGCGTGTTCCCAACATTTTCACAAAAACTCAACATATTTACTAAGGATTACACAAATAATGTGGTGGATTTGAACTGAGGAAAACCAGACAGATCAGAGCATGTGTAAAAAAGCAAAGTGTAGGGAAAGTGGAAAATGTAGGGAAACCTTAGTAAAGGTTTGTAAGGTTTGTAAAAAATTGTAGGAATTTAAAACCCACAAAGAAACCTACACAACACTCTTAGTAAATGAGGGCCAAAATGTCTACTTTATGTTTTCATGATAAAGTTGACATGTTTTTACTTTTGGAAGACATTAGAGGGCTTCAAAGTTCAGCAGCAGTTTTCTAACTTTTCACAAAAATTTCTTAATCAGAATTTTTCAGGGACAAGTTCAATTTGAAGTGGATTTGAGTGGCTTTCATGTTAGAAATACCCCATAAATGACCCAATTAAAATAACTGCACCCCTAAAAGTATTCAAAATGACATTAAGAAAGTTTGTTAACCTTTAGGTGTTTCACAGGAATAGCAGCAAAGTGAAGGAGAAAATTTAAAATCTTCATTTTTTACACTCGCATGTTGTTGTAGAGCTATTTTTTGCATTTTTACAAGGGGTAATAGGAGAAAAATACCCCAAAATGTGTAACCCTATTTCTCTCGAGTAAGGAAATACCTCATATGTGTATGTCAAGTGCTCTGTGGGAGCAGTAAAGGGCTCAGAATGGAAGGAGCGACAATGGGATTTTGGAGAGTGAATTTTGCTGAAATGGATTTTGGGGGGCATGTCACATTTAGGAAGCCCCCATGGTGCCAGAACAGCAGAAAAAAACACATGGCATGCTATTTTGGAAACTACACCCCACAAGGAACGTAAAAAGGGTTACAGTGCGCCTTAACACCCCACAAGTGTTTGAAGACTTTTCGTTAAAGTCGGATGTGTAAATGAAAAAAAAATTCTTTTCGCTAAAATTCTGTTTTTTCCCCCAAATTTCACATTTTTACAAGGGGTAATAGGAGAAAATGCCCTCAAAATGTGTAACCCCATTTCTTGTGAGAATGGAAATAACCCATGTGTGGATGTCAAGTGCTCTGCGGGCAACCTACAATGCTCAGAAGAGAAGGAGCCACATTTCGTTTTTGGAAAGCATATTTAGCTGAAATGGTTTTTGGGGGACATTTAGGAAGCCCTTATGGTGCAAGAATAGAAAAAAAACTCCCCATGGCATACCATTTTGGAAACTACACCCCTTGAGGAACGTAACAAGGGGTACAGTGAGCTTTAACACCCCACAGGTGTTTGAAGAAAAGTTAAAGTCAAAGTTATTTTTTTCATTAAAATGCTGGTTTTCCCCAAATTTTACATTTTTACAAGGGGTAATAGGAGAAAGTGCCTTCCGTCCTTAAGGGTTTAATAATAAAGTTTCAAAAAATAAAAATAAATGCCCCTTTCCCAGTAAAATCCAATATTATCACCCCCTAAAAAAAAGAAACCTATACATCATAGATATTGCCGTGTCCATAATGCCTTATACAATAAAATGATAATAGTATTTATCCCACACAGTGAACGCTGTAAAAAAAAAAGAAAAATGCAAATTTTGGTCCAAAATGTGTGCTCTCTGCTGACACCTCTGTCTGTATCAGGAACTGTCCAGAGCATAAGAGGCTGTATTCTTCTTACTTCCTGTTAGCCCGGCACGTCACACGGAGCTTCAGCCTATCACCAGCCGAGGCGGGACATCGCTGCGGCCGGTGATAGGCTGAAGCTCCATGTGATGTGCTGGGCTAACAGTAAGTAAGAAGAATACAGCCTGGGGACCGAACACCTCTACCGGAGCTCCGGGGGCTCATTGCAGGTAAGAGAAAGTGTGTTTTCCTTTATTTTGCAGCCCGGATGGGATAAAAGGAAAAAAATGCGTGCCGGAGTACTACTTTAAGTCTTAAAATAAATTTGTCTTAAATAAATAACATAATATGTTTCTTTAACCCCTTAAGGACTCAGGGTTTTTCCGCTTTTGCACTTTAGTTTTTTCCTCCTTACCTTTTAAAAATCATAACCCTTTCAATTTTCCACCTAAAAATCCATATTATGGCTTATTTTTTGCATCGCCAATTCTACTTTGCAGTGACATTAGTCATTTTACCCAAAAATGCATGGCGAAAGGGGAAAAAAAAATCATTGTGCGACAAAATCAAAGAAAAAATGCCATTTTGTAACTTTTGGGGGCTTCTGTTTCTACGCAGTGCATATTTCGGTAAAAATTATACCTTATCATTATTCTGTAGGTCCATACGGTTAAAATGATACCCTACTTATATAGGTTTGATTTTGTCGCACTTCTGGAAAAAATCATAACTACATGCAGGAAAATGTATACGTTTAAAAATGTCATCTTCTGACCCCTATAACTTATTTATTTTTCCACATACAGGGCAGTATGAGGACTCATTTTTTGCGCCGTGATGTCAAGTTTTTATCGGTATGATTTTTGCTTTGATCGGACTTTTTGATCACTTTTTATTCATTTTTTAATGGTATAAAAAGTGACCAAAAATGCGCTTTTATTGACTTTGGAATTTTTTTGCGCGTACGCCATTTACCGTACGGTTTAATTACTGATATATTTTTATAGTTCAGACATTTACGCACGCGGTGATACCACATATGTTTATTTATTTATTTTTTTACACTGTTTTATTTTTTTTATTTTTTTTATGTATTAACACGCCTGTGATCAGTGTTATCGGCGCTTGACTGCTCCTGCCTGGATCTCAGGCACGGAGCAGTTATTCGCCGATCGGACACCGAGGAGGCAGGTAAGGGCCCTCCCGGTGTCCTGCCAGCGGTTCGGGGTCCCGAACAGCCCGACTGAGCAGCCGGGTCACTTTCACTTTCGCTTTAGAAGCGGCAGTCAGCTTTGACCGCCGCTTCTAAAGGGTTAATATCGCACATCGCCGCGATCGGCGATGTGTGGTATTAGCCGCGGGTCCCGACCATTGATGAGCGCCGGGACGACGCGATATGATGCGGGATCGCGGCGCGATCCCGCTTCATATGGCGGGAGCCGGCGCAGGACGTAAATATACGTCCTGTGTCGTTAAGAGGTTATAATAAAAAAAAGATGCCAAATTCAGCAAATTTTAAGGCAAAGTTAACATACTCAGACATTAGTAAATCGGCCCCAATGTGAGCTGTTACCTTAACAAACTTGAAAAATAAAAGACCTCAAAGGAGACGTATCATACATAGTATGATAGCATAGGGGATGAGTTTTAGATCATGGGGGGTCCGAGCGTTGGGGCCCCCCATGATCTCCTGTACTGAGCCCTGGCTCTTTCCGGGAGCAGCACGTCACGACCACCGCCCGAAGTGGGAGCCGCCACGCCCCCTACATAAATCTTTCCGGGAGAGGCAAAGATAGTCTAATGGCTCTCTCATAGAGATATATGGAGGGGGCATGGCACCCCCTGTTTCGGGTGAGGGTTGTGACGCGCCACTCATGGTGGTTCCGTACAGGAGATCGCAGGGGGGACCTAGTGCTCGGAACCAGGGGGATAGGGGATAAGTTTTATTGTATGACATATTTCCTTTAACAGCACCACATGTTAATAATATACATTTTATACAGTATTATAAATTCATCTTAAAGAGTAATACAAATGGTAATCTCATTAATTTGAAGGGAAAAAAAGTCATAAAATGCTAAAATTCACAATATTTCAAATTTTGGTATTTTTCTAGAGTGGAAGACTGGAATTCAGAGTGCTATTCCATGTGAGGTCCCTGGAAGCAGCTCCAAGACAAGGTTTATGTCTGGTCATTGAAAATGCAGAGCGCAGTACTGAAAACACATTAGTTAACTTTGTACGCTGGTGTTTTCATTTTGCCATATCTTATCGTCAGTTGAATTATGGAAACTTCATGTAGAGAGCAGCAGGAAGATGTTCTGTATAACAGCAGTCAGTTGAACACATCTGTTGGAACTTTATGGGTTTTCCAAAGAAAACATTTAAAATATCTGTAAGGAAAATAGTTGCCCCAAAACCTATTCAGTGAATTCTATTTTTGTAAATATCTATTTATCCCATCCCAGTTCTCCTACTGTTTATCCAGTTACTGTATCAATAAAATGACTAAAGAGAATTGTGGGCTTCAGTAATGTTTATTGGATTATCTAATCTCAAGAGAATATAGAGGGGTATTTACTGAATAAAACCTTTTAACCCATTATTTTGGCTGTAGCTTGTTTTTTTTTGGTGCAGTTGTTTTTAGAGACAAAGTTTTGCGACAAACCAAATAGAACATTTTTTACAAAGTGACATTTGAAGTCATGATTTCAGTTGAAATCATGCAGTGGTCAGGAAGGTATGATTTGCGACGTTTCAGTTTTTTGTCGCATATTTTGGCGCAACTATGCTTTTTAAAGGGCAATTCTACACCAGTCCTGACATACCTTAGAGACTGGCTTTGGACGGCATAATTAAAAGTAGCACATTTGTCGCATGTGTTAAAAGTCGCACAAAAAGTCGCAGGGAAATGTGATCAGCAGCAGATTTATCACATGCCCTGTGCCATGTAATACATTTGGTGCAGGTACACAGTTTCCACCGCGTGAATTAATGGAGTAAAAAGATGTTCTCTACCTTTTCATGAATACCCACATAGTCCCTGGTTAGTATACCAGTCTGTAGTATCTACTAGGACATTGCATGGACAGCCAAAATACCAATGACATTATATGCACTAAGGACAATGGCACACTGGTTACAACTGCTTATTTCACTTTCACTATTAGTATCTTATGTTTTATTAACAGCGAGAGCGACATCTGTTCTCCCTTGCTTAGTACAGTGCCTTGCTATAGTATTCACCCACCTTTGGTGTTTTTCCTGATTTTTTTGCATCAAAACCTGGAATTAAAATGGATTTTGGGGGATATTGAACTATTTGATTTACATAACATGCCTACCACCTTCAGTGTGCAAAGTGTTTTTACTGTGATGCGGCTAACAAAATAAGTAGGATAAGTAGGTGATCCGACTGCTTGGACCCCTGTGGTCTCAGGAACGGGATCCTGGCTCCCCGGCTCCACTCATTTGTATAGGAGTACCGAAAAGAACCTAGTACAGCACTCTGGCATCATAGGCACTGCCATAGTAATGAAAGGAGTGCATGCCAGCCGTCTACCAGTAGACAACACATGCTCCTCACTAGGAGAGCTAGGGTTCCATCTCAGAGATCGTGGGGGTGTGGCTATAGGGCATCAGTTAATTTTTGCTGGAGTTCTCCATTAATGGTCCAAACTAAGTCAGCTAGTAATTATGTTCCAGGTACTTCTCACATATAACTTTATTTAACAGGACTCAATAGCAACTAGAAAAACGTGCGGAATGTGGCCTGATCGTAATGACTAGCTATGTTTGGACCAGTGAATGCATCACCATCCTGTCAAAAAAGAAATGTAAACATATAATGCAGCACACTCAATGGGCCATTGCAGTGTTCTGCGGTATACATCTGCATCTTTTTAACAGGATGCTGATGTATACCTAGGACGGACTGCATTAATAATATGTGAACAACTTTGAAAGACTACAAAAGAGAACTGCACATACATGACCTGTTCACTTCATTACAGTGTATGGAGAGGACAACAGACATACCTATCCTGCACCTTCCTAATTATTTTCCTGCTTTGTACAATATGGATCACAGGACCTGCATTCTTCAACTAGGTGGGTTTTTCATTGTTTATTTATTCTGCAAATATGGCATCAATATCAATATTTTGAAAAACCCTTAAATGGGCACTGTCAGATTCAAAAACATTTTATATTTTGTACATCTTAGCAATACATTAACCTTTCTAATATACTTTATAAGAAAATGTTATTTCCTTTTTATAGAAATCATGGCTTATAAAATCCATGATTTGTCCAAGCTGAAGCACAGGAATGGACAAAGTCTAGTAAGTGAGGGGGGCTATCAGTACTGTCAGACAGGAGAGAGCACAGAGGAGTACTATCAAACAGGAGAGTGCAGAGGAGTTCTATCAGACAGGATAGAGCACAGAGGAGTATTATCAGACAGGAGAGAGCACAGAGGAGAACTATCAGACAGGAGAGAGCACAGAGGAGTGCTATCAGACAGAAGAGAGTACAGAGGAGTGCTATCAGACAGGAGAGAACACAGAGAAGTGCTATCAGACAGGAGAGAGCACAGAGGAGTGCTATCAGACAGAAGAGAGTACAGAGGAGTCCTATCAGACAGGAGAGAGCATTGAGGAGTCCTATCAGACAGGATAAAGCACAGAGGAGTGCTAGCCCACCCTCACTTACTGGACTTTGTCCATGTCTGTGCTTCAACTTGGACAAAGACATGATTATATAAGCCATGATTTCTATAAAGAGGAAATAAAAATTTCTTATTAGAAAGGTTAATGTTTTGTGAAAATGTACAACACAGAAAAAGTTTTTGTATCACACAATACCTATGTAAGCCCATACAAAAAGTAATAACAATTAACAAGTTCCATCAAAACAAAAATGGTACTGATGAAAAAAAGTTAGCCCTCATACAGCCCTGCATACAGAAAAATAAAAAAAATTATAGGGTTCAAAATAGAGCAATTTTTACCTTATGTATTTAGTAAAAAAAAAAAAGTTTAACTGTTTTTAAAAGTAGTTCAATAACAGACAAGGATGCAAACACAGAATATAGATTACATGTCAGTTTTACCATAAAGTGTTCCATCTAAAAAAATGGAGGAAATATTGTAGTCATGAACAAGGATGATTACAGAGACATGGTGTTGAGACTAGTGAAGGATCCCTTGACCTATATGAAGTTGGATTCCAATCTGACAGAAAGCTATGTGGCTGAGCTGAAAACCATGTTGATAGAAGCAAGGCAAATTCTCTCATCACAGATGACGAATTTTGGGTAATGTTCAAGCCCAAGCCTCTACTGGCAACTCTATATGCATTGCCTAAAATCCACAAACAGAGGAGCCCCTTTCCCTGGATGACCGATTGTGTCAGGAAAGGAAAATTTGATGGAAGGTATCAGTGTTTATGTGGATCAAATATTGCCTCCCTTTGTCTCCACTTTACCCTCATTTATAAAGGACACAGGTGATGGTGTCACTCGGATCCAGGAAATTTGTTTTTCGCCCCAAACATTTATAACAAGCCTCGATGTAGCGGCACTATATGCAAACATTAAACACGAGTTGGGTTTGGAGGCAGTTTGTTACTTTCTATCCACTCAAAGTACACAGTACACTAGTCACAATGAATTTGTTTTATCCCTACTTCACTTTCTTTTTACTCACAATTATTTTGTATTTGACGGTCACTTTAATTTACAATGTAAAGGCACCGCTGTGGGTACTACATGTGCACCTAATTTCACAAATCTATTCAGCATCCAAACCAAGATCTTTCAAAAACCAACATCGACCAACAGTTTCTTACAGTGGAAAAGTAATCATTCAGCCCCTTTAAAGAGAGGAAATTCCAACAGGGCAATACTTAAGAGCCAAGAGAAACTGGTCATCAAATGCAGTCTTCTTGGAAGAGAGTAAATTGCTGTACCAAAGATTTATATCTATCTACCCTAAAAAGTCCTGCATAGGGCCTTTGCCAGAGCCAGAGATACTCCTAGGAGTGAATTGCTGGCAACCAATAAGAGGCATCTCTAATAAATAACCAATAAAAAGCAATACCAAGACGGTGAGATGCATAGGCATTTATGACAGGAACAACCGTCAAGTAGTCAATGTTCTACAAAAATAAATGCCGATTTTGCTTGCCGACATTGACCTAAGAGAGGTTTTTACCCCACACCCGTCGGTGACCTATATGGGGTACAAATATCAGAGAACATCTAGTGAAGAGCTATTTTTCTGGAAGCACAGGCGACACATGGTTAAAGTCCTCTGTGGTAGGATCCTACCCATGTGGCAGCTGTTCTTTTTGCCATCTAGTGCCAAAAGTAAAAGAATTTACAAATCCAATCAATGGACGCACCTATGTCATGAGCGACTTTGTAGACTACCAAACAACTGGGGTAATCTACCTTGCACAATGTGGGTGCCCCAGGATATATGTTGGAAAAACTATCCAACAATTCAGAAGAATAATTTCCAAACCAGAGCGGATACACCTCTGGCAAGACATTTTGCCGTCCATCACAAAGGTGACATGTCGAGTCTTCGTTTCTATGGCATATCCAAACCTCGACTTGGTCCTAGGTGCGGCAACTTGAACAAGCAGTTGTTATTAGTGTTGAGCGGCATAGGCCATATTCGAATTCGCGATATTTCGCGAATATATGGACGAATATTCGTCATATATTCGCTAAATTCGCATATGCGAAAATTCGCGCATGCGAAAATAAGCATATGCGAAAATTAGCATAAAAAATTAGCATAAGCGGAAATTCGCATATGCGAAAATTGGCATAAACAAAAATTAGCATAAGCGAAAATTTGCATATGCGAAAATTAGCATATGCACATTTTCGCATCTGCTAAAATAGGCACGTCATTCTCAAACAGCCTTCTTTACATCACACAAGCTGGAAGCAGAGAGGGGTGATCACTGAGATGAGTACTGTGAAAAAAAAAAGAATATTCGTAATTACGAATATATATCGCGAATAAAATTCGAATTGCGAATATTCGCGAGCAACACTAGTTGTAATGCAAAGAAGCGAAATGGATCCACAGGTTAAAACCCATGTCTCCTCAAGGGTTAAATGAAGGATTCACCTTTAGTGCATTCATCTAAAATACCTGTCCAATATTAATGTACACAACTATTTACAGTTATCAAGTAAAATCATCAAGCATACTTGCCGTTGTTTGTGATAGGAAAATGACATGTTGAAGTGCATAGAAATTTATCTTCCAATAGCCTAGTCATCCAATTTAATATTATTTTTGTTAATCGTTTAGATACGGAATGGTAAAGCGGATTTTGCTGTACATATCTAATATAATAATTATATCAATACGGGTTACTGTACCTAAAACATCTAAATACTTACCAGTTACTGTTGGTGACCTATATCTGTCCTTAAATTATTCTTAATCATTTTAATATTCAGTTGTTGTGCCAGTAACAAAATAAGTATCTCAAAAGTCTCACACAGTTAATGTGGACAATTCCATCTCTCTGGTGAGTGAGAATAAATATTTATATATCAAGCTTACTGATGCAATTACACAAACATCAGTTTTATTTCTATATAATCTATACAATATAGACTACATCATGTGTGAGATATGTCATCATAACCATCATTACACTCATAGGTAGAGCATGAGACTCTCTGTTTTATGTCACAAGGTATAATTGATAAGTTATACCTAAAAGTAAAAAACTGATCTGGCACAAGACATGGAGGCAATAGGACAATTGTGACTATAGTAAAATCCCTGTTACATATTACATTCAGTGAAGTTTACCGATCACAAGCTAAGTTCCTGCACACCCAGATTGCGCATCCCTTTCTAAGGCTAAGTTTTGGCACATAGTAATAAGTGCAGCCGGAAGTCCTCTAGCGGCCATCTGATGACGGCGCATGTGCACGGAATCTCCCTGCCCAGCCAGTCAGGAGAGATTCTGTCTGTGCATAGAGAGATAGCACAGCACGTCGTGGCAAGCAGGATCCAGCTGTGAGAGGCTGGAGCTCATGCCAATCGCTCATTTATATCCCCTATTGGAGAATAACAAACAATAGTGGTGATTGGCTGTTCATATGACTTTCTTCTATTGGTCACTGCAGCTGTCAATTCTATTCGGAGATGAGTAACTGGTTAATCTCCATATCCCATGCACTTCCTTTTTCCTGTAACATTACATGGGAGTTTTTATAACCCCAGGATCGCCGTTTTTTTACTTCAGTGCCCGTTTGCCTCTTAATAATGCTACATCCATAGGGAAACATGTTGAGGGGGCAGTGTAAAAGTTTTAAAGTTCAGGTGCCGAAGTCCTTATTTCTCCAAGATAGGGGTGTTACTGCAGGCACCTTCTATTGGAGATTATCCAGGCTACTATTTAGACCAGCTGGTCAGAAATTGCTACTAGTACATAGGACTTATTTGGCACCTGTATATAATTGTAATATTTTTGTGTGCGGGTTAAATAAAGATTGCACTTTTAAAATCACCTTTTTTTGGATGTATGGGAAAAAAGGGTCCTTTTGGATCACCTGACAGTAGTCTATAGGATTATTGTGTTTGTGAATTAACCCTCCATACACTGGTCTCATCTTTGGTTACAACTATCAAAAAATAAACCCCCTTCCCTCAAAGTTGCATAATAGTGGGTTAAAAAAAAAAGCAAAAAAAAAATTGTGAAGTACAATAATTTGTTCCACAGAACAACGAGCCCTCATCGTGCTCTATTGCACAAGTCTTTTAAAAACTAAAGATGGAAAATGAAAATTGGCTGTTTCCTCAAGGTCAAAAGGGTCTGTATGTTTAATAGAAAGACTTCCATATTGTAAAAAGTAAGCTCTTCCTTTAGAAATCTATCTCTAGCCATCATTACAGGAGTATCATTTAAAAGTAATTTAAAATAAGCTTGATATTATTATATTAAATTAAACCTCTTGTAGTCAGTTCCATTTTTTTGCTGTCCTGGCTGATGTTGTGATAACTGGCTTTCATTTTACAGTGACTGAGCAGGTGTTATTGGCATCAACATGTATTATACTGCCAAGGATATTTAGTTCATATTCACTTTGCCTCGTATATTTCCATGGGATACTGGCAGAAATCTTTGCTACGTATAATATTTGTAATTTTGTAGAAGCCCCATAAAGTCAATGGGGGAATTTATCAGCAGCCTTTTGCCAGTATTTTAACATAGAAAAGTCACAGGTTTTGGTGCATGACATATTTGCTACAAAAAATTGGTGAGATAAGGGTGTGGGGTTAACCATGATAGAACAACTCTACATTGGCTCTTTAAACCAGCCCATTATGTACCAAATTTAAGCAAGTGTCTCCTAATAAATTTTGCACATTTTACTCCAAAGCATTTTGTTTTAGGACTGGCTTATATAACATCTCTCCCATGTTCTGTGGTTAGTATGACTCACAGCTTGGGTCTGTATATGTAGTTTATAGATGTCTTAACAATTTCTGTTTTAGACAACCACTAGTGTACTATTAAGGAAACTGCTTCAACTCCGTGCTTACATGTCTGTGTTCTCAAGTGTTTGTAGAGTTCTGTTTGTAGATGAATGTCAACAATAAACCAAGTTCTGTACACAGGACTCATTCCAGGATTTCATTTATTCACTTTAAAAGCAATGGTTGTCTAACCAAGTTCTTTGTTGAATTAGAGAAACCAGAGCCAAGCTCACACAAATAGATAAAATGTAAACCTTATTGTTACTAGTAAAGTCTTGAACAGACTTCATGAGCATAAAGGTGGGAAATGACTCATCACTTAAACATGATAAATCATTTTATTTTTATTTTTCTAAGAGCCGAGGAACGTGCTCTCGAATCACCCAAAGTGCAAGAAAAAGTGCAAAACATGTTACACTAAAAAAGGTTCCAGGTTCAATGCCCCTTTTCGCCGAAGCTACTAAGGGACCACAAATGCTCCCAGCATCCCCCTTGGCATTAGCCAAGGTATCTGCTCACAGAGCTGTTAACAGTCGGTACCCTGCCCATGCAGGAGTACCCAGGGTTTTTTGCAGGTGCGGAACCTAATGGCCACACACACCTCCCCTAGACTGCTAGGAGGCACACAAAGAAGAGCTACCACTAGGGATGAGCTAATTGAATCTGACGAATCCGAATTTGTTAAGAATTTCGGTAAAAATTTGCTTTTGCAAGAAATCTGAATATCGCCATGATTTGATCGCACAAATCACTTCATTAAACTCCATTTAGAGCGGTCCAGGCTCCAGGGCATCTAAAATGGCAGATCCACATGTGAGGACATGGGGCAAGGAACTCTGGGAAGGTGGCAAGGTGGGTAGACGGGATGACCCTGAATTACATGCAGCATGCAGCCTATCAGCAGCCAGCCTCCCCTGTGATGTCACAGCCCTATATAATCGGCAGCCATCTTGCAGCCAGTCACTTCTGCGTTTTATTTCTGAGAGATTATTTCACTGCAGGGAGAGATAGAGCATTGTGTGCATTGCACAGAAAAACAGCTTGGCAGCAGTGATTCACCACAAGCCCAAATCACTGAATAAAAGTACTGAGACAGAGAGAGAAAGTACACTTTTGGGTGTAATACACAGCGACTCCACTGCTGCAGGGGGGTGTACAGCAACTCTAAGGCTTAACCTCTTCAGGACGTGGGGCGTATGCATACGCCCTTCATCCCGAGTCCTTAAGGACATAGGGCGTATGCATACGCCCGTGGGAATTCCGGTCCCCACCACTAGCCGGTTGGGGACCGGACCGGGATGCCTGCTGGAATCATTCAGCAGGCATCCCGGCACATTGCCGAGGGGGGTCCTGAGACCCCCCCCCCATGTCAGCGATCGCAGAAAATCGCATGTCAAATCAGGCATGCGCTTTTCTGCTATTCCGGGCTGATTGGGTCTCTGGTGACCCGATCGCCTGGAAAATAGGGATGATTGGAGCTGTCAGTGACAGCCCCGATCATCCTGAGGGATAGGAGTGAGGTCACAGTGCTGCGATCTTCTCCTATCCCCTGCCATTGGGCAGAAATGAATTTTGACCAATGGCAGCGCATGACAGAGAGTTGCCATGGAAACCCCCCGCTCTGCCCACCCCTGGATGTCAAGCAGAACAGGGGGAGAAGATGGAGGCCGGTACCTGAAAAGAAGATGGCGTGGGGACCTTTGATCACCGGACACATCCAGCGAAGATCGCGGCTCAGGTAGGGAGGCGACGGTGGGGGGGTTTAGGTGTCAGTAAAGCGATCTTTACTGTGGCCTTCCTAGTGGTTGCCAAACTGGAACTCCCAGCATGCCCAGACAGCCAAAGGCTGTCTGGGCATGCTGGGAGTTGTAGTTTTGCAACATCTGGAGGGTCACAGTTTGGTGACCACTGTTACAGTGGTGCCCAAATGGTAGCCCTCCAGATGTTGCCAAACTACAACTCTCAGCATGCCTAGACTGCCCAGGCATGCTGGGAGTTGTAGTTCTGTAACATCTGTCCCTTCAGATTTTGCAATTTTCATGAAAATTTTGAAAATTGCTGTTCTACTTTCAAGCCCTCTAATTTTTTCAAAAAGTAAAAATATGTCCATTTTATGATGCCAACATAAAGTAGACATATTGTATTTGTGAATCAATATAACATATATTTGGAATATCAATTGTCCTTACAAGCAGAGAGCTTTAAAGTTAGAAAACTGCAAAATTTTCATGAAATTTGGGGATTTTTCACCAAGAAAGGATGCAAGTAACAAAGAAATTTACCACCAAAATAAAGTAGAATATGTCACGAAAAAACAGTCTCAGAATAAGAATAATCAGTAAAAGTATCTCAGAGTTATTAATGCTTAAAGTGACAGTGGTCAGAATTGCGAAAAAGGTCTCAGTGAAAAAGGGCTGCGTCCTTAAGGGGTTAAAGGGGCCAGTCAGGAAGAGCAGTAAAAGCCATTTCACCTGCTATTAGTGCCTAACAGTACTGTACTGGGCTCTACTACACAGCGATTCTGTACTGCTGCAGTTGGTTGCACAACAACTGTAAAGCTAACAAGGGCCATTTAGAGGGAGCACAAAAAGCCATAGTCACCTGATTACAGTGCCTAATACAGGTTGCGTACATAACGGAGCTTATTGTCCTCTCATAAGTGTAACCTGTGCGTACATAGGTGGTGTACATTTTTTTTCTTCCTGAAAAAATTATTTAGGCCTAGTTACTATGAAAGGCCAGCCAAAGCTACACCCGTGTTTCTGTAGCCTTATACAGTTTTAAGCAGACCATATTCCAGCTCCATATACCAGCTCTCATAAGTGTAAACTTAGGTACACCTTTGTGTTGTACGTTTTTTTTGTCCTGAAAAAATAATTTGGGCCAAGTTACTGTGAAAGGCCAGCCAAAGCTACACTCTGGCACATTTAATGAAACTTTATCTTAAAGGGGTATTCCGGGCAAAAACATTATATCCCTAATCCAAAGGATAGGGGATAAGATGCCTGATCGCAGGGGGGCCGCTGCTGAGACCCCCCGCGATCTCCCTGCAGCACCCGCATTCTAAGTGGGTGCTGAATCTCCAGTTTCGGAAAACTCGCGGTTTCCGGAACTGGAGATGTGACGTCACGCCACGCCCCCTCCATTCATTTCTATGGGAGAGGGCGCGATCAGACATCTTATCCCCTATCCTTTGGATAGGGGATAAAATGTTTTTGCCCTGTATACCCCTTTAATCTATGTTAAATTTTTAATAAAACATTTCCAAAATATCTTTCATCTTTTCAATTGTGAAGCCCTATGGTCTCGCCAGGCTGTTGAAACCTTCAGACTGAGTCATTCTGCTACATTATGGTCTCCTCAAGCTGTTGGCACATTAAATGAAACTTTATCTTAATCTATTTTAAATCTTCAATTAAAATTTTCCAAAATATCTTTAATATTTTCAATTGTGAGGCCCTATAGTCTCGTCAGGATGTTGCCATCTCCAGGCTGGGTCATTCTGCCACATTGTGGTCTCCTCATGCTGCTGGCACATTAAATGAAACTTTATCTTAATCTATTTTAAATCTTCAATTTAAATTTTCCTAAATATCTTTAATCTTTTCAATTGTGAGGCCCTATGGTCTCGTCAGGCTGTTCCCACCTCCAGGCTGTGTCATTCTGCCACATTATGGTCTCCTCATGATGCTGCCATCTCCAGGCTTAGTCATTGTGCCACCATATGGTCTCCTCATGCCGTTGGCACCTTAAATTAAACTTTTACCATTTTAATCTATTTCAAATCTTCAATTAAAATTTTACAAAATATCTTTAATCTTTTCTATTGTGAGGCCCTATGGTCTCGTCGGGCTGCTGCCACCTCTAGGCTCTGTCATTGTGCCGCCATGTGACTTGTTATATTGGGTTTTGTGGTCATACAGTATTAGTTGAAAGTAAGCGCTTCGTGCACCCAGGACATTAAACTTGTGAAACTAATCAAATTCTTAAATTAAAATTTAATAAAATCTGTGCATTCTTCTAAAGACTGAGGCCCCATGGTCGTCGTCATATATTACCACTGGAATTACCACAAGAATTCAATGAAACAGGCTGGAGCGATAACAATGAACCATAACTGATTAACTGAAGCATTCGCAGTTCCACACAGAGTAAGACAGTCGGGGGTGCTGAGAGGCAGGGGATGGAACAGGTGGTAGCTCGCCTAGCGGCGGACTACCAGCTCGATGCTGACCAGAATGGGTCCTCAAAAAAGGATAAAAAAAATTAAAATAAATTAAAATTAAATAAAAATTACATAAAAAAATCTCTTTAATCTCTTCAATTGTGACGCCATACAGTCTCCCTGCTGCCACATCCAGGCACTGTGCGATAGTGATTCCAATAGCGCTTCTCTCTAGCAACATCATCCTAACAATCCTGTGGATACACAACATGCAAAAAGTGACACAGTGACAAAAAGAAAGAAATAAGTAAATGTGCGCAGATAGACTGCCCGGACATCCGTCCGGATCTATAACAATTTCTCTGATCCTAGCCAGGAGGCCGGGAATCAAGAGGTGCCTCAAGGTGAAGAGTTCATGGTGCCAGTGCTTCAAATCAGTGATCCAGTACACCCAGTGAGTTTTGGCACCTCCGGGTCACCACTTCCCGAGGCACTAAATTGCCTCGGCTCTAGACCATAACAGCCTCATGGCGAGACCTGTGGGAACAGGTTACATCGGGGCAGCCGTTGAGCTGTTTCCTCAGAACCAACACCGGAACGCCCTGGTACACCTGCCCCCTCCATGTAGCACCCATCCTCCCCAGTCTCACCTCAGTGGTGCCCGATCCACCTATATGAACTGATAAGAACAGATACTACACTTGATCTCAGCCAAAAGGCAGAGAAGAGATCTTTTTAGAGAAAGAAGTTGAAGTAGATTACAGCATAGCTGAAACCTGAGTCAAAATATTGCCGGGACCTCCCTATTTGAGCTGTCACTCACAGAGGGTGCCCTTCCTTATTTGCTTAGGTGAACTCCAGACTGGGGATTATCAGCCCATTTGAATACCTGAAGATCCTCTGGTGGGTGTAGACTCTAGCAGACATCTAGCAGAAGATAAGCCCATTTACAGCTGACACTGGAGCCAATCGCTTCTTACTAGAGTCTGTTTTTATAGGTTTGTTCATGAACATAATGAAAGTTGGGAGAGTTTACATATATTCTGTACAGATGGTAAGACTGACTATTTTGATTCTTGCTGAGTTCACACACAGTATGTAGGTCAGTGTTTCAGTCAGTATTTTTATTTAAAACTCAAGCAAATTTGCAAATCTTTCTATTATTATAGTTGTTCCTTGTATTGGTTCTACTGGTGTACTCCAGAGGGGGTCATTTTTACATAGTGCAACTTATATTAAAACTGACATATGGGCCCTGATTTACTATTGTAAACCCAACATGTTTTGTTGGGTTGTGCGCCAGAATTTGCGCCAGAAGTTGTGCCACAATTGAAAAAACCTGACAAACTCTCCATTTTACTCAGAGAACCCGAAAAAGGGAATTAAGGGAATTAAAACCCACAAAGAAACCTACACTCCACTCTTAGTAAATAAGGGCCATAATCTCTATTCTGCGGGCCAATGTAATTAAAATGATACTCATGTTTACATGAGTATCTATTATTGTACTACATTTAAAAACAGTCAAACTTTTTTGACAAAATAGGTATGTTAAAATTGTCCTATTCTTACCTTTGTAACTCTATATTTTATTGGTAAAATTTTTGTGTTGATGGTACCTTTTGGTTGCTTCTTATTTATTTTTTAATGACATTTGATATAACCAAAAATCTGCAATTCTGGCGCTCGGTATTTTTTACGTTTACAACATTCACCAAGCGGGATCATAAACATATTATTTTAATGGTTCGAACCGTGATACCAAATATGTTGTGTTTTTTACATTTTTTATATTTTATATTTTATGTTTTTACTTTTTTTCATATTTATTTTGCACTCTATAAGTCCCCATAGGGGAGTATTATATGCAGTCATTAGATTGCTATGCACTGTTCAGTGCTATGCTATAAAATAGTACTCATCAGTACTATTGGTGAACTTCTTGTACAGCCTGGCTCTGCTGGCTGCACAGGAACATTGGCCATCCTACAAGCTGGAGGGTGGTAAGTGACCTCAGCACTCATCAGTCCCCTGAGATTGCAATGTGAAGGTCCAATGAGCCCACACAAAACCACCAACATCTCCATTTTCACTATAAATGCCATGAACTGTGCTGATCACAGCATCTATAGGGTTAATGGTGAAGATTGGCATGATTGCTAATGTGTGCCATTATGAGTGATTTCCTGATAGCAGCTGTAACTCTCTTGCTATGTATTGATCGCAGCTCCTGCGCTTGCTTCATAGCTGTGCTGTAAATGTACAGCTCTGTGTGCAAACTTACTCGCTTCAGCACCATACATTTACGGCACATATCCTTAACCCCTTCACGACGAGCGACGTACATGTACGGCGCCACGAAGTGTCACTTAGCGTGTGGTGACGTACATGTTCGTGGCGGGGTTCCGGGAGCGCCGCGTCACCAGTAGCGATGATCGGGCCGGGATGACTGCTGTTATCTAACAGCAGGCACCCTGGCACATCGCCGAGGGGGGTCCTGAGACCCCCCCATGACCGCGATGAGCGCAAATCGCAGGTCAATTCAGACCTGCGATCTGCGCGATTCCGGGTCATATGGGTCACTGGTGACCCGGAAAATAAGAGGGATCGGGGGTGTCCGAGACACCCTCGATCCCCCTGAAGGGATAGGAGTTTGGTGGCAGGGGTGCCACCCCTCCTATCCCTGCTATTGGTCAGCCGAGCGACCGCCCGATAGCAGACCGGGGGAGGGGGGGGGGTTAAAGTTCAGTTCCCCCGCTTTGCCCACCTATCGGTCCCTTACCTGGATCCCGGAGAACGATCCTCCATGCGGGGATCCCCCACGTTCGGCGGTGGCGGCAGCAATTCATCTGGGCCCTGCTAGGTGAGTTGTTGCCTAGCAACATCCGGAGGGCCACAGTTTACAGTGGTCTCTAAACAGTGGCCCTCCAGATGTTGCAAAACTACAACTCCCAGCATGCCCAGACAGCTGTTTGCTGTGTGGGCATGCTGGGACTTGTAGTTTTGCAATATTTAGAGGGGTTCAGGTTGTAGATCACTAAGTAGTCTCAAACTGTAGCCCTCCAGATGTTGCAAAACTACAACTCTCAGCATGCCCAGACAGCAGTTTGCTGTCTGGGCATGCTGCGAGTTGCAGTTTTGCAACATCTGGAGGGCCACAGTTTTGAGACCACTGGACAGTGATTTACAACCTGAACCCCTCTAAATCTTGCAAAACTACAACTCCCAGCATTCAGGAACAGCATAAGGCTGTCTTGGCATGCTAGGAGTTGTACTGCGTGCCTCCAGCCGTTGCATAACTACATCTCCCAGCACTCCCTTCCGCAATCAGTACATGCTGGGAGTTGTAGTTTTGCAACAGCTGGAGGCACACTGGTTGGAAAATACTGAGTTAGGTCATAGAACCTAACTCAAGGTTTTCCAACCAGTGTGCCTCCAGCTGTTGCAAAACTACAACTCCCAGCATGCATGGTCTGTCAGTGCATGCTGGGAGTTGTACTTTTGACCCCCTCCCATGTGAATGTACAGGCTACATTCACACTGGCGGCAGATTACAGTGAGTTCCCCGCTTCAAGTTTGAGCTGCGGCAAATTTTCTGCCGCAGCTCAAACTCCATAGGGAGACTCAGTGTAATCTGCCTCCAGTGTAAATGTAACCTAAAAACACTACACTACACTAACATAAAATAAAGAGTAAAACATTACATATACACACGTACACTGCCCCCACTACCACCCCCCTTCCCCAATAAAAATGAAAAACGTATTTGTCACGATGCCGGCTGGCAGGAGGTGGATCCTCTGTGCCAGAGAGGGATAGCGAGGACCGTGCTAGTGGACCGGTTCTAAGACACTACTGGTTTTCACCAGAGCCCGCCGCAAAGCGGGATGGACTTGCTGCGGCGGTAGTGACCAGGTCGTATCCACTAGCAACGGCTCACCTCTCTGGCTGCTGAAGATAGGCGAGGTACAAGGGAGTAGGCAGAAGCAAAGTCGGACGTAGCAGAAGGTCGGGGGCAGGCGGCAAGGTTCGTAGTCAGGGGAGATAGCAGAAGTTCTGGTACACAGGCTTTAAACACACAAAACGCTTTCACTAGGCACAAGGGCAACAAGATCCGGCAAGGAAGTGCATGGGAGGAGGATAGATATAGTCAGGGACCAGGTGGAAGCCAATTAAGCTAATTGGGCCAGGCACCAATCATTGGTGCACTGGCCCTTTAAGTCTCAGGGAGCTGGCGCGCGCGCGCCCTAGAGAGCGGAGCCGCGCGCGCCAGCACATGACAGCAGGGGACGGGAACGGGTAAGTGACCTGGGATGCGATTCGCGAGCGGGCGCGTCCCGCTGTGCGAATCGCATCCCCAACGGCCATGACAGAGCAGCGCTCCCGGTCAGCGGGACTGACCGGGGAGCTGCAGGGAGAAAGACGCCGTGAGCGCTCCGGGGAGGAGCGGGGACCCGGAGCGCTAGGCGTAACAGTACCCCCCCCCTTAGGTCTCCCCTTCTCTTTATCCGGTAACTGCCTCCCCTGGGATGAGGACACCGGGAAAGGATGGAGGGATTCCTCAACGGCAGGCAGAACAGCAGGAGTAGGAATGGGGAGAGAGGGCAGAGGGCGAGACCTGGCACGGGGCAGTGTGACACCAGGACGAGGGCCATGCGGGGACACAGGGGCTTGCCTGATGGGACTGGGAGGGGGGGAGAGGCATTTCCTGTGGCAGGCAGAGTCCTTAATGACCTTAGGGGGACCGGATACAGGAGGAACCACAGGGTCACGGCAGGGAGTACTGGGAACCGGTTGAAGGCAGTCCTTGGAACAAGAGGGGCCCCAACTCTTGATCTCCCCAGTGGACCAATCCAGGGTTGGGGAATGGTGTTGAAGCCAGGGTAGTCCAAGGAGAACTTCAGAAGTGCAATTAGGAAGGACCAAAAATACAATTTCCTCGTGATGAGGTCCGATGCACATTAGGAGGGGCTCCGTGCGGAAACGCACGGTGCAATCCAACTTGGCTCCGTTGACCGCGGAAACGTGGAGTGGCTTGACAAGACGGGTCACCGGAATGCGGAATTTATTCACTAAGGACTCCCGAATAAAATTCCCAGAAGCTCCAGAGTCCAGGCAGGCCACGGCTGAGAGGGAAGAGCTGGCTGAAGTAGAAATCCGAACAGGCACCGTGAGACGTGGAGAAGCCGACTTAGCATCAAGAGACGCCACACCCACGAGAGCTGGGTGCGAGCGTGCGTTTCCCAGACGTGGAGGACGGATTGGGCAATCCACCAAAAAATGTTCAGTACTGGCACAGTACAGACAAAGATTCTCTTCCTTACGGCGATTCCTCTCTTCCAGGGTCAGGCGAGACCGATCCACTTGCATGGCCTCCTCGGCGGGAGGCCTAGGCGCAGATTGCAGTGGAGACTGTGGGAGAGGTGTCCAGAGATCTAAGTCTTTTTCCTGGCGGAGCTCTTGATGCCTCTCAGAAAAACGCATGTCAATGCGAGTGGCTAGATGAATGAGTTCATGCAGGTTAGCAGGAGTCTCTCGTGCGGCCAGAACATCTTTAATGTTGCTGGATAGGCCTTTTTTAAAGGTCGCGCAGAGAGCCTCATTATTCCAGGATAGTTCAGAGGCAAGAGTACGGAATTGTATGGCGTACTCGCCAACGGAGGAATTACCCTGGACCAGGTTCAGCAGGGCAGTCTCAGCAGAAGAGGCTCGGGCAGGTTCCTCAAAGACACTTCGAATTTCCGAGAAGAAGGAGTGTACAGAGGCAGTGACGGGGTCATTGCGGTCCCAGAGCGGTGTGGCCCATGACAGAGCTTTTCCAGACAGAAGGCTGACTACGAAAGCCACCTTAGACCTTTCAGTAGGAAACTGGTCCGACATCATCTCCATGTGCAGGGAACATTGCGAAAGAAAGCCACGGCAAAACTTAGAGTCCCCATTAAATTTGTCCGGCAAGGACAGGCGGAGGCTAGGAGTGGCCACTCGCTGCGGAAGGGGTGCAGGAGCTGGCGGAGGAGATGGTTGTTGCTGCTGTAGCTGTGACTGTACTTGCTGTAGTTGTGACTGGAGTTGCTGTGTCATGGTGGTCAAGTACGACAGCTGGTGATCTTGTTGGGCGATCTGACGAGCTTGCTGGGCGACCAGCGTAGGGAGGTCAGCGACAACTGGCAGAGGAACTTCAGCGGGATCCATGGCCGGATCTACTGTCACGATGCCGGCTGGCAGGAGGTGGATCCTCTGTGCCAGAGAGGGATAGCGAGGACCGTGCTAGTGGACCGGTTCTAAGACACTACTGGTTTTCACCAGAGCCCGCCGCAAAGCGGGATGGACTTGCTGCGGCGGTAGTGACCAGGTCGTATCCACTAGCAACGGCTCACCTCTCTGGCTGCTGAAGATAGGCGAGGTACAAGGGAGTAGGCAGAAGCAAAGTCGGACGTAGCAGAAGGTCGGGGGCAGGCGGCAAGGTTCGTAGTCAGGGGAGATAGCAGAAGTTCTGGTACACAGGCTTTAAACACACAAAACGCTTTCACTAGGCACAAGGGCAACAAGATCCGGCAAGGAAGTGCATGGGAGGAGGATAGATATAGTCAGGGACCAGGTGGAAGCCAATTAAGCTAATTGGGCCAGGCACCAATCATTGGTGCACTGGCCCTTTAAGTCTCAGGGAGCTGGCGCGCGCGCGCCCTAGAGAGCGGAGCCGCGCGCGCCAGCACATGACAGCAGGGGACGGGAACGGGTAAGTGACCTGGGATGCGATTCGCGAGCGGGCGCGTCCCGCTGTGCGAATCGCATCCCCAACGGCCATGACAGAGCAGCGCTCCCGGTCAGCGGGACTGACCGGGGAGCTGCAGGGAGAAAGACGCCGTGAGCGCTCCGGGGAGGAGCGGGGACCCGGAGCGCTAGGCGTAACAGTATTGTACGGCAGTGTTTCTAAGATGGAGCCTCCAGCTGTTGCAAAACAAAAACTCCCAGCATTTCTGGACAGCAATTGACTGTCCAAGCATGCTGGGAGTTTTACAACAGCTGGAGGCACCCTGTTTGGGAATCACTGGCATAGAATACCCCTATGTCCACCCCTATGCAAGTCCCTAATTCAGGCCTCAAATGCGCATGGCGCTCTCACTTTGGAGCCCTGTTATATTTCAAGGCAACAGTATAGGGTAACATATGGGGTATCTCCGTACTCGCGAGAATTTGCCTAACACATTTTGGGGGGCTTTTTCTCCTTTTTACCCCTTATAAAAAGGAACAGTTGGGGTCTACACCAGCATGTTAGTGTAAAAAAATAAACATTTTTACACTAACATGCTGGTGTTGCCCTATACTTTTCATTTTCACAAGAGGTAAAAGGGAAAAATGCCCCCCAAAATTTGTAACGCAATTTCTCCCGAGTACGGAGATACCCCATATGTGGGCGCAAAGGGCTCTGGGGGCGCACAACGAGGCCCAGAAGGGAGAGTGTACCATGTACATTTGAGGTGATTTGCACAGGGGTGGCTGGTCCCTGAAAAATAGTGAGTTTTAAAATTTTGGGAAAAATTGGAAAATTGCTGCTGAACTTTGAAGCTCTCTGGTGTCTTCCAAAAGTAAAAACTCATCAATTTTATGATGCAATCATAAAGTAGACATATTGTATATGTGAATCCAAAAAAAAAAATATTTGGAATATCCATTTTCCTTGCAAGCAGAGAGCTTCAAAGTTAGAAAAATGCAATTTTTTTTATTTTTTCATCAAATTTGGGGATTTTTCACCAAGAAAGGTTGTAAGTTACCACAAAAATTTACCATCATGTTAGAGTAGAATATGTCACGAAAAAACAATCTCAGAATCAGAATGATAAATAAAAGCATTCCAGCGTTATTAATGTTTAAAGTGACAGTGGTCAGATTTGCAAAAAAGGGCTTCGTCCTAGAGGTGAAAATGGTCTCCGTCCTTAAGGGGTCTTCCCCCATGGGACTTCACGCCCCCGTCCCCTCAATGCAGGTCTATGAGAGAGGGCGTATAATGCTGCACAGTCAGAGCCTCCAGCGCTGCTGAGAAAAGGTGGGTGCTTAATGACAGATTGTGGGGGTCCCCAGCAGTGGGACCCACGCAATCAGACATCTTATCCCCTATTCTTTGGATAGGGGATAACATGTATCAGGGCTTTAAGGTCATTTCTTTCAGCTGTTAATATTTGAACTTTTTAAGAAGTCTGCAGATATACATACAAGTAGACAAGATCATAGTGACATAACATTAAGATGTAGCAAGGACAGGGAAAGCAAAAATATATAAAAAAAAGCAAATCCCTACAATGAGCGATAGGAGAAAAAGCACTATCTCTGTCCCAGGTGATAGCATAACTACTTCCCTGCTCATACTTATGAAAGTGGCATGATATTATCATTACTTATACCTTCTGCCCACACTTTTGGAAGGTGATGCATGTCTGGGCCTACTGCCAATAGGGAAATTAACTGCTTGTTTTTAGAATAAAGCAGTCTAAATGCTATCCGGTGATATAAAAGAATAAAGAGTCTGGAATATACACCAGTTGGGAGTTTCCCTGTTATTCAACTTGGTCTAACAGAATGATAGACCCAGAATACATAACAAATAGTTTATTCTACATCATGCTGAGGCCGTGATAAACTGTATGGGAACATTGCTGTACTTGATGAAACAAACTTTTAAGAACATTGCACTATACTTGTCAATTCTTAAGAACAAAATAATCAATGAAGTCATACGTTTAATATTTATAAGACATCGTATTGCTGTCCATAATGTGATGATGGAAGAATTGAACTAAATCTTTACATTATGTTTTTTGGCTAGGGTCTTGTTACATTTCTAGCTTCAGAACTTAAGTGTATATCGGTCTTCTGCTGATATTTTTTTTAAATAAGGTTGATGGAAATCAGTAAAAAACATTGGAGCAGGTAGTACCCTGTAACAAGATCTAAGTTGCTTTATTCTAATTATTAACTCTGTGGTGTCCCAGCCCACAGTCCTGTCTGTCCATTGTCTGACCTGTTATAATGTGATATATTGATATGTTATGTATTAATTTATGCACTGTGCCTTTAAGGGATTGTGGTAGAGTGAACAGGTGACCCTGATGCCCCAATGGGAGACCCCCAAACCTTGCCCTTATGTAGTGTAGGGGGGGGGGGGGGGAAGGAGAGTTCAGTATAGAGGAGAGTCTAGTCTAGAGGAGAGTTAAGTCGAGAGGAGAGTGTGTTCCAGCTAGTAAGCTGAGGTACCGAGGAGAAGCCTAGGGAGAAGCAAACTACAAAATTCCACAGCCACATTAATCTCAGGAAAAACCCCGGCACACAGGTGGATTTTAAAGCCTGGCAGTAAGCAAAGCTCTTGGTGGAAATTTCTTCTTTATTCAGTCAGTCCAGTTAAGTCTTTCAAGTCACTGTGTGCTGCTAATAATCTTATAGCTGCGTTCAACAGCAAGTGCAACTCCCAAAAAGGCGACTGGCTCCCCAGGTTCCACTCTGCCCATCCTGCTGCATCAGAGACTGTATTGTTTAAGATCTGCTACCTCCAGCAAAGTAAAGATTTCTGTAACCTTGCATCAGTATATTCACTATCCCGGGTTTGGCCCAGGAGAACTAAACACAATTACCCCGTAGGCTAGAAAAGCCTGAGGTACAAAAACCCTATAATAACTGACTACCTAAACCTTTCCTTTTAAAGTATAAGAGTAAAAAGTAAACCAGTGATTATGACTGTTAAAAACATGTGTCCCTTTATCCTGTATAATCACTCTTTTGGTGGATAGCCATCCATAACTTATAGTCTATGGGGACCAGTCCAGTGCCACCACTAATGTCACTCAATTGGGTTTATCAAGAAAATGGTATCAGGAGTATAGTATACAGGTAGTTAAAATCGGAACTGCCCCCCTCTACATGTTTTGGTGAAACAACACCATCATCAGGAGGAAATAATGAGGCAACCTTTCACACCTCTGGCTTTTCTAGCCTACAGGGTAATTGTATTTAGTTATAAATTGGAATCCTGGACTTACCTTGGGTAATTGTGGTTATATATGGCCAAGGAGACGCTGTCTTAACCTCAGACTGTGTAGGTTAACGGTGCCCTGGCATCACAAACTTATCTATACACCCTGCACCCACAGCCATGATTGGGACACCACAACCCTGCAACTGATTTATACTATCTGCATTATGGAAAAATGTAACTACCATTTATTAGTGATACTCACGTGTATTACACATTAATAAAACTGCCGCTCAGGACTAAGACCTGATGTTTTACAGCAACATTGTGCTCTAATGCAAAGTGCTACAGATTTTTTTATTTTTACTTTTTATAAACAGTGTTTGTAGAGTAATACACAAGAAATATATCATATACTCCTGAATACTAACAGCTTCATTTATGATGTTATTATTTGTAGCCTATATTAATAATTGGAAGTTACAATTGTATTGACTTGTTTTGAGTTGTAGCATTTGTTTATGGCCATGTGGTCTGGTTTGTTATTATTGTATAATTTTTATTATAATTTTTTAAAATAAATTAATTCAATTAATATTTACCCTCCTTTCCTTTAAGTTTGTACCATAACTCTATTTGTAGGGTTTTGGTTATAAATTATTGATTAATATATAACAGACCATCGATACATTGTGTATTAAATCCAAACTTATAGGGATTAAATGATTTCTAGAGGACTGAGATTAGTTTTTTTTTTAGTTTTTCTGTAATAGCAGCTAGAATCTTTGGGTGTAGGTGTCCACTTTGGTTAACCTAGATTTCCCTAGTTTTGAGCTGCACTACTTCTGTTGAAATTTTATTTGTAACAAGATCTAACTGGTTCAAGATAGATCAGTCAAGTGCAGTGTCAATAAACTTACAGTTTTATAAGTTGCGTATAAGTTGTGTATACGTTTTTATGGTGCTACTAGTTTAGGTAATACATGCAGTTAGAAAGGTTGCTTGAAATCTATACAGTAGCTCCAAATAATGAACATTTCATGGAATGCCTTAAAATGAACTGCAGTAGATTAGCCAAACTATACATCGGATGTTTGTGAATCATGGGAAATATATAATTTTTTCTTTCAATTTAATGAGAAAACCCTCCTCTAAGCCTTTAACTATAGAGCAACTATGAAACAATTAGAACCCTTTAGAATTTGGGTCAGGAGGTCACATAAATTAAGACTTCCTAATAATGACTGATTATCTATTTGCAGAATATCCTGCTGAATGTTCTGCCTTCTATAGCAATTACTTTCATTGAAGAAAATATTGCTCGCCTCTATGGTTAATTCAAAGCATGGGATGCACAAACATTAGCTAAGAAGTTAGTAAACACTGTCAAAATTCTCATGATATCATCACTCCAAGAGAAGTTACTTTTCATTTTAGCATTTTCTTGAAGAAATGGGTTTATCTTAAATATAACTATGTTGCCATTAAGCTAATTTAAAATAACGCTTTGTAAACAGAACATAAAACAGTCTTCAATATTTAGATTTTCTCATCTAGTTATTTACTATGCTTGGAATGTTATAAAAATATTCCCTAATGTTTCAAGGGTATTTTAAGTCCCATTTACAAACCTATATGCTTTAAAAACCCTAATAGAGAATATTTACTTAATAGAGGGAAACTAAGAGGAGTCTTTCCATCTGGAAAACCCAGCGTGGTCATGTAGTACATAAACAGACAAATGATTTTAATGGGAACTCTTTAATGCTTAATTTTCCATTTTGTAGAGTGTAGGGATATTTAGTACATGGTACTCAGTTCCCTGACAAATATACAACTAATATCTCAAGACAGTTTATTGCAAATGACATTTCTAATAGAAAGGCATAATTTGAAGCAAAAATACATCTTTTAAAAGGAAGTTGAGTTGAATGAGAGTTAATTCTCATTCAACTCAACTTCTTCCTTTTAGAAAATTTTTTTTTACTTACTTTTTTAATAAATCTATAAATGTATGATCATTCTCCTTGTTGAAATGATTCTACGGTTATTAATAAAGCAAGTGCAGTTGAATTTTTAGTAAAATATCTAGTAGTTACAATCTAAAGGAAGGAGGGATAACATTATACAACCATGCAAAAAATGCTGCATAAATAAGGAGGAGAGGAAGAAATTGTTTCTGTATTTTAAATGGCACACGTCAAACTATTTATCCAGTTTAATATTCCAGTTTTTTTATTCAGTTTGCTACAAGAATTAAAGCATTATTAAAAGTAAAAATCTAGACAATAAAAACCAGCATCCTCTAACTGTCTATCCATCCAACCACACGCTGAGGTCTATCTAATTCAGTGCTCCTCAGGGTTGTGATGGTTTATCAGTCAGACAAAGTGATCATATTGTTAGTTTGTAAATTAAAGTCTAAGACTTAACTTAAAAAGTACAAATAAAGTAAAGTAAATACTGACACATCAATAGGATATGTTTTCACCTAGTGATCGATGGAGTCAGACTGCTGGGACCTGCACGATCCTTAGAATGTTAGGAAATAGTATTTTGTATGTCTAAATAAATTGCTCTAAAATCAGGGAAAGGATAAAGTGTAGATAGAAAAGTGGGCCCCTTTGGGGGGAACAATTTAAGGATAAAAAATATTCTTTATAAAACTTCCGTTGTATAATTGGATTCAAATATGCTTTCCTTAAGTGCATTAGTGAGGAAATGTGGTAGGGTTACCAGCCAGCCTAGCACTGGGAAATGCACATGTACAATATTAGTGTAGAGAAATAGGCAGCATGAGGGGCTTAACCCCTTCCTTGAGTAACAAGAGAACTTGTCCCATACATGACTTTACTCTGTATCTGAGCTATACAACAGTGGCTTAGTTCACAGCACCTATTTTAGACTATTGTGACAGAATGTTAAAGTTTTTTTCTTTTGTTTGCATAGTTTAGATGTCATCAGAAGCAGTATGAACTTGAAAATCACCTGTGTCCAATTTAGAAACAAATTAGATTGCATTATCATTAGATTAGCTTAGGTAGCCCTGATCTCACACCTACTTACAGTATCTTGATACACTCTTCTGTTCCTGAGATATGAGGGTTTACAGTTTGGTAGGGGATCAGTCAGATGGGTGTGAACTTAATTTAATTAATGAAAGTGAATATCAGGTGATGGGCAGGGTTATACAGTCAGGAGGTACAAACATTTACACCCATTGACTATATAATAATGTCCATTACCTGATAATTACTCCCACTGATAAAATTAAGATCATGCCCATCTGACAAACGACCAACTTTTACCCTACATATCTTAGGAATAGCCTTCCTGCAGAAGTGGTCGCTGCAAATACAGTGAAGGAGTTTAAACATGCATGGGATAGGCAGAAGGCTATCCTTCATATAAGATAGGGCCAGAGACTATTGATAGGATTATTGGGCAGACTAGATGGGCCAATGGTTCTTATCTCTCGACACTTTCTATGTTTCCATATGCTGTCTGATTCAAGTACATAGTGTCAAACAGTACCCTGTGCACGCATAATGGCATATATTGTACTACATGACTTTTCTGTAGAGTGCAGACATGCCATTCAGAAGCATAGAAAAGTATGATGATAATGTCTCACCTAGCTTTCCCAGGCTGCTGAATGGCATATCTGCTTAGTAGAGTAACCACATGGCCACTATTACTAGCAAAGAATGTTAGCGGGAGTGGGATAGATTGGACACACGTTGTGAGAGTGGAGAGGGGGCAAGCAGTAATGGTAAGAAATTCATTGGGAGTGGGATTAAAAACAGTCCGGCACAGGGCTCTGTGAATGCTCAGCTGCTTCATAGATTATTACTTGGTGTCAGTACAAAAAAATGCAATAGAAATGTTTATTTTCCAAGTTGCTCATCTTCTTGTTTAGATGAATTATAATGTATATGTAAACTGTAAAATTGTTTAATGATGAAAATATACTTTAAAAGAAACAAATGTTTCTTCTGACCTAAGCAATATCACACATTATCTAAGTGACATTAAAGGCTTTGAAGACACATTTCCCAAAAGATTAGATAATAACGAAAAGTGAGATTATGATTTCTGTTCCACATAAGCAAGCCTTTTTTACTCTGGTAGCCCTGCAACATCTTCTTTTACTTCCTGACTTGAACTATCTTGCAGACGTCTGCTGGTTAAATTCTTAGCAGAATATACAGTTCCATACAGGAAACAAGTCTGGACCCTTTAAATAATGCTTGAAGTAGTCTTTGAATTTGCAGACACTCTCCAACAAAGCCATGTTATTACTGCTCCAACAAATAACTATGTATGTCCTGGTATTTTAAAGTGTTTACATGGTATATTATTTCTTCACAATGGTGCACTTTAAATAAGAAAAAAACATCATAGTTGATTACAAAAATGCTTAACAAATAGCGTAAAAATAATAAACAAATAAATAAAAATAAATAAAATTGAAGACATTTTTTGTAGGCCCTATTGGATTTGTGATGGTTATATCACTGTATGCCAAGTGCTACAATCTTTTTATTTTTTTTCAATAACAAAGTATTTCATGGTGGGTTGTAAGATGCACAGTGAATGAAATAAGTATTAATATGTAAGGCAGATACAGGAGGCCCTCACCACCGGGTTACGCGATGCATAAAATTCTTCTTTATTTTAGGAAATGCAGCAGCAGACAGGACATGTGTGGACGCAGCCAGGCTGCTTCCACACATGTCCTGTCTGCTGCTGCATTTAATAAAATAAAGAAGAATTTTATGCATCATGTAACCCGGTGGTGAGTGCCTCCTGTATCTGCCTTACATATTTCTACTTGAACTTCGTTTTAAGGATTGAGCACCCATAAACCGGGACGTGCACGAGGTCCAAGTTTACTATACCAGCCTATATATACCTATAAACTGTGTGTGCAAGCTGTACTTTGGCTGAAGCTGAGCCGGCCCTTCTTGTTTCTTCAATCGTGCCTGTTTGAAATAAGTATTAAACATGTCATAATTTTTCTCACTAAATACTGTTTCTCACTCCATTTTCTGATATCTTGTAAGGAGCACTTGGTCAAAGCAAATATGCGGTGCAATGATTTCCTTCCCACTTCCATATTATGGACCCAATAGTGCTCACTGGAACATTCAGAAGCTTAGAAACATGCCTGTAACTAATGGTTAAGTTATGCAACAATGACGTTACAAAGGTCTTAAGACTGTGTCTTTTGTGACCCCTTGACAACAAAACCTTTTTGCAGGCCATAAGTTGGGACTGATCCAGTTGAAATTAATTTGCACAGAGAAGGAATGGAATTGCTTTTTAATAACCAATAGATTTCTGCTGTTGTCTTGGCTTTCCATGTCTTTGTCACGATGCCGGCTGGCAGGTAGTGGATCCTCTGTGCCAGAGAGGGATTGGCGTGGACCGTGCTAGTGGACCGGTTCTAAGCCACTACTGGTTTTCACCAGAGCCCGCCGCAAAGCGGGATGGTCTTGCTGCGGCGGTAGTGACCAGGTCGTATCCACTAGCAACGGCTCACCTCTCTGGCTGCTGAAGATAGGCGCGGTACAAGGGAGTAGGCAGAAGCAAGGTCGGACGTAGCAGAAGGTCGGGGCAGGCAGCAAGGATCGTAGTCAGGGGCAACGGCAGAAGGTCTGGAAACACAGGCAAGGAACACACAAGGAACGCTTTCACTGGCACTAAGGCAACAAGATCCGGCAAGGGAGTGCAAGGGAAGTGAGGTAATATAGGGAAGTGCACAGGTGATTACCCTAATTGGAACCACTGCGCCAATCAGCGGCGCAGTGGCCCTTTAAATCGCAGAGACCCGGCGCGCGCGCGCCCTAGGGAGCGGGGCCGCGCGCGCCGGGACAGAACAGACGGGGAGCGAGTCAGGTAGGGGAGCCGGGGTGCGCATCGCGAGCGGGCGCTACCCGCATCGCGAATCGCATCCCGGCTGGCAGCGGGATCGCAGCGCCCCGGGTCAGAGGACGTGACCAGAGCGCTGCAGCGGAGAGAGTGAAGCGAGCGCTCCGTGGAGGAGCGGGGACCCGGAGCGCTCGGCGTAACAGTACCCCCCCCCCTTGGGTCTCCCCCTCTTCTTGGAGCCTGAGAACCTGAGGAGCAGACTTTTGTCAAGGATGTTGTCCTCAGGTTCCCAGGATCTCTCTTCAGGACCACAACCCTCCCAGTCTACTAAAAAAAAATTTTTCCCTCTGACCTTTTTGGCAGCCAAAATTTCCTTGACCGAGAAGACGTCCGAGGAGCCGGAAACAGGAGTGGGAGGAACAGATTTGGGAGAAAAACGGTTGAGGATGAGTGGTTTGAGAAGAGAGACGTGAAAGGCATTAGGGATACGAAGAGAAGGAGGAAGAAGAAGTTTATAAGAGACAGGATTAATTTGACACAAAATTTTGAAAGGACCAAGATAGCGTGGTCCCAACTTGTAGCTAGGGACACGGAAGCGGACATATTTAGCGGAGAGCCATACCTTGTCTCCAGGGGAAAAAACGGGGGGAGCTCTTCTTTTCTTATCCGCGAACCTCTTCATGCGTGAAGAAGCCTGTAAGAGAGAATTTTGGGTCTCTCTCCATATAATGGAAAGGTCACGAGAAATTTCATCCACAGCGGGCAGACCAGAGGGCAAGGGGGTAGGGAGGGGGGGAAGAGGGTGACGGCCGTACACCACGAAAAATGGGGATTTGGAGGAAGATTCAGAGACCCTGAAGTTATACGAGAATTCGGCCCATGGAAGGAGATCTGCCCAGTCATCCTGGCGGGAGGAAACAAAATGTCGCAAATAATCACCCAAGATCTGGTTAATTCTTTCTACTTGTCCATTGGACTGGGGATGATATGCAGAGGAAAAATTTAATTTAATCTTGAGTTGTTTACAGAGAGCCCTCCAGAATTTAGACACGAATTGGACACCTCTATCCGAGACAATCTGCGTAGGTAACCCGTGAAGACGAAAAATGTGTACAAAAAATTGTTTAGCCAACTGAGGCGCAGAAGGAAGACCAGGAAGAGGGATGAAATGTGCCATTTTGGAGAATCGATCAACGACCACCCAAATAACAGTGTTGCCACGGGAAGGGGGTAAATCAGTAATAAAATCCATACCAATCAGAGACCAAGGCTGTTCGGGGACAGGCAGAGGATGAAGAAAACCAGCGGGCTTCTGGCGAGGAGTCTTATCCCGGGCACAGATAGTGCAGGCTCGCACAAAGTCCCCAACATCCGTCTCCAGAGTCGGCCACCAATAGAAGCGGGAGATGAGTTGCACAGATTTCTTGATGCCCGCATGACCTGCGAGATGGGAGGAGTGACCCCATTTGAGGATTCCGAGGCGTTGGCGTGGAGAAACAAAGGTCTTCCCTGGAGGAGTCTGCCTGATGGAGGCAGGAGAAGTGGAGATCAGGCAGTCAGGTGGAATGATGTGTTGCGGAGGGAGATCAACTTCTGAGGCATCCGAGGAACGAGAGAGAGCATCGGCCCTAATGTTCTTATCGGCAGGACGAAAGTGAATCTCAAAATTAAATCGGGCAAAGAACAGAGACCACCGGGCCTGGCGAGGATTCAGCCGTTGGGCAGACTGGAGGTAGGAGAGGTTCTTGTGGTCGGTGTAGATAATAACAGGAGAACTTGATCCCTCCAGCAGATGCCTCCATTCCTCAAGTGCTAATTTAATGGCTAGAAGCTCTCGATCCCCGATGGAGTAGTTCCTCTCCGCTGGAGAGAAGGTCCTAGAGAAAAAACCACAAGTGACAGCATGCCCGGAAGAATTTTTTTGTAGAAGAACAGCTCCAGCTCCCACTGAGGAGGCATCAACCTCCAATAGGAAGGGTTTGGAAGGGTCAGGTCTGGAGAGGACGGGAGCCGAAGAAAAGGCAGACTTGAGTCGTTTAAAGGCGTCTTCTGCTTGAGGAGGCCAGGACTTGGGATCAGCACTTTTTTTGGTTAAAGCCACGATAGGAGCCACAATGGTAGAAAAATGTGGAATAAATTGCCTGTAATAATTGGCGAACCCCAAAAAGCGTTGGATAGCACGGAGTCCGGAGGGGCGTGGCCAATCTAAGACGGCAGAGAGTTTGTCTGGATCCATCTGTAGTCCCTGGCCAGAGACCAAATATCCTAGAAAAGGAAGAGATTGGCATTCAAACAGACATTTCTCAATTTTGGCATAGAGTTGGTTGTCACGAAGTCTCTGAAGAACCATACGGACATGCTGGCGGTGTTCTTCTAGATTGGCAGAAAAAATTAGGATATCGTCCAGATATACAACAACACAGGAGTATAACAGATCACGAAAAATTTCATTGACAAAGTCTTGGAAGACGGCAGGGGCGTTGCACAGTCCAAAGGGCATGACCAGATACTCAAAGTGTCCATCTCTGGTGTTAAATGCCGTTTTCCACTCGTCCCCCTCTCTGATGCGGATGAGGTTATAGGCGCCTCTTAAGTCCAATTTAGTGAAGATGTGGGCACCTTGGAGGCGATCAAAGAGTTCAGAGATGAGGGGTAAGGGGTAGCGGTTCTTAACCGTGATTTTATTAAGACCGCGGTAGTCAATGCAAGGACGTAGGGAGCCATCTTTTTTGGACACAAAGAAAAATCCGGCTCCGGCAGGAGAGGAGGATTTACGGATAAAGCCCTTCTTTAGATTCTCCTGGACGTATTCGGACATGGCAAGAGTCTCTGGGGCAGAGAGAGGATAAATTCTGCCCCGGGGTGGAGTAGTGCCCGGGAGGAGGTCGATAGGGCAATCATAAGGCCTGTGAGGAGGTAGTGTCTCAGCTTGTTTTTTGCAGAAAACATCCGCGAAGTCCATATAGGCCTTAGGGAGACCGGTTACTGGAGGAACCACAGAGTTACGGCAAGGGTTACTGGGAACCGGTTTTAGACAGTTCTTGGAACAAGAGGACCCCCAACTCTTGATCTCCCCAGTGGACCAATCCAGGGTAGGGGAATGAAGTTGAAGCCAGGGAAGTCCAAGGAGAATTTCCGAGGTGCAATTGGGGAGGACCAAAAGTTCAATCCTCTCATGATGAGATCCGATGCTCATAAGAAGGGGCTCCGTGCGGAAACGTATGGTACAGTCCAATCTTTCATTATTTACACAATTGATGTAGAGGGGTCTGGCGAGACTGGTCACCGGGATGTTGAACCTGTTGACGAGAGAGGCCAAAATAAAATTTCCTGCAGATCCAGAGTCCAAGAAGGCCACAGCAGGGAAGGAGAAGGCAGAGGCAGACATCCGCACAGGCACAGTAAGACGTGGAGAAGCAGAGTAGACATCAAGGACTGTCTCACCTTTGTGCGGAGTCAGCGTACGTCTTTCCAGGCGGGGAGGACGGATAGGACAATCCCTCAGGAAGTGTTCGGTACTAGCACAGTACAGGCAGAGGTTCTCCATACGGCGTCGTGTCCTCTCTTGAGGTGTCAGGCGAGACCGGTCGACCTGCATAGCCTCCACGGCGGGAGGCACAGGAACAGATTGCAGGGGACCAGAGGAGAGAGGAGCCGAGGAGACGAAACGCCTCGTGCGAACAGAGTCCATATCTTGGCGGAGTTCCTGGCGCCTTTCAGAAAAACGCATGTCAATGCGAGTGGCTAGGTGAATGAGTTCATGTAGATTAGCAGGGATTTCTCGTGCGGCCAGAACATCTTTAATGTTGCTGGATAGGCCTTTTTTGAAGGTCGCGCAGAGGGCCTCATTATTCCAGGACAATTCTGAAGCAAGTGTACGGAATTGTACGGCATACTCGCCAACGGAAGAATTACCCTGGACCAGGTTCAACAGGGCAGTCTCAGCAGAAGAGGCTCGGGCAGGTTCCTCAAAGACACTTCGGATTTCCGAGAAGAAGGAGTGTACAGAGGCAGTGACGGGGTCATTGCGGTCCCAGAGCGGTGTGGCCCATGACAGGGCTTTTCCGGACAGAAGACTGACTACGAAAGCCACCTTAGACCTTTCAGTGGGAAACAGGTCCGACATCATCTCCAGATGCAGGGAACATTGGGAAAGAAAGCCACGGCAAAACTTAGAGTCCCCATCAAATTTATCCGGCAAGGATAAGCGTATCCCAGGAGCGGCCACTCGCTGCGGAGGAGGTGCAGGAGCTGGCGGAGGAGATGACTGCTGAAGCTGTGGTAGTAACTGTTGTAGCATAACGGTCAGTTGAGACAGCTGTTGGCCTTGTTGCGCTATCTGTTGTGACTGCTGGGCGACCACCGTGGTGAGGTCAGCGACAACTGGCAGAGGAACTTCAGCGGGATCCATGGCCGGATCTACTGTCACGATGCCGGCTGGCAGGTAGTGGATCCTCTGTGCCAGAGAGGGATTGGCGTGGACCGTGCTAGTGGACCGGTTCTAAGCCACTACTGGTTTTCACCAGAGCCCGCCGCAAAGCGGGATGGTCTTGCTGCGGCGGTAGTGACCAGGTCGTATCCACTAGCAACGGCTCACCTCTCTGGCTGCTGAAGATAGGCGCGGTACAAGGGAGTAGGCAGAAGCAAGGTCGGACGTAGCAGAAGGTCGGGGCAGGCAGCAAGGATCGTAGTCAGGGGCAACGGCAGAAGGTCTGGAAACACAGGCAAGGAACACACAAGGAACGCTTTCACTGGCACTAAGGCAACAAGATCCGGCAAGGGAGTGCAAGGGAAGTGAGGTAATATAGGGAAGTGCACAGGTGATTACCCTAATTGGAACCACTGCGCCAATCAGCGGCGCAGTGGCCCTTTAAATCGCAGAGACCCGGCGCGCGCGCGCCCTAGGGAGCGGGGCCGCGCGCGCCGGGACAGAACAGACGGGGAGCGAGTCAGGTAGGGGAGCCGGGGTGCGCATCGCGAGCGGGCGCTACCCGCATCGCGAATCGCATCCCGGCTGGCAGCGGGATCGCAGCGCCCCGGGTCAGAGGACGTGACCGGAGCGCTGCAGCGGAGAGAGTGAAGCGAGCGCTCCGGGGAGGAGCGGGGACCCGGAGCGCTCGGCGTAACAGTCTTTTTGCACCTCCCTTTCTTTATGTGTTCAATACTTTTTCCCTTTGTCATTCCATATTATTATACATAACTTAATTCCTGAGTTAATTTGTTTTGATTTCCTTAAGTGTTTGGATGACTTGAGTTGTTATGTCAATAACACCTTTTGACAATATAATTAATGAGAAAGATAGTGGTGTAAAAAAAAAAGGGTAAAAAAAAGTAAAAAAAAAGGTAAAAAGTGTAAAAAAATAATAAAAACACATTTTTTAAATAAATATAATAAAAAATAAAAATGTATAATGTGTAGTATCACACGGTGCACATCCGCAGCATATTACATGCTGCGGATGCCCGCCAACAGTCACAATAATGAGCTCCCTGCTGCGGCTTGGTAGCTTTGTGTGTCCACTAATAGCGGCGGATTTCCCGCCGGCAGTCATGAGCGGAAACACTGAGCTACCCAGCCACAGCAGTGATCTTGCCCTTGTGACTGCTGGGGAGCATCTGAAGTGTGACACTGCGTCCTATTCATACCGCGTTTTCGCAGTGTTAGAGGTATCCGTCAGCATCATGTCAAAAAGAGTGATCCCTTTTTTGACATGACAACGGACACCTATACTGCAGAAACGCAGTATGAATGGGCACTATTCATATAATGATGCCCTGAAAGCCAAATGGTGCTCCTCTCCTTTTGGGTCCCACCGTGTGGCCATGCAACCAAATATGGTCTAAGCAGGGGTATTACCGAACACGGGACGAACAGCGTATTAAAATATGGGGCGCATTTTCTACTTTTCAGATGCAATGTACAAAAAATATGTCCCACAAATGTTGCATTTGTGAATAAAAAAAGAAAATTTTAATTTTTTCACTGACTTTGTATCCATTCCAGCCACACAAAATGGACTCAAAGCACTCACTTTTGGTCTAGATGAATACTTTAGGGGGTATAGTTTCCAAAATGGGGTCACTTGTGGGGGTTCTGGCAGCTAAAACCCTTTGCAGGTATGAAGTGCGGCCTATAATCCATTCGGCCTAAAATGATGCCCTGAAAGCTAAATGGGGCTCCTCTACTTCTGGGTCCTACCACGCCACCAAGGAACCAAATATGACCTAAGTGGGGGTATTTCCAAACACAGGCCGAGCAGCTTAATAAACTATAGGGTGCATTTCTTGCAATATCAGAAGTGATGTACAAAAAACATGCCCCACAAATGATGCAATTGTGAAAAAATGCAAATTTCGAATTTTTAACACTGACTTTGTAATAATTCCTGCCAAAAAAACTATGGTGTTAAAATACTCACTGTAGCCACTAGCGAATACCTTGAGGGGTCTAGTTTTTAAAATGGGGTCATTTGGGGGGGGGGGGTGTTCTTATGTTCTACTACCTTCAAACTTCTGCAAACCTTGCATAGCACATAAAAAAAAGATGTACTTTTAACATTTTCTAATTAAATTGTTAGGCTTCTAATTAATTTTAAATGTTAATTAAAAACTAAAAAAATGCTGTCAAAATAAAGTAGACATCTGAAAGTATAAGTTTCATAAGCTATTTGGTCAGTATGTATAAATATATCCAACCGATTAGTGTTAAAATAGCAAAAAAATCTTAATTTTTAAAAAAAAATCATGATTTTTTTGCATTGTAAAAAAAAAAACTACAAATCATATCGGCTTACTTTTACTATGTACATGAAGGACAACTTGTGACAAAAAAACAATGTCAGAATTATCGTGATTGGCAAAACTTTACAAGAGTTATTCTCTAATAAAGACAGACATCCCCGATTTGAAAAAACAGGCCTGGTCATTCCGGGGCATACAGGTTTATTTGGGCTGGTCCTTAAGGGGTTAACCCTACCGTTTTGATCTAGAGAAAGACAAAATAAAACCCTCACAAACATAGGAAGACTGAACAAATTCAATGGAGATGTTGCCCATGATAAGGTTTAAGCCTAAGACCGAGTACTTTATCTTTATATTTATGACCAGCATTTGTGTTTTATCAATATGTACTATAATATTGTCTAAACAAGTATAATATATAAGAAATAACAAAATAAACAATTTAGTTCAGACTCTAAACAGTGTCAGACATTAAAAATGACAGTATGTTATTCAATTATTTAAGTATTTCATTATCTTTTAGTAAGTAATTGGTAATGACATAAAATGCAGGTATATGTATAAATAGATTAAAGGGATTATCCAGGAAAAAACTTTTTTTTATATATCAACTGGCTCCAGAAAGTTAAACAGATTTGAAAATTGATATACAATAAGACAGAAAGGGGAGGGCACACTGCAAGGCAAATTCACCTGTATCAAATGCGTGGCTCAGCCTGACGCCAGAAGAAGCATGCACTCACGTGCAAAACTGCCGGTGTTGCCTCCGAGCACTACCAACACACGCCGGTGCTGAGATCCAGCACCCCATGATCTGGACCCCAGGATGCATCGACCTCCGCTGAGCGGTGAGTGCATATACACTTCTTTTGCATTAGATTTGTAAATTACTTCTATCAAAAAATCACAATCCTTTCAGTACTTATGAACTGCTGAAGTTGAATTGTTCTTTTCTGTCTAAGAGCTCTCTGATGAAACCTGTCTCAAGAACTGTCCAGAGTAGAAGAAAATCCCCATAGCAAACCTCTTTTACTCTCTGCAGTTCCTGAGACAAGCAGAGATGTCAGCAGAGAGCACTGTTGCCAGACAGAAAAGAACAACTCAACTTCAGCAGCTGATATTTATTGGAAGAATTAAGATTTTTTGATAGAAGTAATTTACAAATCTGTTTACCTTTCTGGAGCCAGCTTCAGTGGTAGAAATAGATCTTGGCTTGAAGGTATTAGGAAATGTAGAGGACTATGCAGAATGAAGAAAATTCTTTACTGATAACTTGTACATTTTCATTGATAGACATCAGTTTTAGTATTACATTTCACGACAAAATGAGAGCATTTCCTCCATAGATGTTGATGGTTAACCCTATTGGTGGTTGAAATAAATAGGAAATAAAGATGCCTGTCAGCACTTAGCCCCCATCAGGGGATGATATGTCAACCTGGTTACATGTTATTCTAGACATTAAGTGATTGTGACCCATCTGTTTACCCTTGAGACATAAAGGCACATTGGGAGCTACTTGAGGAGGAAAGAAAACTGTGAAAATACAGTTAGGTGAGTCACATAGTCATTTGTTACCAAGCAGAGGTTTGTGGAATCTGTTCTTTTAAAGTGTCAAAAACATCACTGACAATGCAGAAGTATATGCCAGATGCTACAACAGCAGTCGCTCATAATCTAAACATCATCATGAAAGCATTTGATATCTGTAGGCAGGACAAGTTCTGGACAAATTGACTCCTCTCATTACTACTGATCCCTCATCTGAAGCCTAAAGACAAACAATGGCAGGATTCAGTTTTGTTCCAGCAGCTGGAATGAAAGCTATACGTGGATTTTGCTTAGTGCTCATTTGTTCCTCTTTTAATCAAGCTTCCTTAATGGATAATAGCCAAGTAAATTTTTACATGTCTTCACCATCGGGTTAGAGTTAATTGTTTCCCAACCGCCGATAACCAGATGAACTCTGTGTTCAAAGCTGGACAACATGCAGCTTTTATTTGACGTTACACAGCACAGTTCATGGACATAAAACGGTACTCTATTTAGCTGTTTATTTGAGAAAATGGCCTTGTTTCCTCTTGCAGCATGGGTGGTACTTTAACAGGAAAAGTGAGATTACTCTTCAGTGGATTTAGACAAACAGAACCCTGAGACGAGTATCTCCTGCCATAGTTTATCAGATGTCACTCCAGCTATCTTCACTGTATGGTCCTGCTGTGGAAGTTTGAGAGATTTTAGGGAAAAGTAATGTAAAGTTATAAGTTTATTTAAAAAAAAAAAGGATTTAAATATACAATACCTCACAAGTGAGTACACCCCTCACATGTTTGTAAATATTTTATTACCATATATACTCGAGTATAAGCCAAGTTTTTCAGCACGATTTTTCGTGGTGAAAACGCCCCCCTCAGCTTATACTCGAGTGAACTCTCCGCCTGTCAATCCCTTCTCAGTGGACCTCCAGATGTTGCAAAACAACAACTCCCAGCATGTCCCTCTGGAGGTCCGCAGGTTGAAGACCACTGCGGCCTTCGTCATCATCCAGCCCTCCCCTTTTGTTTTGTACTTACCTCCGCTCGGTGGGAAGGAAGGGTGAGCTGGTCCGGGCCATCTATGCTGCAGGGACCGTCTGGTGGGGAGGGTGAGTCGCTGCGGGCTGTCCATTTTCACCGGGGGGGGGCCTCTTCTCCGCGCTTTGGGCCCGGCCCCGAACTAATGATAACGACGCACAGGGACGTTGCGCATGAATGATGAAGGCTGCAGTGGTCTCCAACCTGCGGACCTCCAGAGGTTTCAAAACTACAACTCCCAGCATGCTGGGAGTTGTAGTTTTGCAACATCTGGAGGTCAGCAGGTTGAAGACCACTGATGAAGGGATTGACAGGCGGCGCTGATGAAGGGGGTCTGGATGATTACAGGGGGGGATGATGTATTTCCCACCCTAGGCTTATAGTCGAGTCAATAACTTGAAATTAGGGGCCTCGGCTTATATTCGGGTCGGCTAATACTCGAGTATATACGGTATATCTTTTCATGTCAACACTGAAGAAATGACACTCTGCTACAGTGTAAAAGTAGTGAGTGCACAACCTGTATAACAGTGTTTAATGTTGTGTCCCCAAAAACTTACTCAACACAGCCATACATGTTTAAACCTTGGCAACAAAAGAGAATGCAATTCTAAGTGTAAATGTCCAAATTAGGCCCAATTAGACATTTTACCTTCTCAATGTTATATATATATATAGTGGCCAAGGTTTTGTTTGTCTGATACAAAGGTACGGGGTTCCTGTATAGTTAGAGTGGTGTTACACAGTTTTTTTATTTAGTTTTTTATTTTTATTAGTTTTTTTTTATTCAGGTCTTTAAAGGAATGTTAATTAACAAAAATGATTTTTGCTTCTTCTTCCTGCAAGATCGACATTTGTTTTGTTTGAAGATTGCAGTGGCATTTCACTAAAACACTGTGGGGAAGGGGGGGGGGGGTATAATAGATGCATTTTTTAATGAACTAGTGAATATTCTTTTGCCATCATTTTAACAAGCTCATCAGGTTTTGATAAATGATGGTGTAATGCATGTTCATGCCTTTTTTCATTTTTTTTTTTTTGTTTTTTTTTGGTAGGGTCTTGCTGGAGTACTGAGGTAGAATATTTTTGTGATTATTTAAAAAAATCACATTTACCTCAAGCTATGTCCCCATGCAGCGAGAAAAATGGTAAAGCAGGCAAAATCAAACAAAAGCAACAGAAAACCAGTACAAACATTCAGAACAAAGATTTGTGAAAGGAAAAAATTATCAAAATGAACTACCGTATATACTCGAGTATAGGCCGAGTTTTTCAGCACGATTTTTCGTGCTGAAAACACCCCCCTCGGCTTATACTCGAGTGAACTCCCCCACCCGCAGTGGTCTTCAACCTGCGGACCTCCAGAGGTTTCAAAACTACAACTCCCAGCAAGCCCGGGCAGCCATCGGCTGTCCGGGCTTGCTGGGAGTTGTAGTTTTGAAACCTCCGGAGGTCCGCAGGTTGAAGACCACTGCGGCCTTCAACATCATCCAGCCCCCTCTCACCCCCTTTAGTTCTGAGTACTCACCTCCGCTCGGTGCTGGTCCGGTCCTGCAGGGCTGTCCGGTAAGGAGGTGGTCCGGTGAGGAGGTGGTCCGGGCTGCTATCTTCACCGGGGAGGCCTCTTCTAAGCGCTTCGGGCCCGGCCTCAGAATAGTCACGTTGCCTTGACAACGACGCAGATACGTCGCTGTCAAGGCAACGGCTCTATTCCGGGCCGGAAGCGCGGAGAAGAGGCGCCCCCGGTGAAGATAGCAGCCCGGACCACCTCCTCACCGGACCACCTCCTTACCGGACAGCCCTGCAGGACCGGACCAGCGCCGAGCGGAGGTGAGTACTCAGAACTAAAGGGGGTGAGAGGGGGCTGGATGATGTTGAAGGCCGCAGTGGTCTTCAACCTGCGGACCTCCGGAGGTTTCAAAACTACAACTCCCAGCAAGCCCGGACAGCCGATGGCTGCCCGGGCTTGCTGGGAGTTGTAGTTTTGAAACCTCTGGAGGTCCGCATGTTGAAGGCCGCAGTGGTCTTCAACCTGCGGACCTCCGGAGGTTTCAAAACTACAACTCCCAGCAAGCCCGGACAGCCGATGGCTGCCCGGGCTTGCTGGGAGTTGTAGTTTTGAAACCTCTGGAGGTCCGCATGTTGAAGGCCGCAGTGGTCTTCAACCTGCGGACCTCCGGAGGTTTCAAAACTACAACTCCCAGCAAGCCCGGACAGCCGATGGCTGCCCGGGCTTGCTGGGAGTTGTAGTTTTGAAACCTCTGGAGGTCCGCAGGTTGAAGACCACTGAGGGCGAATGATGAGAAGAGGATAATGAAGGGGGGGGGTGTGGGGATGATGAAGGGGGGTGGGGATGATGAAGGGGGGGGTGTGGGATGATTACAAGGGGATGATGAAGGGGGGGGGGTGTGGGATGATTACAAGGGGATGATGAAGGGGGGATGTGTGGGATGATAAGGGGATGTGTGGGATGATGACAAGGGGATGATGAAGGGGGGATGTGTGGGATGATGACAAGGGGATGATGAAGGGGGGATGTGTGGGATAAGGGGATGTGTGGGATGATGACAAGGGGATGATGAAGGGGGGATGTGTGGGATAAGGGGATGTGTGGGATGATGACAAGGGGATGATGAAGGGGGGATGTGTGGGATGATGACAAGGGGATGATGAAAGGGGGATGTGTGGGATGATAAGGGGATGTGTGGGATGATGACAAGGGGATGATGAAGGGGGGATGTGTGGGATGATGACAAGGGGATGATGAGGATGTTAATGACGGGTCTGGATGATGACAGGGGGGGATGAGGTATTTCCCACCCTAGGCTTATACTCGAGTCAATAACTTTTCCTGGGATTTTGGGTTGAAATTAGGGGTCTCGGCTTATACTCGGGTCGGCTTATACTCGAGTATATACGGTAGTTTTCTTGTTAAAATGCATTGATATATTCCCTCCCATATTGAGATTCTGTTGTTATGAAGATATTCAGTGTTAATAGAATAACTGGCACACCGACAGATATTTGATGTACTATTTGTAATTATGATCAATGCATGGATACCATATAAGCTGAAAATGACAGAATGTGCAGGTTTTAGGTTGAAATTACACATTTTGGTGGCGTTTTTGATGCTGTGTTTGGAGCCTAAACCACTAGCTAATCGAAAAGGAACTGAGTAGGAAGCCACTTCTGTCTTTGTTCAAAAACTGTATTATTAATGGCATCAAAAACTTAAAATTACTCATCTGATTCTTAAAGGGAACTTGTCATTAGTTTGTTATCACTCCCTGACTACAAGTCATTGGGGGCAGTTCCTGGCAGCTTCTCCGCGCCCCACAGGCATTAAATAATAGACTTCTCCAAGTTTGGCTATAGGAAAAGAGGACGTTGGTACCAGATTACCTTCACTATATATATATATATATATATATATATATATATATATATATATATATATATATATCAGTAGTAAGACGTAGATGGGATGGGCACTGCAACACCTAATGATTGCAGCTGAGAGAATAAAACAAACAATGAATTTGACCCGGTGTGCATATGGTTCTGTGGGGTGCCAGACAAATAAAGGAAAAAGAGACAATTCCAAAATTCCAATAGCAAAGAAGAAATGTCTGCACTCACCACGGAAATCCTTTTCAAATCCGGACTTTATTCAGGCAAACAGCAATGTCCATAACAAAGGTGATCACACCCGGGTGCACAGGGAGGGAGAGCAGCTAGAAGCTATGCAGCCGGAGTATACTGGAACAACAGCACCGTTTCTCGTCTATGACGCTTCTTCCGGTTCCGGTTTCTGTTCAACCTAATGTGATCACCTTTGTTATGGACATTGCTGTTTGCCTGAATAAAGTCTGGATCTTAAAAGGATTTCCGTGGTGAGTGCAGACATTTCTTCTTTGCTATTGGAATATATATATATATATATATATATACACTGCAAAATAATAATTATACATTATGAGAGATGCATTGTGATGGCTTTATTGGATAGACAGGCAGATAGATAGATAGATAGATAGACAGATAGATAAGATAGATAATTAGATATTCTAAAAGGATAATGGAATGTAAGTAAATAACAAACATAATAGTTTTTAAGATTTTACTACCGTATATACTCGAGTATAAGCCAACCCGAATATAAGCCGAGGCCCCTTATTTCACCCCAAAATCCCAGGAAAAGTTATTGACTCGAGTATAAGCCTAATGGGAAATACATCATCCCCCCTGTCATCATCCAGACCCCCGTCATTAACACCCTCATCATCATCACCCTGTCATCATCCCCCCTTCATCATCACCGCCTGTCATCATCCCCTTGTCATCATCCCACCCCCCCCTTCATCATCCCCCTGTCATCATCCCACACCCCCCCTTCATCATCCCCTTGTCATCATCCCACACCCCCCCTTCATCATCCCCTTGTCATCATCCCACACCCCCCTTCATCATCCCCTTGTCATCATCCCCGTCATCATCCCACACCCCCCTTTATCATCCCCTTGTCATCATCCCCCTGTCATCATCCCACACACCCCCTTCATCATCCCCCTGTCATCATCCCACACCCCCCCCCTTCATCATCCCCTTGTCATCATCCCACACCCCCCTTCATCATCCCCTTGTCATCATCCCACACCCCCCTTCATCATCCCCTTGTCATCATCCCCGTCATCATCCCACACCCCCCTTTATCATCTCCTTGTCATCATCCCCCTGTCATCATCCCACACACCCCCTTCATCATCCCCCTGTCATCATCCCACACCCCCCCCTTCATCATCCCCTTGTCATCATCCCACACCCCCCCTTCATCATCCCCTTGTCATCATCACCACATGTCATCAGCCCCCCCTTCACCATCATCGCTTGTCAATGTCTGATACAGTGGTCTTCAACCTGCGGACCTCCAGATGTTTCAAAACTACAACTCCCAGCAAGTCCTGCTTGCTGGGAGTTGTAGTTTTGAAACCTCTGGAGGTCCGCAGGTTGAAGACCACTGCGGCCTTCGACATCATCCAGCCCCCCCACCCTCTCACCCCCTTTAGTTTTGTACTCACCTCCGCTCGGCGGGACGTTAGGGTGCGCTGGTCCGGGCCATCTGTGCTGCAGGACTGTCCGGTGGGGAGGTCGTCCGGTGGGATAGTCGTTCCGGGCTATCCATCTTCACCGGGGGGCCTCTTCTCTGTGCTTCGGGCCCGGAATAGAGGCGTTGCCTTGACGACGACGCAGAGGGACGTTGCTAATGAACGTCCCTGTGCATCGTCGTCAAGGCAACGTGACTATTCTGGAGCCGAAGCGTGGAGAAGAGGCCCCCCCAGTGAAGATGGACAGCCCGGAGCGACTATCCCACCAGACGACCTCCCACCGGACAGTCCTGCAGCACTGGACCAGCGCACCCTAACGTCCCGCCGAGCGGAGGTGAGTACAAAACTAAAGGGGGTGAGAGGGTGTGGGGTCTGGATGATGTCGAAGGCCGCAGTGGTCTTCAACCTGCGGACCTCCAGAGGTTTCAAAACTATAACGCCCAGCAGACCCGGACAGCCGATGGCTGCCCGGGCTTGCTGGGAGTTGTAGTTTTGAAACATTTGGAGATCCGCAGGTTGAAGACCACTGAGGGTGGAGAGTTCACTCGAGTATAAGCCGAGGGGGGTGTTTTCAGCACGAAAAATCGTGCTGAAAAACTCGGCTTATACTCGAGTATATACGGTAATTCTGTGAAATTAATAACTTCCCTTACGTCCTAACCAGCAGCACAAGTGGGGTGTTCTGCCCCTGTGAAGCTGGCAGGACGGTGGAATTTTTAATTCCGCCCAAGTAATTAAAGACTTAATTAGACCCCCATATAAGGCCTCCTCCCTTAGGCTACATTGCTTTTTTTCTGTCCTGTGCAGGACAGCAGGACGGTGCAGGCTCTGGTTTTTTAGCAGAGCCTGCATGGAGTTTTCCCTTCCCCCTCTTTTATGTGGAGAAGGGTTTGTTTTTTTCTAGCAGGGTTGCAGCTTGCTGCCCCTTCTTTTCTGTCAGCCTGGGCGGCGTTGTTTTGGCGCTGCCCCAGCTGAGTTTTTTCAGACTCTGTATCTATGACCCGGGACTTCGGTGCGGGTTCGTAGATACAGTTTATTTTCTTTGTTCAGGCGGCGCTGAGCGCCGCCCTCTATGGTTCAGGGATCCTCCGATCCCTCTGCTACTCGGGCATTCCGCCCTTACCTTTCCGGCAGCGCCGCTGTCTCGCTTCAGTCCTCTGCTGTGTGCGGAGCCGTGGACCGGAAGTGCGTCATCTGACGACTTCCGGTCCGGCATCGGAGCCTTCTGGCGCAATGAGCGCTAGTTTTAACTATTATTTTTACTTAATATATTAGTTACTTGCCCCTTCCAAGGTAAGGAAGGGGCTCAGAGCAAAAATGTTTTATTTCAGATCATTTTTTAGATTTCGATCTGGTTGGTGCTCTGACTTCCTGGAGGGGCGGGGCTTATTTTAAAATTGACGCCCTCTCCCCTATTTAAGGCAGTACTGGCCTTCATTTGGCCTCTTGCTGCCTTGCTAGCTTGACTACACTTGTGTGGTTCCTGCTATTCTTGGGTTTTGTAAAAGAGCTTGTCTATTTTTCAATAGGTACTCTTTTTCCATTTGCGCTGCAATGGTAACAGTTCTGGTGTCTTTCTAACCTATTGTTTTAATTCCAGAACTATGTCCACTCCTCCGTCGAGTGATACACATGCTGGTAGTCGCAAGTCTGCTTCAAATAAGCGCCATCTAACTTGCGCTGACTGTGGTACTCCACTGCCTGATTCCTATGAATATAACAGGTGTCCTGGATGTCGTCCACCCGCTAATCCAGCTGAACCTACAGTCCAGGACATGTTCATCTGGATGAAAGAATTAATGGGAAATTCTATCAACGAGATCAAGAATTCCTTTGCCCCTAAGAGGCCTAGGACCGAGTCTGGTCCTCCATCTGTCGTGGAGGATTCCGTTATGTCCGTGGGCGATCAGTCGGAACAGTCAGTAGAGGAAGTGATCTCTCCGCCTCTTTTTCCTGTGGAAAAGACGCAGAGATTTCTTAGATCCATCCGATCAAGGGATCAGGATGTTGATCAAGGGGAAGCCTCTACATCCACCTCTAGAGGACCTCTGGTTTTCAAAGTGGATGATACACTTAGGAAACTGATGAAAGCTGAGTGGAAGCACCCAGACAAGCCTGCTGTTGTTACCCGGAGGTTCAAGCTGATGTTTCCTCTATCAGAAGCTGAGTCGGAATCCTGGATGCCACCGCCAAAAGTGGATATGGCTGTTAACAAGCTGTCCAAGAGGGTTCTAGTTCCTGCAGATGATGGCAGTAACCTCCAGGACCCCCTTGACAGGAAGGTGGACTCCCTTCTAAGACGCAACTATTCGGCGGCCTCAGCATCTGCCTCGGTGGCTGTCGCTTCAAGTGAGGTTGCAGACTTTGTCAAAGAACGCGTACAACGCATTCAGTCTGAGATTGAAAGAATTGTTGCTAGGGAGGATATTCTGGACAGCTTCAAAACGCTACTCCTTGGGGTAGACTTCTTATGCGAATCATCCCATCAGCACCTCAAACTTGCTGCCAAGTCCATGGCGCTCTCATCCGCAAGCAGGCGCCCCCTGTGGTTGCGTCCCTGGGTAGCTGATAATACCTCAAAGTTCAACCTCTGTGGGATGCCCTTTGAGCCTAATTGGCTCTTTGGGTCTGAGTTAGACCGAATCATGGAGGGTTTTGCAGATAAAAAAGGTAAATGCCTACGTGTACAGTCCTTTCGGGGCAAGGGTAGATCCAAGGGGGGGAAGTTCCAAGGCCCTTCCAGATCCCAGAGACGCCAGTCTACTCAAAAGCGTGGTGGAGGACGTGGCCGCGGTAAAGACCGTAAGGCCGAGCTATGACTCTCCTCTAAGGTCCACCAACGTTTCCCCTCTCCCTTCCCCTCAGGAAGTTCAGGTAGAGAAGCTATCTACCAATACCCCTCCGGTTGGAGGACGCTTAAGTTTGTTTCTGTCAACCTGGATGCAAGAAATCCAGGATCCTTGGGTTCTGGATGTCATTCAGTCGGGGTACAAAATAGATTTCATTTCCCCTCCTCCAAGGAAATTTGTTTTAACAAAGCTACTTCCTCAGCCAAAACAGGCTATTCTAGAGGACTCTGTCCTACAGTACGTGGGGAAACATGCACTAGAAGAAGTTCCCCCCGACCAAAGAGGGTCAGGGGTGTATTCCCCAATATTTCTGGTGCCGAAACCATCGGGCGACTGGCGTATGATCATAGATCTTCGCTTTTTGAACCGTTTCATAAGGAAAAGGCGGTTCAGGATGGAAACCATTCGCTCAGTAGTCAGTATCCTGGACCCTCAAGATCTCATGGTTACCATCGACTTGAAGGATGCTTACCTGCATGTTCCTATTTTTCCTGCTCACAGGAAATATTTGAGGGTTGCTGTCACCATAAACGGTATGGTAAAGCATTTCCAGTTCGCTGTTCTGCCTTTCGGCATCACTTCAGCCCCCCACACCTTTACAAAGGTGGTGGCTTAAGTGGTCTCTGCTCTAAGACTAAAAGGTCTAGAGATCATTCCTTATCTAGACGACTGGCTTCTAAAAGCCGCTACTCTAGACGTTCTACAGTCTCATCTTCATCTGGCTCTAGATTTTCTCCAGCGCTTGGGCTGGCTTATAAATTGGGAGAAATCAGAAATCAACCCGTCCACCTCAAGGAAGTTTCTGGGGTTTGTCCTGAACTCCTCTCAGATGACTCTATCCCTCACTCCAGAAAGGAAAGATCGAGTCATAAGAGCCGCCGAGTTTTTGATGGTTCCTCGCAAGGTTCCCATCAGAACTCTAATGAAGATGTTGGGTCATATGTCAGCATCTGCAGAGGCAGTCCCCTGGGCCCTATGGCACCTCCGGCCTCTCCAAGATCAAGTCTTGAAGGTCTGGAATCGCAACCCCAGAGGGTTGGACAAAAAGTGCAACCTGTCGACCAAGGTCCGTGCATCTCTCAGATGGTGGATGAATCTGACAGATGGGAAGTCCTTGATTCAACCTCAGTGGATCACTTTAACCACAGACACCTCCCTTCTGGGCTGGGGAGCCCATCTGGACGAGAATCCAGTACAGGGTACTTGGAACCCTCAGGAGAGACTTCTCTCCTCCAACATGAGAGAACTGAGAGCAGTTCATCTAGCTCTTCTCCATTTCGCACCCCTTATTCTAGGGAAAGCGATAAGAGTTAGGTCAGACAACACCACTGTGGTGGCTTACATCAACAGACAGGGTGGCACAAAGTCCCAAGTGCTCCTCAAGGAGACCGGACTAATTCTTTCTTGGGCAGAGCTCAATCTAACCCACCTTTCTGCAGTCCACATCAAGGGGGATCTCAACATAGTGGCAGATCGTCTAAGTCGCGGGCTTCCGGTCCAAGGGGAATGGTCCCTGAACGAAGACATCTTCAAGACGATAACCCTAAGGTGGGGTATGCCAGAGATAGATCTCATGGCAATTCGTCTGAACGCCAAGGTGAACAAGTTTTGCTCTCTTTACAAAGAGGACAATCCAGTGGCGATAGACGCTCTGTCCATTCCATGGAGGTTCAGGCTGGCCTACATATTCCCTCCACTTTCCATGATACCAAGGGTATTGATGAAAGTCAGGCAAGACCAGACCTAAGTGATTGCCATCATACCATTCTGGCCCAAGAGGTCCTGGTTCACCCAACTCATGAGGATGAGTCAGGGGTGTTATTGGAGGCTTCCCCAAGTGCAGAACCTTGTGTCTCACAACACAGGCTCCTGCCTAGATCTGAGGAGACTCAATCTGACAGCCTGGAGATTGACAGGACCCTACTAAGTAGTGGGCTTCCTGCGGAGGTCTTGAGAACTATTGCACACTCTAGAGCAGAGTCCACAAACAAGGTCTATTCTAGGATAAAGAAGATTTTCCTTCGATGGTGTGCTACGAAAGAGGTAGTAATCTCAAATCCTCCTCTTTCTGCAATTTTACGTTTCCTTCAGGATGGCCTTGACAAGGGTCTTAGCCCATCCACTTTGAGGGTTCAAGTTTCAGCGCTCTCTGCCTTTTTAGGCAGATCTTTATTACAAGAATCGCTAATCAGAAGATTCCTTAAGGGAGCTGAAAGACTTAAACCCACAGTTCTCAGACCCATTCCCAAATGGGATTTGACTATTGTTCTTAAGGGGTTATGCTCACACCTCTTTGAACCTCTGGAAGAAGTCGACTTTAGGTATTTGTCCCTTAAAGTCACCTTCTTATTGGCCATAACCTCAGCCAAAAGGATTGGCGAGCTTCAGGCCCTTTCGGCTTTCGAGCCCTATATGCTTGCTTTTTCTCCAGGATAGAGTCCTGTTGAGATTTTTGCCCACCTTTGTTCCTAAGGTCCCGACATTCTCCAACATCAATCAAGCTATATCCTTTCCAGTTCTGTGTCCTAATCCATCCTCTCCCGAGGAAGCTGCTGACCATACTCTGGACATTTCAAGAATCCTCAGAATTTACATCTCAAGAACTGGAGAATTTAGAAGATCGGAGCACCTTCTTGTTTCCTTTTCTGGGAAGAACAAAGGTCTTAAAGCCTCTAAACCCTCTCTGAGTAGATGGATTAAAGAGGCAATCCGGGAGGCTTTTGTAGCCCAGGAGTTAGCTCCTCCTGCCTTTGTCACTGCCCATTCCACTAGGGCAGTCTCCACTTCCTTTGCAGAAAGAAAAGCTGTTCCTCTAGAACAAGTCTGCGATGCTGCCTCCTGGAGCACGCATAATACATTTATTAGTCATTACAGGGTTAATGCCAAACGATCGGAAGAGTTGGCCTTCGGGCAATCAATCCTAAGTGCCACTCTGCCGTAGTCCCTCCCTATTTGTGTTGTTACTTGCTAAGTCCCCACTTGTGCTGCTGGTTAGGACGTAAGGGAAGCGTTAATTTTTAACGTAAATTTGTTTTCCTTTAGTCCTAACAGCAGCACACAAAATTTCCCGCCCAAATTATTTTGTTTTACTTGTTATTAAGCAATGTGGCCTAAGGGAGGAGGCCTTATATGGGGGTCTAATTAAGTCTTTAATTACTTGGGCGGAATTAAAAATTCCACCGTCCTGCCAGCTTCACAGGGGCAGAACACCCCACTTGTGCTGCTGTTAGGACTAAGGGAAAACAAATTTACGTTAAAAATTAACGCATAACATCTATGGGGGATATTTATCATTGTTTTCTTTGGTAAGAGTTCTGTAGGCATTTTTTTTGCTTTAGTTTTGCTTCTGTGCTACATATTTATCATACTATCACAGGGGTTTGATACATTTGGAGCACATAAGCAAAACAAAAAAGTTGCAGCTGAGACTTTTTTGCGACTTTTTTAATTTGCTCGCGTACGGGAGTTTTGTACTCCAGGTCAGACCTGGAGCAGATTTGTGACTTTTTTTTACGTTTGACTTTTGCACATCATAAATTTGTGACCACTGCTAGGTGAAAACTGAAAGTTGCTTAGGTAAGGCTGTTTGGAACATTTTGCTTACCCACCAAAGTCACACAAAAAAGTGCTTTGGCGCATGTGCGACTTTTTGTGCGCCCAGAGTAAGTAAAAAAAAGGCTTTACATTCCCTTGATAAATGTCCCCCTATATGTGTAAACTGATGTGCGCTGCCAGTGTGGTGAAAGGGTAGGAAGAAACATGAAGCTCGCTTTTTTCAGCCAAACATGCAGGCATGATATCAGATCTCCATGTGCTATTGGTTAAAAAGTGAAATTATTTTGGCAGACTAAATGTTAATGTAAAAGCCAGTCTACCAGCAAATAGAGTGTAGTCAGGTCTAATTAATGTCAGATAACCAGAAATGATGCTTGAGACCACAAGTTATAGAAGACAAAGTTCCTCTTTGGTGCTTGGCCAAATCAAACATGATCACAGGGACGGAGAAAGCATTAAGTCTTTTTAATTCAAGATAATTTTACCATTAATTATTTTCTTTATACAACATGTGATTTGTGGTTTCTTTGATCACCTCTGACAAAACAATGATTTATCTTGCATCTATCAACTTGCTAGTCTTTGTTTATCTCATGACTAAGCAACACAGATCTGTACTGTAGGTAGCACCTTAAACCTGATGTTCAGAGTAGTACTATGTTCTGTACATTACAGGACGACAATGCATGAAGCTATTTGAGAACAAAAACAATTAGAGTAATCATCATTATTCCATCAAACCAGCTCTGACCTGTCTTGGTATGGTTTTCCCAAAGGTCCAGTAGTATCAGGTGCAAGGACATTATCAGCAAATTCTTTGAAGAGGTACTCCAAAGGAACATTTATTTATTTATTTTTTTAAATGAACTGGTGCCAAAAAGTTAAAAAGATTTGTAAATGATTTCTATTAAAAAATCTTAATCCTTCCAGTACTTATTAGCTGTTGTATATTACAGAAGAAGTTGTGTAGTTCTTCATTGTCTGACCACAGTGCTCTCTGCTGGCACCTCTGTCAGTGTCAGGATCTGTTCAGAGCAGAAACAAATCCCCATAGGAAACCTCTCCTGCTCTGGACAGTTCCTGACATGGAAAGAGGTGTCAGAAGAGAGCACTTTGGTCATGCAGAAAATAACTATACATACTATACTTACTCTGGCGCATACAGCAGCTCTACTTATTCCCTTAAGGATGCAGGGTGTAGATACGCCTCCTTCTAAGACAAAGTTGATTGTGGTGTCTAAAATAAATTTAAAAAAAGCAATCCTCACTGCTCAGCATTGATGATCGGTACTACCGATGCAAATAGAGATGAGACAACTTTTGAAAAATGTTTCCGATTCGCCGAATTTTTTAAATTTCTGTCTATTTCTGGACTACAGAGAGCCTCAATAGGGGTGTAGAACACTTTGCTTTGTTCTAACACGCATATGGAGCGTGCTGGGGTAGTAAAATAATACTGTTATTCAGTATGAGATGCAGATCACAGGCATCGCTTTTAGAATTACTGCCACAAAGCAGCACAATGATAGAGCCTGGAGGTGGCATCAGTATGAGGAGACCATATAGTGGCTGAATTACACAGCGTGGAGGTGTTGGCAGCATGAGGAGACCATATAGTGGCTGTTACGCCGAGCGCTCCGGGTCCCCGCTCCTCCCCGGAGCGCTCGCTACACTCTCCTCACTGCAGCGCTCCGGTCAGATCCACTGACCCGGGGCGCTGCGATACCGCCTCCAGCCGGGATGCGATTCGCGATGCGGGTAGCGCCCGCTCGCGATGCGCACCCCGGCTCCCGTACCTGACTCGCTCTCCGTCGGTCCTGTCCCGGCGCGCGCGGCCCCGCTCCCTAGGGCGCGCGCGCGCCGGATCTTTGCGATTTAAAGGGCCACTGCGCCGCTGATTGGCGCAGTGGTTCCAATTAGTATGTTCACCTGTGCACTTCCCTATATCACCTCACTTCCCCTGCACTCCCTTGCCGGATCTTGTTGCCATCGTGCCAGTGAAAGCGTTTCCTTGTATGTTCCTAGCCTGTGTTCCAGACCTCCTGCCGTTGCCCCTGACTACGATCCTTGCTGCCTGCCCCGACCTTCTGCTACGTCCGACCTTGCTTCTGTCTACCCCCTTGTACCGCGCCTATCTTCAGCAGCCAGAGAGGTTGAGCCGTTGCTAGTGGATACGACCTGGTCACTACCGCCGCAGCAAGACCATCCCGCTTTGCGGCGGGCTCTGGTGAAAACCAGTAGTGACTTAGAACCGATCCACTAGCACGGTCCACGCCAATCCCTCTCTGGCACAGAGGATCCACTACCTGCCAGCCGGCATCGTGACAGTAGATCCGGCCATGGATCCCGCTGAAGTTCCTCTGCCAGTTGTCGCTGACCTCACCACGGTGGTCGCCCAGCAGTCACAACAGATAGCGCAACAAGGCCAACAGCTGTCTCAACTGACCGTGATGCTACAGCAGCTACTACCACAGCTTCAGCAATCATCTCCTCCGCCAACTCCTGCACCTCCTCCGCAGCGAGTGGCCGCTTCTGGTCTAAGACTATCCTTGCCGGATAAATTTGATGGGGACTCTAAGTTTTGCCGTGGCTTTCTTTCCCAATGTTCCCTGCACTTGGAGATGATGTCGGACCAGTTTCCCACGGAAAGGTCTAAGGTGGCTTTCGTAGTCAGCCTTCTGTCTGGAAAAGCCCTGTCTTGGGCCACACCGCTCTGGGACCGCAATGACCCCGTCACTGCCTCTGTACACTCCTTCTTCTCGGAAATTCGAAGTGTCTTTGAGGAACCTGCCCGAGCCTCTTCTGCTGAGACTGCCCTGTTGAACCTGGTCCAGGGTAATTCTTCCGTTGGCGAGTATGCCGTACAATTCCGTACTCTTGCTTCAGAATTATCCTGGAATAATGAGGCCCTCTGCGCGACCTTTAAAAAAGGCCTATCCAGCAACATTAAAGATGTTCTGGCCGCACGAGAAATCCCTGCTAACCTACATGAACTCATTCACCTAGCCACTCGCATTGACATGCGTTTTTCCGAAAGGCGTCAGGAGCTCCGCCAGGATATGGACTCTGTTCGCACGAGGCGTTTCTTCTCCCCGGCTCCTCTCTCCTCTGGTCCCCTGCAATCTGTTCCTGTGCCTCCCGCCGTGGAGGCTATGCAGGTCGACCGGTCTCGCCTGACACCTCAAGAGAGGACACGACGCCGCATGGAGAATCTCTGCCTGTACTGTGCCAGTACCGAACACTTCCTGAAGGATTGTCCTATCCGTCCTCCCCGCCTGGAAAGACGTACGCTGACTCCGCACAAAGGTGAGACAGTCCTTGATGTCTACTCTGCTTCTCCACGTCTTACTGTGCCTGTGCGGATATCTGCCTCTGCCTTCTCCTTCTCTACTATGGCCTTCCTGGACTCCGGATCTGCAGGAAATTTTATTTTGGCCTCCCTCGTCAACAGGTTCAACATCCCGGTGACCAGTCTCGCCAGACCCCTCTACATCAATTGTGTAAACAATTAAAGATTGGACTGTTCCATACGTTTCCGCACGGAGCCCCTTCTAATGTGCATCGGATCTCATCACGAGAGGATTGAACTTTTGGTCCTCCCCAATTGCACTTCCGAAATTCTCCTTGGACTTCCCTGGCTTCAACTTCATTCCCCAACCCTGGATTGGTCCACTGGGGAGATCAAGAGTTGGGGGCCCTCTTGTTCCAAGGACTGCCTAAGACCGGTTCCCAGTAACCCTTGCCGTGACTCTGTGGTTCCTCCTGTAACCGGCCTCCCTAAGGCCTATATGGACTTTGCGGATGTTTTTTGCAAAAAACAAGCTGAGACTCTACCTCCTCACAGGCCTTATGATTGTCCTATCGACCTCCTCCCGGGCACTACTCCACCCCGGGGCAGAATTTATCCTCTGTCCGCCCCAGAGACTCTTGCCATGTCTGAATACATCCAGGAAAATTTAAAAAAGGGCTTTATCCGTAAATCCTCCTCTCCTGCCGGAGCCGGATTTTTCTTTGTGTCCAAAAAAGATGGCTCTCTACGTCCTTGCATTGACTACCGCGGTCTTAATAAAATCACGGTTAAGAACCGCTACCCCCTACCCCTTATCTCTGAACTCTTTGATCGCCTCCAAGGTGCCCACATCTTTACCAAACTGGACTTAAGAGGTGCTTATAATCTCATCCGCATCAGAGAGGGGGATGAATGGAAAACGTCATTTAACACTAGGGATGGACACTTTGAGTATCTGGTCATGCCCTTTGGCCTGTGCAACGCCCCTGCCGTCTTCCAAGACTTTGTTAATGAAATTTTTCGTGATCTCTTATACTCCTGTGTTGTTGTATATCTGGACGATATCCTGATTTTTTCTGCCAATCTAGAAGAACACCGCCAGCATGTCCGTATGGTTCTTCAGAGACTTCGTGATAATCAACTCTATGCCAAAATAGAGAAATGTCTGTTTGAATGCCAATCTCTTCCTTTCCTAGGATACTTGGTCTCTGGCCAGGGACTACAAATGGATCCAGACAAACTCTCTGCCGTTTTAGATTGGCCACGCCCCTCCGGACTCCGTGCTATCCAAAGTTTTTTGGGGTTCGCCAATTATTACAGGCAATTTATTCCACATTTTTCTACCGTTGTGGCTCCTATCGTGGCTTTAACCAAAAAAAATGCCGATCCCAAGTCTTGGCCTCCTCAAGCGGAAGACGCCTTTAAACGGCTCAAGTCTGCCTTTTCTTCGGCTCCTGTGCTCTCCAGACCTGACCCATCTAAACCCTTCCTATTGGAGGTTGATGCCTCCTCAGTGGGAGCTGGAGCTGTCCTTCTACAAAAAAATTCTTCCGGGCATGCTGTTACTTGTGGTTTTTTTTCTAGGACCTTCTCTCCGGCGGAGAGGAACTACTCCATCGGGGATCGAGAGCTTCTAGCCATTAAATTAGCACTTGAGGAATGGAGGCATCTGCTGGAGGGATCAAGATTTCCAGTTATTATTTACACCGACCACAAGAACCTCTCCTACCTCCAGTCTGCCCAACGGCTGAATCCTCGCCAGGCCAGGTGGTCCCTGTTCTTTGCCCGATTTAATTTTGAAATTCACTTTCGGCCTGCCGATAAGAACATTAGGGCCGATGCTCTCTCTCGTTCCTCGGATGCTTCTGAAGTTGAACTCTCTCCGCAACACATCATTCCTCCTGACTGCCTGATTTCCACTTCTCCAGCCTCCATCAGGCAAACTCCTCCAGGAAAAACCTTCGTTTCTCCACGCCAACGCCTCGGAATCCTCAAATGGGGTCACTCCTCCCATCTCGCAGGTCATGCAGGCATCAAGAAATCTGTGCAACTCATCTCTCGCTTCTATTGGTGGCCGACTCTGGAGACGGATGTTGTGGACTTTGTGCGAGCCTGCACTATCTGTGCCCGGGATAAGACTCCTCGCCAGAAGCCCGCTGGTTTTCTTCATCCTCTGCCTGTCCCCGAACAGCCTTGGTCTCTGATTGGTATGGATTTTATTACTGACTTACCCCCATCCCGTGGCAACACTGTTATTTGGGTGGTCGTTGATCGATTCTCCAAAATGGCACATTTCATCCCTCTTCCTGGTCTTCCTTCAGCGCCTCAGTTGGCTAAACAATTTTTTGTACACATTTTTCGTCTTCACGGGTTGCCTACGCAGATCGTCTCGGATAGAGGCGTCCAATTCGTGTCTAAATTCTGGAGGGCTCTCTGTAAACAACTCAAGATTAAATTAAATTTTTCTTCTGCATATCATCCTCAATCCAATGGACAAGTAGAAAGAGTTAACCAGGTCTTGGGTGATTATTTACGACATTTTGTTTCCTCCCGCCAGGATGACTGGGCAGATCTTCTACCATGGGCCGAATTCTCGTATAACTTCAGAGTCTCTGAATCTTCCTCCAAATCCCCATTTTTCGTGGTGTACGGCCGTCACCCTCTTCCCCCCCTCCCTACCCCCTTGCCCTCTGGTCTGCCCGCTGTGGATGAAATTTCTCGTGATCTTTCCATCATATGGAGAGAGACCCAAAATTCTCTCTTACAGGCTTCATCACGCATGAAGAAGTTCGCGGATAAGAAAAGAAGAGCTCCTCCCATTTTTTCCCCTGGAGACAAGGTATGGCTCTCCGCTAAATATGTCCGCTTCCGTGTCCCTAGCTACAAGTTGGGACCACGCTATCTTGGTCCTTTCAAAATTTTGTGCCAGATTAATCCTGTCTCTTACAAACTTCTTCTTCCTCCTTCTCTTCGTATTCCTAATGCCTTTCACGTTTCTCTTCTTAAACCACTTATCATCAACCGTTTCTCTCCCAAATCTGTTCCCCCCACTCCTGTTTCCGGCTCCTCGGACATCTTCTCCGTCAAAGAGATTCTGGCATCAAAAAAGGTCAGAGGGAAAACTTTTTTTTTAGTTGATTGGGAGGGTTGTGGTCCAGAAGAGAGATCCTGGGAACCTGAGGACAATATCCTAGACAAAAGTCTGCTCCTCAGGTTCTCAGGCTCTAAGAAGAGGGGGAGACCCAAGGGGGGGGTACTGTTACGCCGAGCGCTCCGGGTCCCCGCTCCTCCCCGGAGCGCTCGCTACACTCTCCTCACTGCAGCGCTCCGGTCAGATCCACTGACCCGGGGCGCTGCGATACCGCCTCCAGCCGGGATGCGATTCGCGATGCGGGTAGCGCCCGCTCGCGATGCGCACCCCGGCTCCCGTACCTGACTCGCTCTCCGTCGGTCCTGTCCCGGCGCGCGCGGCCCCGCTCCCTAGGGCGCGCGCGCGCCGGATCTTTGCGATTTAAAGGGCCACTGCGCCGCTGATTGGCGCAGTGGTTCCAATTAGTATGTTCACCTGTGCACTTCCCTATATCACCTCACTTCCCCTGCACTCCCTTGCCGGATCTTGTTGCCATCGTGCCAGTGAAAGCGTTTCCTTGTATGTTCCTAGCCTGTGTTCCAGACCTCCTGCCGTTGCCCCTGACTACGATCCTTGCTGCCTGCCCCGACCTTCTGCTACGTCCGACCTTGCTTCTGTCTACCCCCTTGTACCGCGCCTATCTTCAGCAGCCAGAGAGGTTGAGCCGTTGCTAGTGGATACGACCTGGTCACTACCGCCGCAGCAAGACCATCCCGCTTTGCGGCGGGCTCTGGTGAAAACCAGTAGTGACTTAGAACCGATCCACTAGCACGGTCCACGCCAATCCCTCTCTGGCACAGAGGATCCACTACCTGCCAGCCGGCATCGTGACAGTGGCTAAATGACACAGCGTGGAGGTGTTGGCAGCATGAGGAGACCATGTAGTGGCTGAATGACACAGCGTGGAGGTGTTGGCAGCATAAGGAGACCATAAAGTGGCTAAATGATACAGCGTGGAGGTGTTGGCAGCATGAGGAGACCATATAATGGCTGAATGACAAAGCTTGGATGTGGCTGAAGCATGAGGAGACCATATAGAGGCTGAATGAAATAGCGTGGAGCTGTTGGCAGTATGAGGACACCATATAGTGGCTGAAGTACACAGTATGGAGGTGTTGGCAGCATGTGTAGACATATAGTGACTGAATGACACAGTGTGGAGGTGTTGGCAGCATGAGGAGACCATATAGTGGCTGAATGACACAGCCTGGAGCTTGCAGCAGCATGAGTAGACACTAGGGCTTCACATTCTCTAAGATTAAAAGATGAATTTTGAAATTAAATTGAAGATTTATGGTAGCTAATGCTACCATAAAAATATTTAGGCCCAGGCCAAGGCCCAGCAGCATCAGTAAACCATATATTGGCTGAATGACACAGCCTGGAGTTGACTGAAACATGAGGAGACCATATAGTGCCTAAATAGCACGGCCTGGAGTTGGCAGAAGCATGAGGAGACCATTGAAACTTAAGATTTTGAAATTGAAATTGAGGATTTTGAAATTGAAATTTTAACTCCCAAGTTTTAGTGTCCCGGGCCCCGGCATGTGGGTACAAAGGACCAAATCTAACGAGGAGTCACATGTCCCATGGCAGCACAATGACAGGGCCTGGAGGTAGCATCAGTATAAGGAGACCATATAGTTGCTAATTGGCACAGCCTGGAGCTGGCAGCAGCATGAGTAGACACTAGGGCTTCAAAATCCTTAAAATTAAAGGATTAATTTTTTGAAATTTAAATTGAAGATTTATGGTAGCTAGTCCCGCCACAATTTTTTTTTTAGGCCCAGGCCCAGCAGCATCATTAAACCATATATTGGCTGAATGACACAGCCTGGAGGTGGTTGAATCCTGAGGAGACCATATAGTGGCTGAATGGCACAGCCTGGAGTTGGCAGAAGCAAGAGGAGACCATTGAAATTTAAGATTTTGAAATTGAAATTGAGGATTTTGAAATAGAAATTTTAACTCTCAAGTTTTAGTGTCCCGGGCCCCGGCGTGTGGGTACAAAGGACCAAATTTAACAAGGAGTCACATGTCACATGGCAGCACTTTCACAGTATCTAGGCCCTTGACAGATTAACAGGTACAAAATAGTACACTACTGGGATGTATGTATGTGGTATGCACTTATGTTGGCAGAAAAATTAGGTACAGTACGCTTAAAAAGCGTATTTTTTATAATTTTTATTCTAAACAATTACAAAAATACATTGTACAAAAAGCGTATTTTAGTTAAACACCAGTTGGTGATTACTTTTGCCTGGAATTTCACAGTATCTAGGCCCTTGACAGATTAACATGTTTAAAATAGTACACTACTTAGATGTAGGTATGTGGTATGCACTTATGAGGGCAGAAAAATGTGCTACAGTACACTTAATGAACGTATTAGAGTAAAACACCAGCCGGTGATTACTTTTGGCTGTCTTTTCACAGTATGTAGGCCCTTGACAGATTAACAGGTACTAAATAGTACACTACTTAGATGTAGGTATGTGGTATGCACTTATGAGGGCAGAAAAATGTGCTACTGTATGCTTCAAAAATTATTTGGGTAAAACACCAGCCAGTGATTACTTTTGGCTGTACTTTCACAGTATGTAGACCCTTGACAGATTAACAGGCACAAAATAGTACACCACTTACATGTAGGTATGTGGTATGCACTTATGGGGGCAGAAAAATGCGCTACAGTATGCAAAAAAATATATATAATTTGCCCACAGCACCAGCAGTACACAACAATGCTGCAACTCACAGTCACTGTGTACTAAACCCAAAATTGCTCTCTCCCAAATACTATTAGGAATGGAATGCTGGGTATGGATTATACCATTTACAGACTAGTATAACCAGCAGACCAGTTGTTGTGGAATAAAGACAAGGATTTGCCCTAAAAAATGATTTCTCCCTCTTGGGAAAATGTTTCTGCAGCTGATGCAACACACAGCTATCAGCCCCTCTCTGTAATACAATGCTGTTCACAGTGACTGAGGGGTTAATTGCTGCAGTAAGAATTAATTTCTGTGCAAATACGCTGTACTCTGTGTCCTACAGAAGGCTTAGGTGACTAAGAGGTGAAACGCTGCTACAATAAGTTTTTCTGTGTAACACACACAGCAATGTCCGTCCTATCTCTATGCAGTGTAATCAATGAATTGACAAGTCGCCGAATATATAGGGATGTGACATCACAGGGGTGACTGGTTGCTCATAGGCTGCATCCTGCATGGGATTCAGGGTCATCCTGCCTACTTCCCTTCCCACCTTGCCTTTCCGCCTTCCCAGTGTTCCTTGCCCCATGTACTGACATGTGGATCCGCCATTTTAGATGCCCTAGAGCCTGGACTGCAGTGAATGGAGTTTAATGAATCAATTTGCGCTATAGAATCATGGCGATATTCGTATTCATTGCTCATCTCTATATGCAATCTAATAATTGCATGTAATAGTCCCCTATAGGGGGCTAAAAATAGTGTAAAGAAAAAAGTTAATAAACATAATCACATATGGAAATATAGAACTGTATTGGCACTGCTTTAGCATCCACACCAGACTTCCAATAGGACTATAAACGTTTGTGGGTACAGTCACTTATCGGAGGGGCATGTATAGTGGTGCATCAAATCGCAAAAGTCAACAGTCCAACATATACATCCAAAGAGAAAGAACGGGACTGCATGATCTTCTTTATTCCCACATGTTACTGTACATCAGCAGGGAAATATGCAGGTGCATTCACAGAAAACTGAGCAACGATTGTTTTGCACAATTGCGCTTCCTCTTGGTTCACTTATACACTCTATATAACACTATACATACTCCCTATAACACTATATACACTAAATAAACTCTTTATCTATGTATACAAAACTCAATGGCCCTTATTTACTAAGAGTTGAGTATAGGTTTCTTTGTGGGTTTTAATTCCCTACAATTTATTTTCCACGGTTCCACAATTTAGTTTCCCTACATTTTCCACTTTCCCTACACTTTGCTTTTTTTTTACACGTGCTCTGATCTGTGGGGTTTTCCTCAGTTCAAATCCAATACATTTTCGGTGGAAACCTTAGTAAATATGTTGTGTTTTTGTGAAAATGTCTGGAACACGCCCCTTGTTTTGGAGACCATGCCCCGTTTTCCCGGCGGTCACGCCCCTTTTTTTGGGTTTTCTTAGCAAAATGGAGAGTTAGTCGGGTTTTTTTTCAATTCTGGTGCAAATTCTGGTGCACAATCTGGCGTAGACAGAATTTCTGGCGCAATGCGACAGAATCTGGTGCACAACCCGACAAAACATGTCGGGTTTGCAATGGTAAATGAGGGCCATTGTGTGTGTGTGTATGTATGTATGTTCCAGCATCACGTCCAAATGGCTAAATATATTAACATGAAACGTGGCACATATTACTTATATGTCAACAACAAACATAGGACAGGTAATTTAACCCTTACTCACCCCCATTAGCCAGGGTCGTGGTTTTTGTTTAAAGTACCATGCAAGTCTATGGAAAATATATGTTACTGCATAACTTCCAAATGGAGATATTTCGATAATACTTGATCACATGTTACTTATATGTCCACTTAAAATAGAGGATAGTTAACTTAACCATTAACTTCCCCCATTTTTGAGGGTCTGGGTTTTTGCTTAAGGTCCCATGCAAATCAATGGGAAATGTATATTACCACATAACTTCCATATGGCTGGAGATATTTCCATAATACCTGGTACACATATTACTTATATGTCAAATAAAAAGATATGATAGTTAAATTAATGCTTACTTACATCCTTATATAAAAGATGGGTTTTTGTTTCAAGTCCCATGCAAGTATATGAGACTTCCAGTACCTTACTCCACAAGCTTCGCTCTGCATCTCCTGATGAATGTGTCAATCCGGCTTGCAAGCCACACCCCATCTCACAAATACACACCCACATTTTAAGCCCCACACCTTTTATTATCTTCCCTTTTTGTGCATCGGTCTGGCTTCCAAATCACGCCCAGTCCCACAAAGCACCGTTCCCTTTTATTTTCAGCTTACAATATCTTCATCACAAATCAGTCCCAGCTGAGGACAGGATATGAGGATGGGACATGAGTACGGGATATGATGACGTGAGGATGGTATATGAGCTCGGGATATGAGGAAGGGATGTGAGGACGGGATATGAGGTCGGGATATGAGGACGGGATGTGAGGACGGGATATGAGGACGGGAAATGGGGATGGGATATGAGGTCGGGATATGAGGATGGGATATGATGACCTGAGGACGGTATATGAGCTCGGGATATGAGGACGGGATGTGAGGACGGGATATGGGGGTGGAATATGAGGTCAGGATATGAGGATGGGATATATGGTTGAAATAGAAGGATGGGAAACAAGGTCGAGATAGGAGGTCAGGATATAAGGACGGGATATGAGGATAAGGTATGAGATTGAGATATGAGGACGGAATATGAGGACAGGATAGGAGGTCGGGATAAGAGGTCGGGATAGGAGGTCGGGATATGGGGATACGATATGAGGTCGAGATATGATGATGGGATAGGAGGTCAAAATATAAGGTTGAGATATGATGACGGGATATAAGGAGGGCATATGAGGTCAGGATATGGGATTGGGATATGACAACAATATATGAGGATGAGATATGAAGTCAAAAGCTTCCTCCTTTGTTGATTTTCCCCCCAAACAAGAATTAGGAAGGAAAAACCCAGCAACATCGGGTACTCAGCTAGTATCACTATATATATATATATATATATATATATATATATATATATATATATATACCTTCCCCATAACACTGTATACACTCCCTGCATATCATGCACTCCATATAACCCTATATACACTCCATATAAGACTATATACACTCCTTATCACACTATATACACTGCCTATACCACTATATACACTCAATATAACACTATATACACTCTGTATTTACACTGACTATATTACAATATATATCCTTCTTATAACACTATATACACTCTTTATGTCACTATATATATATATATATATATATATATATATATATACACACCTTCCCTATAACTCTACATGCACTCTCTAGAACACTACATACACTCCCTATAACACTATATACACTATATACACTTTACCCTCCCTATTTGGTGCTCTGCACCAGACACACTGGCGGTCACTTACTGTCTGCCATAGCTGCTCTGGCTCTTCACACTCTTCAGGGCAGCCCCTCACTTCAGTCTTGAGAACGCCCTATCTTCCCCACTCACACAGGACCTCTTATTAATGGAGGAGTGAGGGAGGGGGAGGGGCTGTAAGCAGTCAGGCCTGTGAGGAGGAGGCAGTGAGGCCCTTTCGAGTGCGAGGCCTTAGGCAGACGCCTATCTCACCTTATGGTAGAGCCGCCTCTGATAAAAAGTGATGAAAAAGTCCCATCAAAACAAAAATGTTACCCATTAAAATGGAGATAGATAAAGGCTCATTGTATGTTGATATGTAGTTTTTAATTGGTTTCATTTGTTGGAAAATTAGACTTTTTGATCACTTTTGATAATTTCTTTTTGGGATGAGAGGTGACCATTATGTATTTTTTTTTTTAACAATGTTCACATATTGGACATTTGTGCATGCATAGATCAAGTTTATGTTGATGTTTTGTAGTTAAGATTTAAAAAAAATGTGTGTATGGTAGTGTATTTGAATGTTTATTATGGTCTTCTGATGGCATGTGCCAGCTATAGATAACAGTACTTGGTTAGCTGAACAGGGATAAAATGAGCTTAACTTCTGAGCCGGCTCCAGTTTCACCTCATAACATTATTATGTACCTATACAGGATTGTCCATTTATATGGATGCACCTTAATAAAATGGGAATGGTTGGTGATATTAACTTCCTGTTTGTGGCACATTAGTATATATGAGGGGGGAAACTTTTCAAGATGGGTGGTGACCATGGCGGCCATTTTGAAGTCAGCCATTTTGAATCCAACTTTTGTTTTTTCAATAGGAAGAGGGTCATGTGACACATCTAACTTATTGGGAGTTTCACAAGAAAAACAATGATGTGCTTGGTTTTAATGTAACTTTATTCTTTCATGAGTTATTTACAAGTTTCTGACCACTTATAAAATGTGTTCAATGTGCTGCCCATTGTGTTGGATTGTCAATGCCACCCTCTTCTCCCACTCTTCACTAGTGTTGAGCGGCATAGGCCATATTCGAATTCGCGAATATTCGCAAATATATGGACGAATATTCGTCATATATTCGCGAATATTCGCAAATTCGTAATATTCTCGTTTTATTTTCGCATATGCGAAAATTAACATATGCAAAAATTAGCATATACAAAAATTAGCATAAGCGAAAATTCGCATATGCGAAGATTCGCATATGTAAATTTTCGCAAATGCGAAAATTCGCACACCAGTCTCACACAGTAGTATTAGAGCCTTCTTTACACCACACAAGCTGGAAGCAGAGAGGGATGATCACTGCGATGTGTACTGTGAAAAAAAAAAAAAAAATTAACAATATTCGTTTTTACGAATATATAGTGCTATATTCGCGAATATTTGCGAATATTCGCGAATATGCGATATTCGCGAATAAAATTTGCATTGCGAATATTCGCGAGCAACACTACTCTTCACACACTGATAGCAACACCGCAGAAGAAATGCTAGCACAGGCTTCCAGTAGCCGTAGTTTCAGGTGCTGCACATCTCGTATCTTCACAGCATAGACAATTGCCTTCAGATGACCCCGAAGATAAAAGTCTAAGGGGGTCAGATCGGGAGACCTTGGGGGCCATTCAACTGGCCCACGACAACCAATCCACTTTCCAGGAAACTGTTCATCTAGGAATGCTCGGACCTGACATCCATAATGTGGTGGTGCACCATCTTGATGGAAAAACTCAGGGAACATGCCAGCTTCAGTGCATAAAGAGGGAAACACATCCTCATGTAGCAATTTCGCATATCCAGTTGCCTTGAGGTTACCATTGATGAAGAATAGCCCCACTATCTTTGTACCCCATATACCCCACCATACCATCAATTTTTGTGTTCCAACAGTCTTGGAGGGATCTATCCAATGTGGGTTAGTGTCAGACCAATAGCGGTGGTTTTGTTTGTTAACTTCCCCATTCACATAAAAGTTTGCCTCATCACTGAACAAAATCTTCTGCGTAAACTGAGGGTCCTGTTCCAATTTTTGTTTTGCCCATTCTGCAGCACCTGAAACTACAGATACTGGAAGCCTGTGCTGGCATTTCTCCTGTGATGTTGCTATCAGTGTGTGAAGAGTGGGAGAAGATGGTTGCATTGACAATCCAACACATTGGGCAGCACATTGAACACATTTTATAAGTGGTCAGAAACTTGTAAATAACTCATGAAAGAATAAAGTTTTTCTTGTGAAATTCCCTATAAGTTTGATGTGTCACATGACCCTCTTCCTATTGAAAAAACAATAGTTGGATTCAAAATGGCTGATTTCAAAATGACCGCCATGGTCACCACCGATCTTGAAAAGTCCCCCCCCCCCCTCACATATATCAATGTGCCACAAACAGGAAGTTAATATCACCAACCATTACCATTTTTTTAAGGTGTATCCTTACAAATGGCCCACCCTCTATATAAAGGGGTTGTTACGCCGAGCGCTCCGGGTCCCCGCTCCTCCCCGGAGCGCTCGCTTCACTCCCTCCGCTGCAGCGCTCCGGTCACGTCCTCTGACCCGGGGCGCTGCGATCCTGCTGCCAGCCGGGATGCGATTCGCGATGCGGGTAGCGCCCGCTCGCGATGCGCACCCCGGCTCCCCTACCTGACTCGCTCCCCGTCTGTTCTGTCCCGGCGCGCGCGGCCCCGCTCCCTAGGGCGCGCGCGCGCCGGGTCTCTGCGATTTAAAGGGCCACTGCGCCGCTGATTGGCGCAGTGGTTCCAATTAGGGTTTTCACCTGTGCACTTCCCTATATTACCTCACTTCCCTTGCACTCCCTTGCCGGATCTTGTTGCCTTAGTGCCAGTGAAAGCGTTCCTTGTGTGTTCCTTGCCAGTGTTTCCAGACCTTCTGCCGTTGCCCCTGACTACGATCCTTGCTGCCTGCCCCGACCTTCTGCTACGTCCGACCTTGCTTCTGCCTACTCCCTTGTACCGCGCCTATCTTCAGCAGCCAGAGAGGTGAGCCGTTGCTAGTGGATACGACCTGGTCACTACCGCCGCAGCAAGACCATCCCGCTTTGCGGCGGGCTCTGGTGAAAACCAGTAGTGGCTTAGAACCGGTCCACTAGCACGGTCCACGCCAATCCCTCTCTGGCACAGAGGGTCCACTACCTGCCAGCCGGCATCGTGACAGTAGATCCGGCCATGGATCCCGCTGAAGTTCCTCTGCCAGTTGTCGCTGACCTCACCACGGTGGTCGCCCAGCAGTCACAACAGATAGCGCAACAAGGCCAACAGCTGTCTCAACTGACCGTTATGCTACAACAGTTGCTACCACAGCTTCAGCAGTCATCTCCTCCGCCAGCTCCTGCACCTCCTCCGCAGCGAGTGGCCGCTCCTGGGATACGCTTATCCTTGCCGGATAAATTTGATGGGGACTCTAAGTTTTGCCGTGGCTTTCTTTCCCAATGTTCCCTGCATCTGGAGATGATGTCGGACCTGTTTCCCACTGAAAGGTCTAAGGTGGCTTTCGTAGTCAGTCTTCTGTCCGGAAAAGCCCTGTCATGGGCCACACCGCTCTGGGACCGCAATGACCCCGTCACTGCCTCTGTACACTCCTTCTTCTCGGAAATCCGAAGTGTCTTTGAGGAACCTGCCCGAGCCTCTTCTGCTGAGACTGCCCTGCTGAACCTGGTCCAGGGTAATTCTTCCGTTGGCGAGTATGCCGTACAATTCCGTACACTTGCTTCAGAATTGTCCTGGAATAATGAGGCCCTCTGCGCGACCTTCAAAAAAGGCCTATCCAGCAACATTAAAGATGTTCTGGCCGCACGAGAAATTCCTGCTAATCTACATGAACTTATTCACCTAGCCACTCGCATTGACATGCGTTTTTCTGAAAGGCGTCAGGAACTCCGCCAAGATATGGACTCTGTTCGCACGAGGCGTTTCGTCTCCTCGGCTCCTCTCTCCTCTGGTCCCCTGCAATCTGTTCCTGTGCCTCCCGCCGTGGAGGCTATGCAGGTCGACCGGTCTCGCCTGACACCTCAAGAGAGGACACGACGCCGTATGGAGAACCTCTGCCTGTACTGTGCTAGTACCGAACACTTCCTGAGGGATTGTCCTATCCGTCCTCCCCGCCTGGAAAGACGTACGCTGACTCCGCACAAAGGTGAGACAGTCCTTGATGTCTACTCTGCTTCTCCACGTCTTACTGTGCCTGTGCGGATGTCTGCCTCTGCCTTCTCCTTCTCTACAGTGGCCTTCTTGGACTCTGGATCTGCAGGAAATTTTATTTTGGCCTCTCTCGTCAACAGGTTCAACATCCCAGTGACCAGTCTCGCCAGACCCCTCTACATCAATTGTGTAAATAATGAAAGATTGGACTGTACCATACGTTTCCGCACGGAGCCCCTTCTTATGAGCATCGGATCTCATCATGAGAGGATTGAACTTTTGGTCCTTCCCAATTGCACCTCGGAGATTCTCCTTGGACTTCCCTGGCTTCAACTTCATTCCCCAACCCTGGATTGGTCCACTGGGGAGATCAAGAGTTGGGGGTCCTCTTGTTCCAAGAACTGTCTAAAACCGGTTCCCAGTAACCCTTGCCGTAACTCTGTGGTTCCTCCAGTAACCGGTCTCCCTAAGGCCTATATGGACTTCGCGGATGTTTTCTGCAAAAAACAAGCTGAGACTCTACCTCCTCACAGGCCTTATGATTGCCCTATCGACCTCCTCCCGGGTACTACTCCACCCCGGGGCAGAATTTATCCTCTCTCTGCCCCAGAGACTCTTGCCATGTCCGAATACGTCCAGGAGAATCTAAAAAAGGGCTTTATCCGTAAATCCTCCTCTCCTGCCGGAGCCGGATTTTTCTTTGTGTCCAAAAAAGATGGCTCCCTACGTCCTTGCATTGACTACCGCGGTCTTAATAAAATCACGGTTAAGAACCGCTACCCCTTACCCCTCATCTCTGAACTCTTTGATCGCCTCCAAGGTGCCCACATCTTCACTAAATTGGACTTAAGAGGCGCCTATAACCTCATCCGCATCAGAGAGGGGGACGAGTGGAAAACGGCATTTAACACCAGAGATGGACACTTTGAGTATCTGGTCATGCCCTTTGGACTGTGCAATGCCCCTGCCGTCTTCCAAGACTTTGTCAATGAAATTTTTCGTGATCTGTTATACTCCTGTGTTGTGGTATATCTGGACGATATCCTAATTTTTTCTGCCAATCTAGAAGAACACCGCCAGCATGTCCGTATGGTTCTTCAGAGACTTCGTGACAACCAACTCTATGCCAAAATTGAGAAATGTCTGTTTGAATGCCAATCTCTTCCTTTTCTAGGATATTTGGTCTCTGGCCAGGGACTACAGATGGATCCAGACAAACTCTCTGCCGTCTTAAATTGGCCACGCCCCTCCGGACTCCGTGCTATCCAACGCTTTTTGGGGTTCGCCAATTATTACAGGCAATTTATTCCACATTTTTCTACCATTGTGGCTCCTATCGTGGCTTTAACCAAAAAAAATGCTGATCCCAAGTCCTGGCCTCCTCAAGCAGAAGACTCCTTTAAACGACTCAAGTCTGCCTTTTCTTCGGCTCCCGTGCTCTCCAGACCTGACCCTTCCAAACCCTTCCTATTGGAGGTTGATGCCTCCTCAGTAGGAGCTGGAGCTGTTCTTCTACAAAAAAATTCTTCCGGGCATGCTGTCACTTGTGGTTTTTTCTCTAGGACCTTCTCTCCAGCGGAGAGGAACTACTCCATCGGGGATCGAGAGCTTCTAGCCATTAAATTAGCACTTGAGGAATGGAGGCATCTGCTGGAGGGATCAAGATTTCCTGTTATTATCTACACCGACCACAAGAACCTCTCCTACCTCCAGTCGGCCCAACGGCTGAATCCTCGCCAGGCCCGGTGGTCTCTGTTCTTTGCCCGATTTAATTTTGAGATTCACTTTCGTCCTGCCGATAAGAACATTAGGGCCGATGCTCTCTCTCGTTCCTCGGATGCCTCAGAAGTTGATCTCCCTCCGCAACACATCATTCCACCTGACTGCCTGATCTCCACTTCTCCTGCCTCCATCAGGCAGACTCCTCCAGGAAAGACCTTTGTTTCTCCACGCCAACGCCTCGGAATCCTCAAATGGGGTCACTCCTCCCATCTCGCAGGTCATGCGGGCATCAAGAAATCTGTGCAACTCATCTCCCGCTTCTATTGGTGGCCGACTCTGGAGACGGATGTTGGGGACTTTGTGCGAGCCTGCACTATCTGTGCCCGGGATAAGACTCCTCGCCAGAAGCCCGCTGGTTTTCTTCATCCTCTGCCTGTCCCCGAACAGCCTTGGTCTCTGATTGGTATGGATTTTATTACTGATTTACCCCCTTCCCGTGGCAACACCGTTATTTGGGTGGTCGTTGATCGATTCTCCAAAATGGCACATTTCATCCCTCTTCCTGGTCTTCCTTCTGCGCCTCAGTTGGCTAAACAATTTTTTGTACACATTTTTCGTCTTCACGGGTTGCCTACGCAGATTGTCTCGGATAGAGGGGTCCAATTCGTGTCTAAATTCTGGAGAGCTCTCTGTAAACAACTCAAGATTAAATTAAATTTTTCCTCTGCATATCATCCCCAGTCCAATGGACAAGTAGAAAGAATTAACCAGATCCTGGGTGATTATTTGCGACATTTTGTTTCCTCCCGCCAGGATGACTGGGCAGATCTCCTTCCATGGGCCGAATTCTCGTATAACTTCAGGGTCTCTGAATCTTCCTCCAAATCCCCATTTTTCGTGGTGTACGGCCGTCACCCTCTTCCCCCCCTCCCTACCCCCTTGCCCTCTGGTCTGCCCGCTGTGGATGAAATTTCTCGTGACCTTTCCATTATATGGAGAGAGACCCAAAATTCTCTCTTACAGGCTTCTTCACGCATGAAGAGGTTCGCGGATAAGAAAAGAAGAGCTCCCCCCGTTTTTTCCCCTGGAGACAAGGTATGGCTCTCCGCTAAATATGTCCGCTTCCGTGTCCCTAGCTACAAGTTGGGACCACGCTATCTTGGTCCTTTCAAAATTTTGTGTCAAATTAATCCTGTCTCTTATAAACTTCTTCTTCCTCCTTCTCTTCGTATCCCTAATGCCTTTCACGTCTCTCTTCTCAAACCACTCATCCTCAACCGTTTTTCTCCCAAATCTGTTCCTCCCACTCCTGTTTCCGGCTCCTCGGACGTCTTCTCGGTCAAGGAAATTTTGGCTGCCAAAAAGGTCAGAGGGAAAAATTTTTTTTTAGTAGACTGGGAGGGTTGTGGTCCTGAAGAGAGATCCTGGGAACCTGAGGACAACATCCTTGACAAAAGTCTGCTCCTCAGGTTCTCAGGCTCCAAGAAGAGGGGGAGACCCAAGGGGGGGGGTACTGTTACGCCGAGCGCTCCGGGTCCCCGCTCCTCCCCGGAGCGCTCGCTTCACTCCCTCCGCTGCAGCGCTCCGGTCACGTCCTCTGACCCGGGGCGCTGCGATCCTGCTGCCAGCCGGGATGCGATTCGCGATGCGGGTAGCGCCCGCTCGCGATGCGCACCCCGGCTCCCCTACCTGACTCGCTCCCCGTCTGTTCTGTCCCGGCGCGCGCGGCCCCGCTCCCTAGGGCGCGCGCGCGCCGGGTCTCTGCGATTTAAAGGGCCACTGCGCCGCTGATTGGCGCAGTGGTTCCAATTAGGGTTTTCACCTGTGCACTTCCCTATATTACCTCACTTCCCTTGCACTCCCTTGCCGGATCTTGTTGCCTTAGTGCCAGTGAAAGCGTTCCTTGTGTGTTCCTTGCCAGTGTTTCCAGACCTTCTGCCGTTGCCCCTGACTACGATCCTTGCTGCCTGCCCCGACCTTCTGCTACGTCCGACCTTGCTTCTGCCTACTCCCTTGTACCGCGCCTATCTTCAGCAGCCAGAGAGGTGAGCCGTTGCTAGTGGATACGACCTGGTCACTACCGCCGCAGCAAGACCATCCCGCTTTGCGGCGGGCTCTGGTGAAAACCAGTAGTGGCTTAGAACCGGTCCACTAGCACGGTCCACGCCAATCCCTCTCTGGCACAGAGGGTCCACTACCTGCCAGCCGGCATCGTGACAGGGGTTAAGCAAAAAAAGAAAGTTTTATGATATATGTAATGCTTTGATCATTAACAATTGTCATGGACCAAAGATGCGGACATGAGCCGAGTTGAAAACCCTCAAGGATTGGCTGCGTCTTAACTCATTTGGCTTCATGTATTGGGGATGCCTTTTCCTCCATGGGTAATGGTAGGGGCTACGCTCTATGACATGGAATCCAACCTGGCTCCAACCATGGCTGATGTCTTCTGCAGCCCCAGCAGACTTCCTAAAACTGACCCAACCCCGGATAATAAATGTTATCAGCCATGCCGATCAGGGGACAACCCACTTTAATTCATTACTTTAAATGAAAAAGAAGAAGAGTTAAGATAAATTCCTTTTAAATATTATTTCTTTTGTATAAATGTTTTATGTTATATGAATTAAGCTTTTATAAAAAAAATTAAATCTAAATGATTTACTATGTAAAAGATATTTGCTTGCTTGAAGCAAATGAGAATATTCCTGTTTACATCTAGGGGTTAAAAACCCATACAAACCTATTACTTCTCACAGAGATTTGTGCTGCTGAAGTATTCAGTTCACAAAGAATTGTCTAAATATTATGTCAGTACAGGTTTCGGCCTCTGAATGTAAACAAGAACGTCCTATTCATCGACAGAAAACTGAAATCTGGTGAGAAAATTAAGCAGAAAATATGTTGGAAACTAAACGAAACTAAAATTACATAAAAAGTGGAAGCTCATTTTAACTATTAGATAAGAAGGGGAACACCTAGTTAAATGTGTATATCCTGTTTATTAAACAGTTGATGTGCAAAATATAAATAAAATATAAAGTGAGCACAATAGACAGCAGGCACAGTGATAGAAATATTTTATAGTTTTCAAATGTGTTGCATATTTCCATAGGTTTTATTAATAAAAATGAATCTTTATTGACATTCCATATGACTAGGAAATGTACGTTATGATCGGAAATATCATTACACAGAAAGCAATATTACTAATACATATGTCTAGTGGAGAATGTGCTTTAAACTTGACAGGCTAGTTCACAATCTGTCCTTGATTATCCCAGCAAGAAGGCCTCAGGGAATACGCATATTTCCACCTTTATTATATTTCGACCTCTCAGCTATTCAGGTGTATTTAAAGTAATAAATATGATCTGGAGGAACAGTTAAAACTTTTTCTAGGGACCCACCCAGAAATTTCACTCGGCAGGGGGTTACTGAGCCACCTGCCACTGTCACAAGTCCATGTCAGAAGCCATCATACATTTTCCTCTTCTTATTGTATTATTATCTTATCTTTTTATTAATGTTATTCATTTATTAACCCTTCCCCTGGCATGCCTTTGGGGTCTTAATGCCCAAGCAATTTTTTTTAATTTTTCCATTGTCACATTTTCCATTGTCACATTTTTATTTTTCAGTTAATAAAGGCATATGAGGGCTTGTTTTGTGTGGGACAATGTCTCATATATCTTAAAGGAGTACTCCGGTGAAAAACTTTTTTTTTTTTAAATCAACTGGCTCCAGAAAGTTAAACAGATTTGTAAATTACTTCTATTAAAAAATCTTAACCCTTCTGGTACTTATCATCTGCTGTATGCCCCACAGGAAGTTCTTTCTTTTAAAATGTATTTTCCGTCTGACCACAGTGTTCTCTGCTGACACCTCTGTCTGTCATAGGAACTGTAAGGAGCAGGATAGGTTCACTATGGGGATTTGCTCCTGCTCTTGACAGTTCCTGAGACAGATAGAGGTGGTAGTAGAGAGCACTGTGGTCAGACAGAAAATACATTTCAAAAGAACTTCCTGTGGAGAATACAGCTGCTGATAAGTGCTGGAAGGGTTAAGATTTTTTTTTTTTTATAGAAGTAATTTACAAATCTGTTCTGGCACCAGTTGATTTAAAAAAAAATCATTAGATAAAAAATACTTCACAGCTTTATTCTGTTGGTCAATATGATTATAGCGATACCAAGTTCATATAGGTTTTTATTTACTACATTGCCATAATAAAATCATAAAAAAAATGTTTTTTAAATTAGTGTCCCCACATTACAAAATCCCTAACTTTTTTTTTCACCGAGGACACTATGTTAGGGCTCATGGGAAAATTGTAGTTTTTATTGTTACTATTTTGAAATACCTATGACTTTTTGATCATTTTATTGCTTGGTTCTTTATGGACATGGCAATATCAAATATGCGTACAATGCATTTCTCTTTGTTTTTCATGTTTTATGTATAAGAAGTCATATAAAGGGAATGGATATGTTTATACTTTTTTTTTTTTCATTTTTGGGGGTGAGGGGGATTTTTTAAAATCACATTATATGTTATGTACATGTTATATTAACTTTTTTATTTACCTTTACTATTCCCACACGGGGACTGACAGGGATCAGCAGTTCCCTGATATAATACACTGCAGCTGACAATGTAACAGGGTCATGCTGCAGACACCCACTGCAAGCCTGGGGGCCTTCACAAGATCCCTGGCTGCCATGGAAACCAAGGAAGAGGATTGCTGAGGTTCTTCACGATTCTGCAATTTAAGCCCTTTATGACCCTGGACATAAAATTATGTCACTGAACCCCATCCTTTTTCCATTTTTCATATTTAATAAAACATTTTCGGTATCACCAGGACACAATGCTATAAATGAAAATGAAAAATACCAAATTCCAAAATTGTAAGAAAAGATTGAACAAAAAGTGATCAAAAAGTTTGATCTGCACCCAATTGATCTGATATCAATAAAAACTACAGATCATGATGCAAAAAAAAGCCCCAAAAGCTACATTGATGGCAAAATAAAAAAGTTATCGAGTCACTACATGACAATAAAAAATTAAGTTTTTTAAAAACTAGTATCATGAAAAAATATACACAAATTGTGTATCATTGTAATTGCACTGACCTGTCACATAAAGATAACATGTAAATGTTACCCTACAGTAATGAAAGGGAATCAATTATCAGATTTTACCCTATATAACGCTTGGCAAAGCTTTATATAGGGTAAAATCTTTATTTTCACCATTCCCGGGGGATGCTCCTACCCCCAGGGATGGTGAAGATATGAAGTTATAAACTAGTCACCGCCGCCGCCGTAAGTAGTCCCCTGGGCGGGGAGCTCCTCTTACCTACTCCCGTTCTTCTGAAGGCAGTGACGCCCCCTCCGCTTGATTGATGGGTCGCGTCATTGTTCCGCTCACTGAACGGACAGAGCAGAGCGATGACGTTGCCCATCAATCAAGCGGAGGGGGCGTCGCTGCCGGCCGAAGAACGGGAGTAGGTGAGAACAGCTCCTCGCCCAGGGGACTACTTACGGCGGCGGCGGTGACTAGTTTATAACTTCATATCTTCACCATCCCTAGGGGCAGGAGCATCCCCCGGGAATGGTGAAAATAAAGATTTTACCCTATGTAACGCTTTGCCAAGCATTATATAGGGTAAAATCTGATGATTGGTTAATGTTAAACGAAATACTCCCCCAAGTTAGCAATGCTTTCTCCAGATCCCCACCTCTAATGGGGCAGTTTGGGTGGAGCACATGATCAATGATTCTGAACCTCAATTGACTCACATTATGGCTTATTTCAAGAAATTGTTTTGGTAAAAGTAAATAATTTTTTCTGCCCTCATGGAAGATTTAATGTCCATCAGGCATATTCTGCACATATTCTTGTTTCTTCAATGTAATGTAAGCCACATGGGCATTGTAGCAAATAAATAATAACAAATCACAAAGCTAGATCGACATGTATATCTACTTCTTATATTATAGGGATGTCCGATATGTGGATGATGAAACATGTCCCCCTTTATCAATCAGTTGCAATAACTGTAGCCAAGACCAGGGAAAGGTGCCCTGTTTGGGAATCCGTATATTGGAATTTGGAATGTTTTTTACGTGTTCGCCATTGGCAGTGCAGTTTAATTAACATTATATTTTTATTTTATATATATATATATATATATATATATATATATATATATATATATGCAGTTTAATGTCCGAACTTTAAAAAAATTATGTTAATTTGACCGCATGGCCAATGGCGTACACGTAAAAAAAATTCCAAATTCCAAAATTGCGTATTTCTGATCACTTTGTATACCCTAAAAAAATACATAAAAAGCCATCAAAAAGTTCCATCAAAACAAAAAGTGTACCGATAAAATTGTCAGATCATGGTGAAATGAACGAACCTTCATACATCCCTGTATATGGAAACATGAAAAAGTTATAGGGGTCACAAGATGACAATTTTACACATAATAATTTTGGTGCATGTAGTTTTAAATTTTTTTTAAGTAGTAAAATAAAATTAAACCTATATAAATTAGGCATCCTTGTAACCGTATTTCATGCATGTATTGTTTATACTTCCCTGTTACACCTGTCTCATGTGAGCACCTCCCACTGCACAGGTGGTTTCAGCAGTCTGATGAAGCACTACTGAGTGTGAAACAGCAGCTGTCACTGCAGTGCCGTCCAGGCGTCTCTGTCCTGCCATGCTTGCTATTCTAATGCACGAAGAATAATAAATGAAGTACAAGAAGCGGTGAGTGACCTGTTGTTTTTCTGCACTGTATGCATTGCATCGATTTGTGGACTTTCAGAGATTGCAGCACCTCCACTAGCTTCCCCAGCACCCCTGTGAGACACCATAGAGCCTCAGCAGTTTCAGAGTGCACAGTAGTGCCGACTCCTGTATCTATTTGCTGTTTACCGAAAAGTGCACTGTGTAGAATCGGTAGCCACCAAAAGCTACAAAATGGGTTATTTTTTCCAATTTTGCCCTACAAAGATTTTTTTATCTTAAATTTAGTAAATTTAGTAGGAAAAGACTGATGTCATTACAAAGTACAATTGGTGGTGCAAAAAATAAGCCCTCATATGGGTCTGTAGGTGCAAAATTGAAAGCGTTCTGATTTTTAGAAGGTGAGGTGGAAAATACGAAAAATTTAAGTGCAAAAATGAGAAAACCTGTGGTCCTTAAAGGGGTTATCCAGGTAAAAAAACTTTTTATATTTAAACTGGCTCCAGAAAGTTAAACATTTGTAAATTACTTCTATTAAAAAATCTTATCCCCTTAAGGACCAGTGGTTTTTCCGTTTTTGCACTTTCATTTTTCCTCCTTGCCTTTAAAAAACCATAACCTAAAATCCATATGATGGCTTATTTTTTGCACCACCAATTCTACTTCGTGATGACATAAGTCATTTTACCCAAAAATCTATGATGAAATGGAAAAAAAAATAATTGTGTGACAAAAAAGAAAAAACACAATTTTGCAGCTTTTGGGGCTTCTGTTTCTACACAGTACATTTTTAGGTGAAAATGACACCTTATCTTTATTCTGTAGGTCCATACAATCAAAATGATACCCTACTTATATAGGTTTGATTTTGTCATACTTCTGAAAAAAATCTTAGGCTGCTTTCACACTATGAAAAGTACCCGTTTATAACACCCGTTATAAAATAGCGGGCGATCGCGGGGTTAAACCGCCATTAGAAAATCCCTAACATACGTTAGAAAATCCCATTATAGTCTATGGGATTTTTCTAATAGCCGTTTTAACCCATTATCGCAGTTATTCATAACATGCGTTATTTTGTGACGGGAGATAGTAACGGGAGAAATAGTGTATGCACTATTTCTTCCGTTCAATTGCCCGTCACAAAATAACACCTCCTGGTGATTAGAAGCAGCTGACCGGCACTGCTCTATCTCTCTCTGTACGGGTCGGAAGTGGTTCGCAGGGGGGACTGCGTATGGAGGTGCTCAACTACTTAGAGATACAGACTGTCCACAATGATACAGGTGAAGAAAAAAGCGTAGTGGCACTCACCAATTTGGTTATTCCATAGATAGCTTTATTCCATTAGAAGGTGCATTCACAAGGGCGGCGACAGATCCAGCCGGACCGGGACGCCAGTGCGTTCGCTTGCTGGGTTACAATTGTTTCACGCTTGCGCGCTTCAACGGACCCTCCCTCTCACCGCTTCCCTCACCTGTCTATAAGCACCTACAACAGGTGACGTCAGAGGTGGGAGGGATTACAACAAACATTAGTTTAAAAACCAGTTACAAAAAACTATATTTAAAACCAATAATCAGTTACAAGAAAGTGCCCAAGTCTATTCTATCGTTAAGACCTACGTTATCTTGTGCCCTAGTTTTTAAGATCCAGCGGGCCTCTACTTCACGTAACTCTTTAATGATGTTCACTCCTTTTCGCGGGGTTAACCGTTTAATCCCTGTAAATTTTAGTACGCTTGTGTTCCCACCATGCTCTTTTTTAACGTGCTCGATCAGGCGCGGGGACCCTTTACCTGACCCTATAGACCAGACGTGCTCTCTGAACCGAGTGTTCATGGCACGTATGGTGCTCCCAATATAGAACTTCCCGCACGTACATATGATTGCGTACACCACATAACTGGTTCTACAACATATGTACTCGGTTATCTCTTTGGTTATCCCGCCCACTGTCACATTTTTGCCTGAAGAAAACTGAGGACACCATTTACATCTCTTACATTGAAAATTGCCTTTCACTGACATTTTCTGTAACCAATTCTCAGAACTTACTTCTTTAAACTTACTGCTAACCAGTTCATCTTTTAAATTCTTCGTTCTTTTGAACGTTACTACAGGTCTTTGTAGTCTGACATCTCCTAACTGTGGGTCTCTTTCAATCAAGCTCCAATTTTTTTGGATCGAACTTCTAATTAAGTCAGATAGGGGGCTAAATTTAAATGAAAAACAAAACTTTTCACCAGTTTTTTCAGTATTACTTTTTCTGTGGTATCTCTTATTTTTGCTACCCTTGAGCAGCTCATTTCTAGTTACTTTATTCGCTCTATCCAGCGCATCACAGAGGACTTCCTTCGGGTATCCTCTTAGCGACAATCTTTGCATCAAGGCAGTAGCTTGTTCTTCAAATGCCTCTGGAGAGCTATTGATGCGTTTCAAACGCAATAGTTGTCCATAAGGGATAGCTTTTCTGGTGTGAATGGGGTGGTAGCTGTCAAAATGTAATATAGAGTTAGTTGCGGTTTCTTTTCGATAACCTTTGGTAACTAATTGACAGTTTTCTATCACCACCTTCACATCCAGAAATTCTAATTCGGAGTCACTACATTTCGAAGTGAAACGCATGTTCAAGTCATTACAATTTAGGCATGTTACAAACTCCTCGAAGGCAGACTGTGTACCCTCCCACACCATAAAGATATCATCCACGAACCTTAGATAACATCGGATGTGCTTAAGAAATTTGTTTTGTGTGGAGAATACAAATCTGTCCTCGAAATGGGCCAGGAACAAGTTAGCAAATGTGCACGCTACCGGCGTGCCCATTGCCACTCCCCGTTTTTGTGCGAACCATTGCTCGCCAAACTTGAAAACATTATTCCCTAGAACGAATGTAAGTGCTTCACAGACAAAGTTGATATAATTATCACTCTTGTCTGTGTTTTCCAAGACTTTTCGGATGCACTCGGTTCCATCCCCCTGCGGTATACGAGTGTAAAGGGACTCCACATCTATAGAAGTTAAGAGGAGTCCCTCTCGCCAGGGGATGTCACCCAGTGCTGCCAAAAAGTCATTGGTATCTTTTACCAAAGCAGGCACATCTTTTAATAACGGGCGTAGCAACCAGTCCAGATATTTGGACAAAGACTCCGTTAGAGAGCTCACCCCGGAGACAATGGGTCTCCCGGGTGGGCTCTCCAGGGTCTTGTGAATTTTGGGTAGGAAGTACCAATTCGGATCCTTTACTACATCAGGGAACAACCGTTCCGCTAGTTTTTCAGATAGTATACCAGATTCTACTTGTTTTCGCAAAAAGGACTGTAGTTTGGACTTAAGATGAGGAGTTGGATCGTTTTTTAGTTTCTGATACGTATCAGTATCTCCTAATTGTCGTGTTGCCTCCTGTATGTAGTACGACCTTGGCATCACCACTACATTGCCCCCTTTATCGGCTTTTTTTATTATTAAATTGCCTTGCGTTTTTAACCATTGAAGAGCTTTACGCTCCTCTAATGTCAAATTGGGGGATGCCTGTGGATATACCAAGGCCCTTACATCAGCGAGGACTCGTTCCTGAAATTGATCCAAACTTGTACCTGGTATCAAGGGGGGGCAAAACTTCGATTTATTACCACCTCTAAAATCCTGATATTCAAATACTGTTGAATCTGAACAACTTACATCTAGTAATTCTAGCAAGGTATCTACACATTCCCTATCTGTATCTGACAGTTTGCCGGGCATGCTAAAACCTAGTGGTCCTACAACAACAGGGATTTCCCCTTCCTTCTTAATCTGGCTAGTAGGTTGTACATTAACCTGTTGAAAAAAGAATTTTTTTAAATTGAGTTTCCTGACACATTTGAATAAGTCGATCTCAAAATCTTCGAAATGAAACTGTTCACTGACACAGTAATTTAAACCCTTGGACAACAGAGAAATTACAGAGGGATCTAAATCAACATCTGACAGATTGATTACTGCTGGTGCGTCTTTATTACTGTTACTACCGGGAGAAAACGTAAGTGAATCTATTGTGAAATCTTTATCATTATTTAATTTTTCCAAGACACTCTCTTCCGTTTTTGTTTTGTTTTGGATTTTACTACTTCTTCCGCCCCTTCTTGTTCTTTTTTTCTCCTTTGTGAATATGGAAGTCCTTCCCCGTTTTTTGGAGACTTGATGTTCAGATTCCCTATGGATAGGTCGGACTCGTCTGTTGTACTTGAATCTGACTCAGTTGTCCATGAGTCGGAAAATTTTTTATTTAATTTCTTTTTGATCATATTTTTCCCATTTTTCTTTTTTTGGGTTTTTCCTTTTTTAATAAAGATATTGTTAGACTCATAGTCCTCCCGATCACGTAGGAATTTGTCCCGTTTGATCTCTTTAATGGTCTTCTGTAAGATGATCAACTTTTTCTCAGTTTTTTTGGAAAAGTCCTCATAAGCTGTAGTGGATAAGCGAGTTTGTAATTCCGCCTTTAGTCGAGTCAGTTCGGCCGTCACAGTTGCGTATTCCTCTGTGTTACGTTCCAAGATGAGAATTAACATATTCATTGAGTACATTTTATGGAGTTCATCCCATCTATTCATAAATGCGGCATCATCTGTGAATTGGGATGCTTCTTTGTAGCCTCTTATACCGCGTGGTACACGCCCACTTTCACGGTACGAATTTAAAGAGTTGAGAGTCCAAAATAAACGTGTCTCCTTTTCGGAGAGAACTGAGATCTTAAATTCAAGAGTTTTTGTACTCAAGAATTGGCATGGGTCTCTTTCATTGCACTGTTGAAAGAACGCACTGGCGTCCTGCCGCCCTGCTCCTAAGGAGTTCCCCGCCGGCTCCGGCTCCTGCGATCTTGTATTAGCAACTTCCATTTGTTCAACAGAGGGTTAACAGACAATGCTGTTCCGAGCGTGCTCAGGTCAAAAGAAACAAGATTCATGCACAAGTCCTGGTGATTAGAAGCAGCTGACCGGCACTGCTCTATCTCTCTCTGTACGGGTCGGAAGTGGTTCGCAGGGGGGACTGCGTATGGAGGTGCTCAACTACTTAGAGATACAGACTGTCCACAATGATACAGGTGAAGAAAAAAGCGTAGTGGCACTCACCAATTTGGTTATTCCATAGATAGCTTTATTCCATTAGAAGGTGCATTCACAAGGGCGGCGACAGATCCAGCCGGACCGGGACGCCAGTGCGTTCGCTTGCTGGGTTACAATTGTTTCACGCTTGCGCGCTTCAACGGACCCTCCCTCTCACCGCTTCCCTCACCTGTCTATAAGCACCTACAACAGGTGACGTCAGAGGTGGGAGGGATTACAACAAACATTAGTTTAAAAACCAGTTACAAAAAACTATATTTAAAACCAATAATCAGTTACAAGAAAGTGCCCAAGTCTATTCTATCGTTAAGACTCAATGAATATGTTAATTCTCATCTTGGAACGTAACACAGAGGAATACGCAACTGTGACGGCCGAACTGACTCGACTAAAGGCGGAATTACAAACTCGCTTATCCACTACAGCTTATGAGGACTTTTCCAAAAAAACTGAGAAAAAGTTGATCATCTTACAGAAGACCATTAAAGAGATCAAACGGGACAAATTCCTACGTGATCGGGAGGACTATGAGTCTAACAATATCTTTATTAAAAAAGGAAAAACCCAAAAAAAGAAAAATGGGAAAAATATGATCAAAAAGAAATTAAATAAAAAATTTTCCGACTCATGGACAACTGAGTCAGATTCAAGTACAACAGACGAGTCCGACCTATCCATAGGGAATCTGAACATCAAGTCTCCAAAAAACGGGGAAGGACTTCCATATTCACAAAGGAGAAAAAAAGAACAAGAAGGGGCGGAAGAAGTAGTAAAATCCAAAACAAAACAAAAACGGAAGAGAGTGTCTTGGAAAAATTAAATAATGATAAAGATTTCACAATAGATTCACTTACGTTTTCTCCCGGTAGTAACAGTAATAAAGACGCACCAGCAGTAATCAATCTGTCAGATGTTGATTTAGATCCCTCTGTAATTTCTCTGTTGTCCAAGGGTTTAAATTACTGTGTCAGTGAACAGTTTCATTTCGAAGATTTTGAGATCGACTTATTCAAATGTGTCAGGAAACTCAATTTAAAAAAATTCTTTTTTCAACAGGTTAATGTACAACCTACTAGCCAGATTAAGAAGGAAGGGGAAATCCCTGTTGTTGTAGGACCACTAGGTTTTAGCATGCCCGGCAAACTGTCAGATACAGATAGGGAATGTGTAGATACCTTGCTAGAATTACTAGATGTAAGTTGTTCAGATTCAACAGTATTTGAATATCAGGATTTTAGAGGTGGTAATAAATCGAAGTTTTGCCCCCCCTTGATACCAGGTACAAGTTTGGATCAATTTCAGGAACGAGTCCTCGCTGATGTAAGGGCCTTGGTATATCCACAGGCATCCCCCAATTTGACATTAGAGGAGCGTAAAGCTCTTCAATGGTTAAAAACGCAAGGCAATTTAATAATAAAAAAAGCCGATAAAGGGGGCAATGTAGTGGTGATGCCAAGGTCGTACTACATACAGGAGGCAACACGACAATTAGGAGATACTGATACGTATCAGAAACTAAAAAACGATCCAACTCCTCATCTTAAGTCCAAACTACAGTCCTTTTTGCGAAAACAAGTAGAATCTGGTATACTATCTGAAAAACTAGCGGAACGGTTGTTCCCTGATGTAGTAAAGGATCCGAATTGGTACTTCCTACCCAAAATTCACAAGACCCTGGAGAGCCCACCCGGGAGACCCATTGTCTCCGGGGTGGGCTCTCTAACGGAGTCTTTGTCCAAATATCTGGACTGGTTGCTACGCCCGTTATTAAAAGATGTGCCTGCTTTGGTAAAAGATACCAATGACTTTTTGGCAGCACTGGGTGACATCCCCTGGCGAGAGGGACTCCTCTTAACTTCTATAGATGTGGAGTCCCTTTACACTCGTATACCGCAGGGGGATGGAACCGAGTGCATCCGAAAAGTCTTGGAAAACACAGACAAGAGTGATAATTATATCAACTTTGTCTGTGAAGCACTTACATTCGTTCTAGGGAATAATGTTTTCAAGTTTGGCGAGCAATGGTTCGCACAAAAACGGGGAGTGGCAATGGGCACGCCGGTAGCGTGCACATTTGCTAACTTGTTCCTGGCCCATTTCGAGGACAGATTTGTATTCTCCACACAAAACAAATTTCTTAAGCACATCCGATGTTATCTAAGGTTCGTGGATGATATCTTTATGGTGTGGGAGGGTACACAGTCTGCCTTCGAGGAGTTTGTAACATGCCTAAATTGTAATGACTTGAACATGCGTTTCACTTCGAAATGTAGTGACTCCGAATTAGAATTTCTGGATGTGAAGGTGGTGATAGAAAACTGTCAATTAGTTACCAAAGGTTATCGAAAAGAAACCGCAACTAACTCTATATTACATTTTGACAGCTACCACCCCATTCACACCAGAAAAGCTATCCCTTATGGACAACTATTGCGTTTGAAACGCATCAATAGCTCTCCAGAGGCATTTGAAGAACAAGCTACTGCCTTGATGCAAAGATTGTCGCTAAGAGGATACCCGAAGGAAGTCCTCTGTGATGCGCTGGATAGAGCGAATAAAGTAACTAGAAATGAGCTGCTCAAGGGTAGCAAAAATAAGAGATACCACAGAAAAAGTAATACTGAAAAAACTGGTGAAAAGTTTTGTTTTTCATTTAAATTTAGCCCCCTATCTGACTTAATTAGAAGTTCGATCCAAAAAAATTGGAGCTTGATTGAAAGAGACCCACAGTTAGGAGATGTCAGACTACAAAGACCTGTAGTAACGTTCAAAAGAACGAAGAATTTAAAAGATGAACTGGTTAGCAGTAAGTTTAAAGAAGTAAGTTCTGAGAATTGGTTACAGAAAATGTCAGTGAAAGGCAATTTTCAATGTAAGAGATGTAAATGGTGTCCTCAGTTTTCTTCAGGCAAAAATGTGACAGTGGGCGGGATAACCAAAGAGATAACCGAGTACATATGTTGTAGAACCAGTTATGTGGTGTACGCAATCATATGTACGTGCGGGAAGTTCTATATTGGGAGCACCATACGTGCCATGAACACTCGGTTCAGAGAGCACGTCTGGTCTATAGGGTCAGGTAAAGGGTCCCCGCGCCTGATCGAGCACGTTAAAAAAGAGCATGGTGGGAACACAAGCGTACTAAAATTTACAGGGATTAAACGGTTAACCCCGCGAAAAGGAGTGAACATCATTAAAGAGTTACGTGAAGTAGAGGCCCGCTGGATCTTAAAAACTAGGGCACAAGATAACGTAGGTCTTAACGATAGAATAGACTTGGGCACTTTCTTGTAACTGATTATTGGTTTTAAATATAGTTTTTTGTAACTGGTTTTTAAACTAATGTTTGTTGTAATCCCTCCCACCTCTGACGTCACCTGTTGTAGGTGCTTATAGACAGGTGAGGGAAGCGGTGAGAGGGAGGGTCCGTTGAAGCGCGCAAGCGTGAAACAATTGTAACCCAGCAAGCGAACGCACTGGCGTCCCGGTCCGGCTGGATCTGTCGCCGCCCTTGTGAATGCACCTTCTAATGGAATAAAGCTATCTATGGAATAACCAAATTGGTGAGTGCCACTACGCTTTTTTCTTCACCTGTAACAAAATAACACCTGTTATGAATAACGGGGGATAATGGGTTAAAACGGCTATTTCCACACCACATATGTTTATTTTTATTTACACAGTTTTTTTTTATGGGAAAAGGGGGGTGATTCAAACTTTTATTAGGGAAGGGGTTAAATGATCTTTATTAACTTTTTTCCACTTTTTCTTTGCAATGTTATAGCTCCCATAGGGGGCTGTAACACTGCACACACTGATCTTTTACATTGATCAATGGATTCTCATAGGAAACCATTGAGCGATGATTCTGCCGCTTGACTGCTCACGTCTGGATCTCACAGCACACTGAGCTAGCCGGGGGTAATTTAGTTTCACTTTAGACGCGGTAAACTTTGAACACCGCGTCTAAAGGGTTGATAGCGCGTGGCATTGCGATCAGTGCCACGCTATTAGCCACGTGTCTGTGGCCCCGTGTTATAGAAAGGGAGCTGACTTAGGGAGTACAGGTACGCCCTTGGTCCTTAACTGGTTAATCCTTTCAGTACATATGAGCTGCTGAAGTTGAGTTGTTCTTTTCTGTCTAAGTGCTCTCTTATGACACCTGTCTCGGGAACTGTCCAGAGTAGAAGCAAATCCCCATAGCAAACCTCTTCTACTCTGTGCAGTTCCCAAGACAAACAGAGATGTCACTGTTGCAAGACAGATAAGAACAACTCAACTTCAGCTGATAATTATTGGAAGGATTAAGATTTTTTAATAGAAGTAATTTACAAATCTGTTTAACTTTCTGGAGTCAGTTGATCTAAAAAAAAAGATTTTTTTCCTGGAATACCCCTTAAAGATGCAAGCAATGGTCTGGTAAAACCAGTTTACAAACTGAAGTCACTGGGATGTGTAAAAGTGGTGTCTCATGGTGTTGTGTTTGTTTTCTTAGTTGCTGTGGTGATGCCCTAGCCTATCCCCTTTGCTTATTCATTATCCATTTAGATCCCATCTTTTATCCACAATTATCCTGCTAGGCCTGGGTATTTAAAGGGGTACTCCGGTGGTTAATTATTTTTTACTATATGGCATCTTCTTTGTAAGTTTCGTTTTTTTGCAATATGCATGTGTTATATGTTTTGGCAGCATGTGTGTGTTTTGCTTACCTGTTTGTTGGGCAGGAAGTTCTGTAGTTCAGAGGGTTTTCTTTTACAGTTGTCCACAGTTCTGAGTCTGTTGTGGACAAGAGGTCACAGCTTTTTTTTTTTTGTTTCTCTGTCTGCGTGAGAAATAAACCACGCCCCCTCATCTCATCCAGCTGAGTACCCAGCTCCTCCCCTCCCCCCTGCTCTGTATTCTAAGGATGCAGGTCTGCACAGGAGAAGAAACACAGATAAGTGTCATCTGAAGGGGAGGATGAGAAGGTGCACGGGCTGGGGATGTATGGACTGCAGGGGAATAAATCTCATACTGGGGATGATCTCTATGGGGGAGATTTATCAAAACCTATGCAGAGGAAAACTTGCCCAGTTGCCCATAGCAACCAATCAGATTGCTTCTTTCATTTTTCACAGGCCTTCATAAAAATGAAAGAAGCAAGCTGATTGGTTGCTATGGGCAACTGGGCAAGTTTTCCTCTGCATAGGTCTTGATAAATCTCCCCCGTAGGGGAGGGGGGGACTCCTGAATGACACATGCTGGGAGTTGTAGTCCCTGTTGTGTGTGTATGCTAGTGTTTTCAAACCAGTGTGCCTCCAGCTGTTGCAAAACTACAACTCCCAGCATGCCCTGACAGAATTTGGGCATGCTGGGAGTTGTAGATTTGCAACAGCTGGAGGCACACTGGTTGGGAAACACTGTTCTAGCCTATTCAGCATACACATCATGTTACACCAGTGTTTCCCAACCAGTGTGCCTCCAGCTGTTGCAAAACTACAACTCCTAGCATGCCCAAAGGCTGTCAGGGCATGCTGGGAGTTGTAGTTTTGCAACACCTGGAGGCACCCTGGTTGGGAAACACTGGTGTATGCCCTATAGTGGTGTGGTGAACTACAACCCCCAGGAGACTACAGAGACAGCATGCTGGTGTTATACCACAGACTGTAGACTCCTGAATGACACATGCTGGGAGTTGTAGTCCCTTTTGTGTGTGTATGCCAGTGTATCCCAACCAAGGCTGATTATATTAGTGTGCTGTGTATAAGGGGGCCGACCCGGGAAAACAGTAGGATGGGTAAAGGGTGGAACAAACAAACAAAAAAAAGGGAGCCGCCCCAAACCAGCAAGGCAAGTGGCATGCTGGGATTTGTAGTTTTCAGCACAGCAAGAAACAGGAAATAGAAGCAAAGATAGGAAAACAAAGTGGGGTATAAAAAGACAACAAAGAACGGAAATAGAGTAGGCTAAACAACAAGAATAGAAATGAAACAAAACAAATAGGGAAGTCAAAAACAGAAAAACACGTTGACCACTGGAGTACCCCTTTAAGTCTACCTAGTTCATTCACTGGTTGCCTGGGAAAGAAGTAACTTCTGTAGCTAGCATTCTGTATAGTATCCTACTTTCTGGTATTCTGACTTTGGCTGTGTTTCCTGGATTAACCTTTCACTTACTGATTCGACATCTCTCAAGTCCTCACGGTTCTGATTTTGACATGTTTGTATAGTTAGTGTGTATTTATCTTTTGTATTCCCGACTGTTCCCTTTGACTGCATATTTGTAGTTTGTTATTTTGACTTGATGTCCCAGCACAGATAGAGGAAGGAACCATCTTCGTGGTTGTGGATCAGTCATTTAGAGTAAAAACACAATAGGAAGGGACAGGGGCTTTGGGTGAGTGCAGGACTTCACTATTTCCCTGCTCATACGTGACAGGATGTATATACAAAAGTTTTCTGTGCCATGTTTTACCCTATGGCCACCTCTATGTTCTGGACATAGTCATTCCCAAACAATATGTAGTTCTATATGAGGATGACCCCAAGAAGTCAAGAGCAAAGAAACATGCCACCATTGACAAATCAGACTTTAACAAGCAATTTTAGAAATTTTGACTGCCTGAATTTCCTTATTGTGGTCGATAGACCATGCTGGTGGGTCTACTATGTCTTTAACTTTGTTAAAAAAATAGGTAGTTTACTGTATATATGACATACCTTAAGATCTGGTTTAAACATATAGCAATAGGAGAGAAAATAGAATCCCTCCCGTGCAGATGTTCTGCTACTCCTTATGAATTTTTGGTAGACAATATATGACAGGTGTCCTAGAAAACTTTTGTGTAAGAAAAGTTTGTAACTCTCAATCTGTTTGTAACTCTTCTGTTTAGCTGCCATGACAATTTCTCTAATATATTCCTGGATCTAACTTAAAGGGTCCCTCTCAAGTCTCAAGTTTTTGATAATCCATAGGGTCAGGCAATTGTCTTTTAATTGGGGGGCAGTTGTGTCCATTATGGTAATGGAACCCTCCTTATCTTGTTGGATATATGGTTATTTTATAAAAGCTTTAAGTCTACCAATTAAAACCAATTGCTGTCAGTTGTGGGCAAAAATATTAAATTCCATCTGAGAAAAATGTTTTGAGGAGATATTTGCCACTAATGTTTTCTTCCTCCTTGTCAGCGTTTGTGGGCGTGCCCCTAGTTTGAGGTAATAAAGGTCTATGAGTTGACCCATCCTCTGATGCTGTAGAGAGAAAGCCACTGTTATGCGAATTGTGAGACTGGTGTGCGAATTTTCGCATATGTGAAAATTTGCACATGCTAATTTTCGCATATGCGAATTTTCGCTTATGCTAATTTTTTTATAAGCTAATTTTCACATATGCTAATTTTCGCATATGCAAATTATCGCATATGCGAAAATAAAAAGCGAATATTACGAATATGCGAATTTAGAGAATATATGACGAATATTCGTCCATATATTCGCGAATATTCGCGAATTCGAATATGGCCTATGCCGCTCAACACTAATTGAGACATAGAAATCTTTCCCCTTGAGTAATCCTCTAGATACCAGTGCCATTTATTTCATTTAACACCTTTCAGGACTTGTTGATGTTTCAGTAAATGGGATGCACTTTTTTCTTCCTTTTTAATACTCCTCTGGGGATAACAGAAACCACCTGAAACCACAGAAACCACCTGAACAGAGGCCAAAATCATAATCTTTGGATGGATCAACACTCTGTGGTTTATGAATACATTTGCCATATGTGCCTGTTGATTTCCTGACGCATGCAACAAATAGACACAACAAATACTGTATGAAAGAAAGCTTTCCATAGATAGATAGCAATACCTCAGTTTCTATATAAATCTTACATAAACGTACTATATTTAAACTCCTGATGAACCCAAATTAACGAGACATACAGTACTGGAATATATCCCTGCAACTCAACTGGGAAGAAAGTAAGTATGAGGTGAATTTTATGGCCTGAGCAAAGTTCAGATGACATAAGCCTTTATTTATTTTTTGTAACTTTAAAATGATTAAACTGGTAAGAATACAGCAGTACACACTGAGTACGGAAATGGAAGCTATATTACATGCAGTAGGACATCTTTAGATTCTGGCAAAATTCCTGGAAGTCAGAGTTGGCAGCTATGGTAAGGTTTTATCTTCATTTCTTTCAACTGGCAATGGTGACACATTTATTGGATCTGTCTACTTTTTCTTGCTTAGAATTCTTGAAAATGTATGTTTCATCTACTTACTAAGGTTTTTAAAGTGGTATTCCAGGATTTTTTTTTATTTGACTATGCTACAGGGGCTGTAAAGTTAGTGTAGTTCATAATATAGTGTTTGTACCTGTGTGTGACGGTTTTCTCACAATTCTTCTGTGATTTTCACCCCAATATTTATTTTTATCAGCATACAAAATGACTGTTGTCTCAGATTTTTCCCAGCTTGCAATGTGGCCGAGACCTGACTCACTAATCAGCTGATGACAGGGAGCCTGTCTGCTTTAATATGGGAAGGGATCGCTTGGTGGGAGAGAGACCAATCTGCAACAGCTGTAGGCACCCTGATTGAAAACCACACTGATTTGAATGGATGCAGCTCATTTATGCTTCAATCTGTTTCAAATACCGTATTTTCCTGCCCAATGCTGCAGCCGGCCGGGACGCCTGGGGTATGGATTATCCGTACCCCAGGCGTCCCGGCTGAGATTAACTTCCCTCGTCACATTCTTTGTGTCCAGAAAGATTTTTGATCCTTGTGTCCCAGTTACCCTTCTGCGGCCTGCGTTAACTTTAAAAAAGCAGGGGCCGCCGGTAGGTGGTGCATACGGGGACGTCGTTGAGTGGAGCGGAGCAGCGAGGACGCACGGGCATGGTAAGTTACCAGCATGTCATCTTCAGTGCAATGAAGCGGTGCAGATGTTGAAGCACTGAAGTGGGACAGTACACAGACAGACAGCCTCCATCCAAACACTGTATATGGCTGATGGCTGTATGTCTGTGGGGTCCCCTGCCTACCAAATGTGGGGGAACTACAACCTAATGTGGGGGAAACTAGACTTGTGTAATTTGTTTCGGCACTAAGGAAAATTTATACGAATTTTACCGGACCCACAAAAACATTTTTGAAACATTTCCGAATAACCACGATAATAGGAACATCAGATTAACGAATATATTCGTAAAATAACTAATGCATTCATAAAATAACAAGTTAATTTGTTGTTAATTAGATGTGAGATAGTCCTGTGAGAGTTTGCCTGGTGTTACTGGAGTGTGGAGTCACTGGATTTGCAGAAATGAATAGTTTACCTGAGGAAAACTTGGCTTCTGGCACAGATACAACTGCAAAACAAGCTAAGGTAACACCTGCTTTTTTTGCAAGAGACAATCAGAAATAAGCGTTAGAAATAAGCATTAAAATGAATAACGAAATCATCAGAAAACAAAAGTTAAACGAATGATATATATAACGAATAGATCTGAAATAACGAATGCATCCGAAAGCCGAACAATTTCTGAATAGAACAGAAAATAATATATATGAATGCGTCGGAAAACAGAATAAAATTAATTACTTTATCCCGAAGGTTTGACAGAACCGAAAAAATTTGTATCCGAAAAAAAAAAGCTAAACTAAAGGAAATTTTTGGTCATGCACAAGTCTAGGGGAAACTATACTACCAACCTAATGTGGGGGAACTATACTGCCAACCTAATGTGGGGGAACTATGCTGACAACCTAATGTGGGGGAACTATACTGCCAACCTAATGTGGGGGAACTGCATCCTAATGTGGGGGAACTACAACCTAATGTTGAGGGATCTATACTCCAACCTAATGTGGGGGAACTACAACCTAGTGTGGGGGAATTATGCTGCCAACCTAATGTGGGGGGAAAAAATCCTGCCAACCTAACAGTACAATATACTGGTTTTATCCGGTGAAACTAGGTCTGTGGCCAGACTTCTTATTCTCCTATTGCACCTGGGCTGCAAAAAGTAAAAAAAAAAAAAACATCAACTCACCTTCCATCGTTCCCCGATGCGCCGCTATCAGTCTTTGGTCCTCCGGTCCCAGTCTCCTTATTTCCGTGTGATCCGTTCATCACACTGCCGTCAGCATATTGTCTCGGCCGGTGATAGGCTGAGCTCAGTGTCAGGTAAGTATCCCGGGTCTTGCCTTTTCCCTGCTGCCTGGGCTCCTCACATGATACATGAAGCTGAGCTGCTTTGGGATGCTGATTGGGACCACCCTGGCTAGAGATGCAGAGTGCTATAAACATTGATCAATGCCATGCTATACCACAGCATTGATCAGTGTTTGCAATTGAAAGATTGCAGGTGATAGTCTTCTATGTGGACTTAAAAATTATGAAGAAATTGCAAAAAAAAACAAATAAAAAAAATATATGTTAATAAATGTGAATAAGCCCTTTCCCTAACAAAAAGTTTAAATCACCCCTTTTCCATTTTCTAAGAAAATAATGTAAACAAAAATGAACATGAACATACCATATTTTACATGACCACTACTACCATTACATCACATAGTGACTGAATAATACCACTATACTATGGAATACAATCTGCTGTTTACAGCAACATTTCCACATACACTGACCATATAGGTAAATACCAGCTCTACAAAGGCTATGCAGATCATTTAAGTAATCATATACAGTAACATGTGGTGTCTCAGAGATGCCGTCTTCTCTGATCGGAGTCGTTTACTTTCACTTTTTTTCCCCATCCAGCCCATTATGAAGAGTCCTCCCAGCCATGAATCTGCCAGAAAAACATTTTAAGCACCTTGGTACTAGTTAGACCTTTATGTGCCCATATATAGTAGTTGGGCACCCTCTGTGTTCCCATATAGTAGTTAAGCCAACTTTGTGCCCCCATATAATATTCAGGCCCCCTCTGTGTCCCTATATAGTAGTTAGTTCCCTCACACAGTCCCCATCTAGTACTAGACCTCAAAAATGCCACTATACAGTAGTTAGGCCTTATCCGCCCTCATAAAATATCAACCCCCAAAATTCCATATAGAACCCCCACAATACTCAACTAAAATATAACTTCCCCACACCTTCTCTGTGTGCTCTTGATGCTCGAACTTTCCGATACAGGCAGTGTATTACAAAGGCACTGCCCTGTTCAGTGGCACAGTTCAACTGTATTTGTCTTAAAGAAGCACAAACAATGAATACCTACTCTTGCTCAGTGGTTCAGTCCTGCTGCTAATTTGCTCTGATATATAAGACATTGGATGTCATTTTTTTTAATATATTATCATTCCAGTATGCAATATGAGAGCACATGACACAGAGCTGGATTATTAGCTCTTTCAGTAAAAAGTCCATGACAACATTATAATAACATTGACCCCCTATAACCTACAGTATGTCTACTTTATCAGTATTTGAGCAGTTTCCAGACTTGTTCTTATACGGTATCTCTCCCCGTCGGTTCTGGTTAATCTATGCTGTTACTTATCACTACTATTCTTAATTTAATAACTTTTCTTATTCATTTTGGCTCAGTCCTAATATGGAAATTCTAATATGTTCCCTAAATAACATATTGTACCAGCATTGTATAAAAAAATTTACCCTGACAATGTAGGATTTATTAAAACACTTTTTCAAACTGAAAATATAAATGAATTCAGACATATGACATAGCATACAGGTGCTTTACCATGCTCATGTGATTCAGTAAATATTGATTATGTTGATGTTACATAGATTTGTAAAAGTTGGAGGTCATTTAATTTGCTGTTTGCTTGTACAGTTTAATTTTGATATCCTGAGATTCTCTTAAGTATTTGTCTTTTTAAAGGAAAACTGTCAGATATTTTCTCTCCACTAACCACAGTACTGGTGGACAGTGCGGGAAACACTGATTAAAACAAGCCCTACCTTGCCCGGATCCGCCCGGCCGTTCGCCCGCAATTGTAGTTTTATTCTATGTGTATATCTTGCTGTAACTGGCACGGACGGGGCTTCTGCAGGTGAACTGGCACTGACGTCAGCACCGCTTATGAATCTTCATCCCCCCTCCCTCCAGTTAGGAGCAGCGAAGAGAGGGAGAACTGGAGGGAGGGGGGATGAATATTCATAAGCGGCACTGACCTCAGTGCCAGTTAAACTGCAGAAGCCCCGCCCGTGCCAGTTACAGCAAGATATACACATAAAACTAAACTAAAATAAAACTACAATTGCAGGCGAACGGCCGGGCAGATCTGGGCAAGGTAGGCCTCGTTTTAATCAGCGTCTCCTGCACTATCCGCCAGTACTGTGGATAGTGCGGGAGAGAAAATCTGACAGTTTTCCTGTAAGGCTCAATTTTTCAGTATACTGTATTCATAAAAATTACCTGGTAGTCATCTTTTTCTCACTGGTAGTTTAGTAGACCTGTATATTGTCACTCTGTCCTTGCTCTAATATAAATCATCAGAATTGAGTGGACCGAATCCAGAAAACCTGAGTTTGTTCCAAACAAAGATATATCATGCACAAAAACATATCCCCTATCCGCAGGATAAATAATAATTTTTAGATCACAAGGGGTCTAGCCCCGTGATCTCTTGTATAGGGCCCTGGCTCTCTCTGGGAATGGGTTCGGCAATCTTCAGCTCTCCCATAGAAATACAGTACATGGAGAGGGCATGTCGGGTACCGCATTCTGCTGTGGTCAACACGCCCCATTCCCGGAGAGAGCCAGGTCCCCGTACAGAAGAACATGGGGGCTCCTAGCTGTCAGACCCCCTGCAATCTAAAACTTTTCATCTATCCTGCAGATAGGGATAGGTTTTTGTGCATGATATATCTTTGTTTGAAACAAACTCAGGTGTGCTGGATTTGGTCAACTCAAGCTGATTTACATTAGAGCAAGGACAGAATGATCATAATATACAGGGCTACTTAACTACCAGAGAGAAAAAGATGACTACCAGGTAGCCCAGACTACCTTGCAAGTAGGAGTGACATTTGCAAGGTTGGCTTTTACAAGTCACATTTACTTGTCACATAATTAATAAATAGGGTAAATTTGTCTGCAATTTAACCTCAGTAAAAATACACATGTTCTGTGAAGGTCTCAGAATTTGTCCATTACTGAACAAACAACAGCATGAAGACCAAGGTGCTCACCACACAGGCCAGGGATTAAGCTGTAGAGGAGAACATATGGTGGCAGAATGAGACAGCCTGGAGGTGGCATCAGCATGAGGAGAACATATAGTGGCAGTATGAGACAGCTTGAAGTTGGCATCAGCATGAGGAGAACATATGGTGGCAGAATGAGACAGCCTGGAGCTGGCATCCGCAAGAGGAGAACATATGGTGGCAGAATGAGACAGCCTGGAGCTTGCATCAGCATGAGGAGAACATATGGTGGCAGAATGAGACAGCTTTGAGCTGGCATGAGCATGAGGAGAACATATGGTGGCAGAATGAGACAGCCTGGAGCTAGCATCAGCAAGAGGAGAACATATGGTGGCAGAATGAGACAGCCTGAAGCTGGCATCAGCATAATGAGAACATATGGTGACAGTATGAGACAGCCTGGAGCTAGCATCAGCATGATGAGAGCATATGGTGGCAGAATGAGACAGCCTGGAGCTGGCATTAGCATGAGACATATGATGGCAGTATGAGACAGCCTGGAACTGGCATCAGCATGAAGAAAACATATGGTGGCAGAATGAGACAGCTTGGAGCTGGCATTAGCATGAGGAGAAGATATGGTGGCAGAATGAGACAGCCTGGAGCTGACATCAGCATGAGGAGAACATATGGTGGCAGTATGAGAAAGCCTGAAGCTGGCATCAGCATGAGGAGAACCTACGGTGGCAGTATGAGATAGCCTGGAGCTGGTATCTTAGTAACATAGTTCATAAGGTCGAAAAAAGACCAGAGTCCATCAAGTTCAACCTATAACCCTAATGAGTCCCTACTGAGTTTATATAGATCTAGAATCCACAACCTGCAAAGTTATTATTCTCCCAAAATGCATCCAGACTCCTTTTAAATTATTTTACAGAGTTCTCCATGACCACCTCCTCTGGCAGAGAATCCCACAGTCTCGCTGCTCTTACAGAAAAGAACCCCTGTCTGTGCTGGTGTAGAAACCTTCTTTGCTCTAGACATCGAGGATATAGTATAAATAGATCATGGGAGAGATCTCTGTAAGGTCCCCTGATATATTTATACATAGTTATTAGGTCTCCCCTAAGCCTTCTTTTTCTAAACTAAATAACCCTAATTCTGATAATCTTTCTGGTTACTGTAGTCCTCACATTCCCCGTATTACTCTGGTTGCCCGTCTTTGAACCCTCTCCAGCTCCACTATATCTTTCTTGTACACTGGTACCCAGTACTGTACATAGTATTCCATGTGTGGTCTGACTAGTGATTTGTACAGTGGTAGAATTATTTCCTTGTCATGGGAATATATGCCCCTATGATTTTATTTGCCTTGGCAGCAGCTGCCCGACACTGGTCACTACAGCTAAATTTACTATTGACTGAGACTCCTAAGTCCTTTTCCACATCAGTCGTCCCAAGTGTGCTCCCATTTTCAGCATGAGTAGAAAATATGGTGGCAGAATGAGACAGCCTGGAAGTGGCATCAGCATGAGGAGAACATATGGTGGCAGAAAGAGATAGCCTGGATTTGAAATCAGCAGCATCAGAAGTCCTGAAAGTGACCTTGTGACAGAGTGGGGCAGTGGGTGGCAATACCAGTACCTGGCAAAACCTAAACTGTGCTCCACTGTCCCCCTTTTCTTCCAGTTCAGCCCCCACAGAGCTCATGTGGTCGTGAGATGTAAGCGCCGCATCTCCAGTGCCCTTACCAGCCATCATTTCCAGCACGTGTTGTAGTAAATGAAGCAGTGGAATGACGATGTTCATCCCGTAATCCTAACGACTGACTGATAATGTGGCTTCCTCAAAGGGCCTGAACAGACAGCAGGTGTCACGTATAAGCTGCCACTGGTTGACATTAACCCCTTAAGGACGCAGCCCTTTTTCACCTTAAGGACTGAGCCCTTTTTCGCAATTCTGACCACCGCATTAATAACTCTAAAACGCTTTTACCGAATATTCTGATTCTGAGATTGTTTTTTCGTGACATATTCTACTTTATTTTGGTGGTAAATTTCCGTCATTACTTGCATCTTTTTTGGGGGAAAAATCCCCAAATTTCATGAAAATTTTGAAAATTTGGCATGTTTCTAACTTTGAAGCTCTCTGCTTGTAAGGAAAATGGATATTCCAAATAAATTAAATTTTTTTTCACAAATACAATATGTCCACTTTATGTTGGCATCATAAAATGGACATATTTTTACTTTTTGAAAAAATTAGAGGGCTTCAAAGTAGAGCAGCAATTTTCAAAAATGTCATGAAAATGGCAAAATTTGAAGGGACAGATGTTACAGAACTACAATTCCCAGCATGCATGGGCAGTCTATGCATGCTGACAGTTGTAGTTTGGCAACATCTGGAGGGCTACCGTTTGGGCACCACTGTAACAGTGGTCTCCAAACTGTGACCCTCCAGATGTTGCAAAACTACAACTCCCAGCATACCCAGAAGATCACTTTACTGCCCCCTTCAATGACAGCTCCGATCATCCCTATTTTCCGGTTGATCGGGTCACCAGAGACCCAATCAGCCCGGAATAGCAGAAAATCGCATGAATTGACATGCGATTTTCTGCGATCGCCGACATGGGGGGGGGGGGGGGGGGGGGTCCTGCAGGCATGCCGGTCCGGTCCCCAACCGGCTAGCGGCGGGGACCGGAATTCCCACGGGCATATGCATACACTCTACGTCCTTAAGGACTCGGGATGCAGGGCGTATGCATACGCCCTACGTCCTGAGGAGGTTAAAGTTACACAGGGAAGTCCCCCTATTTGCTTGGATCATCAAGAATTAAGTGATGGCTTTTCTCTGTTTGTATAGTTGGTCCAACATATGGAGGGTGGAATTCCAACATGCGGAATCGTCACAAATCAGATTATGTTGGGGGATACCGTTCTGATGCTGCAGACCAAGGAGGGTGTGCTTTGCAGTGTACGAGTGGCTGAAGTGCATGCAGAGTTTCCTTCCCATTGTTAGGATGTCCTTCCCGTTGTCGGTCACCATGGTTCCCATTTCCAGTTTTTATAGAGTAAGCCATGATTCGATTTCTTGATGAATGACTTTTAGCAGTTCCTCCCCTGTGTGACTCCGTTCGCCAAGGCAAACCATGTGAAGAACAGGGTGACACCGCCGTACCCTGCACACATGGTATGCTGGAGGGGCACTGAGACTTGTCCGTGCAGTGGAGGCTGAGGACATGGTGGAGGATGAGAAGGCGGACTCGCACACTGTCACAGGACCAACGGCCTGATAGAGTGGAGGCGGAAGCGACATGACCTGTCCAAGTTGCTGTTGTGGCTGTTCAGGAACCACATTTACCCAGTGGGCAGTAAAGGACATGTATTATCCCTGACCGTAATTACAGCTCCACACATTGGTGCTGCCGTGCACTTTGGTACACACCAACAGGCTCAAGGACTGGTCTACCTTCTGTTCCACAAAATTGTGCAGGGCTGGTACTGCCTTTTTTTGCAAAGAAATGATGGCTTAGGACTCTCCACCTGGACTCACAAGCCATCAGTTCTCTGAAAGGTGCACCACTTGAAAAGGGAGGGACTGCAGCACCAGCAACTTGGAAAGGAGCATGTTCAGCTTCTATGCCGTTGTATGAGTGGGCGCATACCGTTGTCCCTTGGACATGGCTTTGCCGAGGGATTGCTGGCGGAATGACTGACTCGAAGTATGAGGAGCAGGAGCATCTGGAGCGACAGAAGATGGGTATGACAGACAGCTCCCTTCGGCTGAGGTGGTGGAGCCTCGGCAGGCTGAAACAGGGAGCAGTGTGCCACTGGGTGATGCAGCAGGCTGGACCACCGCATCTGAACCAAGGTTCTCCCAGGCCTCTTTATGGTGATGCTGCATATGTTAACATGGCCGTAGTGCTAACATTGGGACCCTGGTTACGCTTCACCTTCCACTGACACATCATGCATGTGGCCAGGTTAACATCCTCCGGATGATTGATGAAAAGCTGCCACATCGCTGAGTAGCTGATTTTTCCATAAACAGTGCGCATTGATTGACTTTTACTGCTGCCGACTTCAGGTACCCCTGTTCCACTACCTCCCGGGAAGGTAGGCTGCCGTGAAGCAGGTGATCTACCCTGGACACGTTTGGCTCCAGACTTCCTACTTCTTCCACCATGCTAATTCTCAACCATGTTACCACCTTGCTGGCTCAGCTGCTGCCACAGGGGAAACCTGCAACCCTCATTGAGTTGTGTCTGCATGTCACTGATGTCCTTCTCAGGCTCCTCAACAGTGTTTGCTTCATGAGCCTGAACACTCACAACACCACCTCCCACACCACTCTCCTCATCACTACTTGCCCGCCTTGCGGAGGAAGTGGCGGTTGTCTCCTCCACTTCTTGGCTGGGCAGTAGCTGCTGACTGTCCTCTAGTAGATCGAGCTGAACCCACAGCATACGATACTTCAGTGGGGGAGGGATCAGCATAGGACAGAGGCAATGAGAGGACAGGGACTGCTCCCGGGCCATGCCAACTGAGGGATGTGTTTGAGGAACTCACCGACTGTTGACTAGGGGTTTCACATGTCACTTCTGATGAAGTCGATGACCGAGTTAGCCAATCAATGACGGCAGATGGGTTGCTGGTCGAGACATGAACTCTTGCTGTGACTCCTGCTGCCACTCGCCCCTAGTTTGCTGCAACCTCTGCCTGCGCCTGATGAATTTAGGCCTCTGCCACTCCTCTGTGCACATCCTGGCACTTCTCTGCCTGACATCATTAGTGCATATATGAGGGGAGGACAATACGCTCCACTACGCCTAAAACTGTTTTTTGTCTAGAGCAGCAGCAGGTGTGTACTTTTGCCTGGCCTTTCACAGTAACTAGGCCCTTAAGACTTTAGCAGGAACAAAATGGTACACCAAGTAGATGTACATGCGTTGTATGCACTTATGAGGGGAGTACAATACGCTCCACAACACTTAAAACAGTTTTGTCTACAACACCAGCAGGTGTGTTCTTTTGGCTGGCCTTTCACAGTAACTAAGTTATCAAAGAAGCGTCCCAGCACTCAAAGTTCTTGCTCAATCTCAATGTGTTTATTTTTGCATAAACCATAAAGCATACATGGCAATGACAGTCCGCGTTACGGCTAAGCAGCCTTTCTCAACTGTGTGTTGGTATCCGTTAGGACGCATTATATATGAAATCACTCGACTCACAGATACCCCATCATCACAACTAATTAATTGAAGAAGAAAGAATATGTCTGCACTCATCATAATATTCGAGGACAGTTCATGCTTTATTGTAGCAAAATTTTAACAAACAAAATCAAAAGGCATATTCACCCGGGGTGCAGGGAGGGACAGCGGCTACCAGCCGGTAGCAGGAGCGTATCAGAAGAATGACAGCATGGTTTCGTGTCAGAGACGCATCATTGGGTTCCTGATCTATTGGATTCATTAGTCAGGTATATATAGAGAGAGGGGGAAGGGGAGGAGTGACCCACTCACCATTTTAAAGATACATGACAAAAAGGGAAAAATAAAACCGATAGAAAAATAACATATTTATTGCTGTATTTATAAGAATGAGCTGAAATCATTTCTCTCATTTAGGCCAAGTGGCCCTTAAAGAAGATATCCCATGCAGCAAAGAAAAAAAATACCTAGCCATTCCATAGTATATTCACCTACCACCTCTCTGACATGTTTGTGATTTTTTTTCCGGCCCCCATTCACCGGCTATTCAGCTCATAAATTCCAGTTACTTCCTGGTTATGGTGGCTATGCCTGTGATCTCAAAGACTACATTTCCCTGCATGCACTGCTCACATTTCCTGCTCTCAGCTGCCTGAGCAGAGAACTTGTTACCACCCCTAACTTATGTGAGCCACTCCCACAGCTCTGCTAGCTCACTCCCACATAACACTGAGCTCCAATCATAGCCCTATACAGCAGGGTGGCCACGAGGAAACAAACTAATCTCAGTGCTCAGAGAGAGGGACCCTGGAGTTGAACCTGCAGTTTTACAATGTAAAATCACTCCCTCCTCCTCCTCCTCTCAGTGAAACAGCTTTACAGTGGCACAATCACCTCTCCCCTTCTCTGCCCTGCACTCCTCTCTCCCCAGTGCTCAGTGTGACAGCTCTACGCTGGCAGCTCCCTCCCCCAGCCTGTTTGCTGGGGCTGCTATGATCTGAATCAGCCGGCATATAGGCAGTGCTGCTCAGCCAATCACTGCAGAACAGAGGGAGGACAGTGTGAATATTCATCAGATGGGAGGGGCTAAGGCTGAGCACAGGGAGCTCTCTGCAGCACAGGGGTTTTCTGGGTAATTGTCACGTCACGGCCCCCGGGATGCTGCTGATAACAGCCTGAATAGGGGGTCGAAAGTCATGAAAACCTGGAACAGCTGAATTTCCTGTCAGACAGAAGAATGAAGAAAAAGCTTGTTTCTGAGCAGCATTGGTAATGGAAGTGATTTACAAACCTATATAACTTTACCTTCTGCACTAAAAGCTGAACAATTTTTTACTGTGAGATTTGTCCTTTAAGCTTTTAATCTTGTGATCCATTTTGCCTCACATTGGAGTAATTTTTGATGTCTGTCTACACCATGGGGTTGTTGTGGAATATGTTGTAAACCTGCAAATTGAATTTCATTGACATTGTTATTATAATATATTTCCATGTGAGCAATGAAATGAGTGGCACATATTTTTGTACGCAGGGAATATAAATGCTCACGGAATCTTATGTTGAGATTTCTTTTTGTTTTACCTATATAAAAATGACCGAAGGTGCAGAGTAGACAATAGACAAAGTAGTTGGTTTTACAAGTTATAAAGTGATTTACTTTTACTGTATATCTGCCTAATTTTATGTATCGTTTTTTTAAGATTATTTTTTCAATAATTACAATGTCCATAATGAAAATTTCCTTTTGGTATGTTTTTATTTAGCCAATTTTGTTCACTATTGGATTTATTTATTTTGTTATATTTTATATAATCCAACATAGTTTTATTTTTTCTGAATGTTATTATGTTTTTTTTTTTTGCTATATTTTGAATTAACGGGTCTTGCTCTAACATATACCAATTTGACATAATGGCATTTTTTATCATTTTATTCATAGGACTATGATTAAATGAAAAGATTAATTTTTTATTTTCATAAATGTTTTCAGATCTTTTCTTAATTTTATTTGGGACAAGAAGTTCTTTTCTTTCTCTTTTTCAGCTTTTTCAAACGCTTCTTTAATTAGTTTCTCCGGAATGTTTCATTCCTTTAGTTGTTGCTTTAATTCTTCTGCTTGTTTGAGATATTGATTTCTACCATTGTTAATTCTTTTTAATCTAATAAATTGTGAGTAAGGGATGTTATTTTTAATGTATGTTGGATGTGAACTGTTATAGTGTAGCAGGGAATTTTTTGCTATTTTTTTCCTGTAACTGGTAGTTTTTAAACATAGATTGTCAATATTTAAAGTTACATCTAAGAAATGTAGATTTTTTTACCACCATATTCTTATGTGAAAAGCATATTCATATCGTTATTATTTAGATATTGTACAAAAACAATAAATTATTTTTCAGATCCCTCCCAAACGATAAGAACATCGTCCACATATCTCAGGAACCACTTCACAAATGGTGTGAAGGCGTTCCTGAGAGTGTGGACGTATGTAAGCTCAAATATAGCAAGATATATGTTTGCAAGGGTATATGAGATGGGAGACCCCATCGGGGTACCATGTAATTGTTTATACCAGCAGTTATACATAAATGTATTATTACATAAAATAAACATTAGTGCTTCAGCTACAAAATCAATAAATTCTTTTGACTTTCCTGAGTAGGATAGAAAGTATGTCATTGCTCTTACACCCGCATCCCAAGGGATACTGGTGTAAATAGCTTCTACATCCAGGGATACTAGAGTATAAGACTCTTACCATTGAAAATTTTCCAAGGTTCCTAATAAATCTCTAGTATCCCTAACATATGAGGGAATACCTGGAAGTAGGGGGGACATAAGCCATTCAAAGTAACTAGAAAGGGCCTCGGTCACCGACCCAAACCCTGCAACAATAGGTCGTCCGAGGGGCTGGGTCAGCAACTTATGGACCTTGGGCAAGAGATACCATTTAGCTGGTTTTAGATTCTCAGGTAGCAATTTAGCTGCCATTTTTTCAGTAAGTATCTGTTTCTCGACTGAGAGCCTGAAGAAAGATCTAAGTTTATCCATAATTTTTTTGGTGGGATTAATAGATCATTTTTCATAAGTGTGATTGTCACTGACCTGTCTAAGGGCTTCACCATCGTGGTCGGTCTTTGACCAAATCACTACGACGCCGCCCTTGTCAGCCCTATTGACAATATCTTCTCTGGATGCTAGCCAGTCTTGGGCTTCCATTTCTTCTGAAGGAAAATTGCATTTATTTTTAGGGTAGCAAAGTGCCATCACGTCTTTCTTAACTGCTCGACTAAATAAGTCGATGCTACTACCAGGAGGAATAGAGGGGCAGAATTTTGATCTGTTGCCACCAGTAAATGGTATGATATGATAATAACGATATGAATATGCTTTTCACATACAAATATGGTGGTAAAAATCTAAATTTCTTAGATGTAACTTTAAATATTGACAATCTATGTTTAAAAACTACCAGTTACAGGAAAATAATAGCAAAAAATGCCCTGCTACACAATAACAGTTCACATCTGACATACATTAAAAATAGCATCCCTTACTCACAATTTATTAGATTAAAAGGAATTAACAATGATATAACTCAATGGGGGAGATTTATCATGACCTGTGTAGAGGAAAAGTTGTGCAGTTGCCCATGGCAACCAATCAGATTGCTTCTTTCATTTTTCACGGGTCTCTTTAAAAATGAAAGAAGCTATCTGATTTGTTGCCATGGGCAACTGCACCACTCTTCCTCTGCACATTTTTTTTTATAAATCTCCCCCAATATCTCAAACAAGCAGAAGAATTAAAGCAACGACTAAAGGAAAGAAACTATCCGGAGAAACTAATTAAAGAAGCAGTTGAAAAAGCTGAAAAAAGAGAAAGAAAAGAACTTCTTGTCACAAATAAAATTAAGAAAAGATCAGAAAACATTTATGAAAAGAAAAAATTTATCTTTTCATTTAATAATAGTCCTATGAATAAAATTATAAAAAATGCCATTATGTCAAATTGGTATATGTTAGAGCAAGACCCGTTAATTCAAAATATAGCAAAAAAAACAAACCCATAATAAGATTAAGAAAAAAATAAAACTATCTTGGATCATATAATATTTAACAAAATAAATTAATCCAATAGTGAACTAAACTGGCTAAATAAAAACATGCCAAAAGGAAATTTTCAATGTGGACATTGTAATTTTTGTAAAAATAATCTTAAAAAAACGATACATAAAATTAGGCGGATATACAGTAAAAGTAAATCACTTTATAACTTGTAAAACCAACTACGTTGTCTATTGTCTACTCTGCACCTGCGGTCATTTTTATATAGGTAAAACAAAAAGAAATCTCAACATAAGATTCCGTGAGCATTTATATTCCCTGCGTAGAAAAATATGTGCCACTCATTTCATTGCTCACATGGAAATATATCATAATATCAATATCAATGAAATTCAATTAGCAGGTTTACAACATATTCCACAACAACCCCATGGTGTAGACAGACATCAAAAATTACTCCAATGAGAGGCAAAATGGGTCACAAGATTAAAAGCTTTAGGGCCACTTGGCCTAAATGAGAGAAATTATTTCAGCTCATTCTTATAAATACAGCAAGATATATGTTATTTTTCTATTGGTTTTATTTTTTCCCTTTTTGTCATGTACCTGTAAAATGGTGAATGGGTCACTCCTCCCCCTCCCCCTCTCTCTATACATACATGACTAATGAATCCAATAGATCAGGAACCGGATCATGCATCTCTGACGCAAAACCGCGCTGTCGTTCTTCTGATACGCTCCTGCTACCGGCTGGTAGCCACTCTCCCTCCCTGCACCCCAGGTGAATATGCCTTCGATTTTGTTCATTAAAACTTTACTACAATAAAGCATGAACTGTCCTCAAATATTATGGTGAGTGCAGACATATTCCTTCATCTTTATGTTTTCTATTATTGCGGAATTGCCTATTCCTGCTAGTGTCTTGCACCCCATATTTATCACTTCACCGGGATATGATTTAAGTGCTTGCCAGAACTCTGCTATATACAAGTGTTGTAGTGCCCATCCCCCACCCTCTGTTTTTGGACAACTAATTAATTAATGAGAAACACATACGTGAAAATGTGAATAACAGTAAATGCTTGTATCATTTCATGCGGAGTCTTCTTGAAGTAATCATTCAGTTCACCCTCTGTAGAAAATGTAAAAAAATAAAGGTATGATACTGTTAACCCAAAAATAAATCATATTCAAGTCAATAACTGCGACAGCTCGTATTTGCGGTTTAGGCCGCACGGTTCCAGGGTCCCCAAGCAGTGAATCCATAGTGCCTCTTTACGTGTGAGCAGTTTCTTAATATCGCCACCCCTTCTTGGTGGCACTATTTCATCTATAACCTGATACTGTCACTGCGTAATGGAGTGATCCTTGAAGTGTGCTGGAATGGGAAGCAATAGGTTTTGGCATCATATGCTTGACTTATGTCGGTTGATGCGGTCTCCTACACGCTGGGTAGTCTCCCCAACCTATAGAAGACCGCACAGACATTTAATAAGGTACACCACATTCCGTGATTGACAGGTAAAGTATTTTTTAAAAGGAAGTTTCTTGCCTGTGTGGGGATGTGTGATCTGATCTCCTCTAATGATATTACTGCATTGGGCACAGTTCAGACATGGAAATGTGCCCAGGCGTTTTGTAAGGAAAAAACTTTGTTTGCTCTTTTATGTGCCTCCTATGTCTGCTCTTATTAGTGAGTCCTTGATGTTCCTTGGACGTTTGTTACATATAAGTTGGGGTGATTTAAACTTGTCTATCCGTGGGTATGATTTTCAAGAATGTGCCAGGATAATATACCTGGACTCCTATAAGGTACGAGCACGCACCTGGTTAGGTCTATACTATCCTATAATGAGGATAAAGCCTCCAGGATAATTGCAAAGATCACCACTCCAGCGGACTTCTTGCAGACTCCAACCCATGAATGAGGAGACGAGCACTTGAAAATGAATCACGCCATCTCCTGTCATATGAATTACACAATATAATGCTGACGGAATACTATCACACAGAGCAGATTCCGCACGGATTGCGAGTTAACCTATGACTGACCTTGTTCGCGGAGGACGAGCATTACTGCAGGGACTTTGAAAACATACTAAATAAATGTTCTATGGACATTATTGTCCTAACTGTTGATCGCCTGCAGAAAGCAATTATGGATATAAAGAAAGAGGTTGAAGCCACAGAACAACAACTGAAGGATAGTGATGTCGCGAACATAAAATTTTCGTTTCGCGAACCGCGAACTTCTGTAAAAGTTTGCTAACCGGGCGAACCGCCATTGACTTCAATGGGCAGGCGAATTTTAAAACCCACAGGGACTCTTTCTGGCCACAATAGTGATTTAAAAGTTGTTTCAAGGGGACTAACACCTGGACTGTGGCGTGCCGGAGTGGGATCCATGGCAAAACTCCAATGGAAAATTACATGGTTGATGCAGAGTCTGGTTTTAATCCATAAAGGGCTTAAATCCCCTATTATTCCTAAATGGTTTGGAATAACATGCTTTAGCCCCCTTTAGGCATCACATAGTTAGATTACCCCCTTTAGATAGCACATAGTTTCCCCCATATTAGGCAGCACATAGTTAGAGCCTCCCTTTGGGCATCACATAGATTCCCCCATGTTAGGCAGCACATAGTTAGAGCTCCCCTTTAGGCAGCACATAAGATTCCCCAATATTGGGCAGCACATAGTTAGAGCCCCCTTGAGGCAGCACAGAAGTGGGATTTGAACCCAAGGCCCCAGCGCTGCAAGGCAGCAGTGCTAACCTCTGAGCCACCATGCTACCCTTAGCATACATCTAATATCCACGGTTGCTAAAATGCAAAGAGATGTCAGCAGAGAGTACCAGAAAAATTAGGCATGTACACATGCCTGAAAAATTTGGTATTGTTGCAGCCGCTTCTGTAGCAGCGGTCAGAAAAATTACAGCACCATAACAAGTGCAGCAGCAGAGGCCAGAAAAATTAGGCATGTACACACGGATGAAAAATTGGGTATTGTCGCAGCCGCAGCTGTAGCAGCAGCCAGAAAAATTGCAGCACCAGAAAAAGTGCAGCAGCAGAGGCCAGAAAAATTAGGCATGTACACCTGGCTGGAAAATTTGGTATTGTCGCAGCTGTAACAGCGGCCATAAAAATTGCAGCACCATAACAAGTGCAGCAGCAGAGGCCAGAAAAATTAGGCATGTACACATGGATGAAAAATTGGGTATTGTCGCAGCCGCTGCTGTAGCAGCTGGCAGAAACATTTCTGTTTGTTTCGCCAGGCAGAAAGTGCCCTAAAACATTGCGGCTTGAACCCTAGTTGGTGGCGGATAAGTCACGCAAGTCATCCGGCATTCATAGTTCAAATACAGCAGCGTGCGAGGCAGCTCATCTGATCAGGCCTTGTTCAGTCAAATGTATCGCCCAGTGTCAGTCCCTTTGGGATCCATCCCTCATTCATCTTAAGAAAGGTGAGGTAATCCAGACTTTTTGACCAAGGCGACTCCTCTTCTCAGTGACAAAACCTCCTGCTGCACTGAAGGTCTTTTCTGACAGGACACTTAAAGCGGGACAGGCCAGAAGTTCGAGCGCAAATTGGGATAGCTCAGGCCACAGGTCAAGCCGGCACACCCAGTAGTCAAGGGGTTCATCGCTCCTCAGAGTGTCGATATCTGCGGTTAAGGCCAAGTAGTCTGCTACCTGTCGGTCAAGTCGTTTTCTGATGGTGGACCCCGAAGGGCTGTGGCGATGTGTAGGACTTAAAAAGCTCTGCATGTCCTACATCAACAGCATGTCTGTATAGCATCCTGCCTGTCCTTGCCGGCGTGTTCGTGGGAGGAGGATTACTTTCACCTCTTCCCCTGTTAGATCCCTGTTGTGCTGTGACATGACCCTTATACGCTGTGTTCAGCATACTTCTTAATTTATTTTAGACCTGCTGAATCCTTTCTGCCTTGCTGTAATGCGGTAACATGTCAGGCACTTTATGTTTATACCGGGGGTCTAGTAGCATGGACACCCAGTACAGGTCGTTCTCCTTCATCCTTTTTATACGAGGGTCCCTCAACAGGCACGACAGCATGAAAGACCCCATTTGCACAAGGACTGATGCCGAGCTACTCATGTCCCGTTCCTCGTCCTCACTGATGTCAGGGAAGGTATAATCTTCTTCCCCCCAGCCACGTACAACACCACGGGAACCAGATAGGTGACAAGGAGCACCCTGGGATGCCTGCTGTGGTTGGTCTTCCTCCTCCTCTTCAAAGCCACATTCCTCCTCTGACTCATCTTCCTCACAATCCTCTTCCAGCGTTGCCGCAGGTCCAGCAAGCGATTCTGATAAGGCTGTTTCTGGTGGTGATGGTGTCCACAACTCTTCCTCTTCATGCTCATCTACTGCCTGCATTCTTTGCAGGGCCCGCTCCAGGAAGAAAACAAACGGTATGATGTCGCTGATGGTGCCTTCGGTGCGACTGACCAGGTTTGTCACCTCCTCAAAAGGACGCATGAGCCTACAGGCATTGCGCATGAGCCTCCAGTAACGTGGCAAAAAAATTCCCAGCTCCACAGATGATGTCCTAGCACCCCGGTCATACAAATATTCGTTGACAGCTTTTTCTTGTTGGAGCAGGCGGTCGAACATTAGGAGTGTTGAATTCCAATGTGTCGGGTTGTTGCAAATCAAGCCCCTCACTGGCATGTTGTTTCGCCGCTAGATATCTGACAAGTGCGCCATGGCCGTGTAGGAACGCCTGAAATGGCCACACACCTTCCTGGACTGCTTCAGGACATCCTGTAAGCCTGGGTACTTGAGCACAAAGCATTGTACAATCAGATTACACACATGTGCCATGCACGGCACATGTGTCAACTTGCCCAACCTCAATGCCGCCAAGAAATTTGTTCTGTTGTCACAAACCACCTTGCCGATCTCCAGTTGGTGCAGAGTCAGCCACTGGTCCACTTGCGCGCTCAGGGCCAACAGGAGTGCTGGTGCAGTGTGACTCTCCACTTTGAAGCAAGTCAACCCCAAGATGGCGTGACACTGCCGTATCCGGGATGTGGAATAGCACCAGGGGAGCTGGGGGGGGGGGGGTTGGTGGTGATGTGGAGCAAGACGCAGCAGTGGAAGAGGACTCGGCCGAGGATGTTATGGAAGACGATGGAGTAGGAGGAGTAGAGGAGGTGGCAGCAGGCCTGCCTGCAAGTCATGGCGGTGTCACCAACTCCTCTGCAGAGTCACGCATTCCATGCTTGGCAGCCGTCACCAGGTTTACCCAATGCGCAGTGTAGGTGATATACCTGCCCTTACCATGCTTTGCAGACCAGGTATCAGTGGTCAGATGGACCCTTGCCCCTACACTGTGTGCCAGACATGCCATAATTTCCTTTTGCACAATGGAGTAAAGGTTGGGGATTGCCTTTTGTGCAAAAAAATTTCGTCCGGGTACCTTCCACTGCGGTGTCCCAATGGCTAAAATTTTTTTAAAGGCCTCAGACTCCACCAGCTTGTATGGTAAAAGCTGGCGAGCTAGCAGCTCCGACAAGCCAGCTGTCAGATGCCGGGCTAGGGGGTGACTTTGAGACATTGTCTTCTTGCGCTCAAACATCTCTTTGACAGACACCTGACTGTGGGCAGATGAGCAGGAACTGCTCAAGGCGAGAGACGGAGAGGCGGATGGTTGAGAGGGGGCAAGGAGGGCAGCAGTGGTTGACCTGGCTGAAGATGCTGGATCAGGAGGAAGATGGCGGCTTTGACTTTGTGTGCTGCTTGTACTGACGTGTTGATCCCATAGGCGTTTGTGATGTGACATCATGTGCCTTCGCAAAGCAGTTGTGCCTAGGTGGGTGTTGGACTTCCCACGACTCAGTTTCTTCTGGCACAGGTTGTCAGAGGCAGACACACAAAAAAAATGCCACACTGCTGAGCACTGCGATGACGGCATTCTGGTGGTGGCAACAGCATGCGTTGATTGGCGTCCCGTCTGGCTGACCCCGGGTGCCAATGCATGCTGTCTGACTGTGCCACTAGCTCCTTGCGACGACCTCCCCCTGCTTCCAACTCGTCTCCTCCTCCTCTCTGTCTCCCCATCTGAACTTTTCCCCTCTTCTTCTCTTCTAGCGGACACCCACGTGGCATCCACGGACACATCGTCATCATCAACACCTTCACCGCTATCTGACACCTCAAGAAAGGAAGCAGCAGCGGGTACAACATCATCATCACACCGTACGTCCATGTGTGTAATGCTGCCTGACTGAGACATATCCCTGTTAACTACATCCTCTGGCAATAATGGTTGCGCATCACTCATGTCTTCAAACTGATGTGTAAATAACTCCTCTGACGGATCAAGTAAAGCTCCGGCGGTGCTAGTGTTGGTGGTGGCGGCAGGCGGGGCAAGTGGTAGCATGAGAGGTGCCCAAAGCTAAGATAGAGGAGGAGAAGGATGGTGCGTCAAGGTTCTGAGCGGAAGCTGTAGAAGATTGGGTGTCTTGTGATAGCCAGTCAACTAAGTCCTCAGAACTTTGGGAGTTCAGGGTATGTGGCCTCTGAACACTGGCCATTCTAGGGCCAAAGGAAATCCCAACACCACGACTGCCCCTGCGGGGTGGCCTTCCTCTGCCTGTCATTTTTTTGGTTAAATTTGCACAAGTGTCACACCAAATGTGATTTGCACTAGGGTGACACAATTTGCCCTGCAGGCAAAAAAAAAATGGCAACTGTGACGTGAACTGACAGTGACGACTGATTTTATTTAACAGTCAAAAAAGGTCTTTTTTTTTTAAATTTGCACAACTGTCACACCTAATGTGATTTGCACTAGGGTGACACAATTTGCCCTGCAGGCAAAAAAAAATGGCAACTGTGATGTGAACTGACAGTCACGACTGATTTTATTTAACAGCCAAAAAAGGTTTATTTTTTTTATTTGCACAACTATCACACCTAATGTGATTTGCACTAGGGTGACACAATTTGCCTTGCAGGCAAAAAAATGGCAACTGTGACGTGAACTGACAGTCACAACTGATTTTATTTAACAGCCAAAAAAGGTATTTTTTATTTTTATTTGCACAACTGTCACACCTAATGTGATTTGCACTAGGGTAACACAATTTGCCCTGCAGGCCAAAAAATGGCAACTGTGACGTGAACTGACAGTGACGACTGATTTTATTTAACAGCCAAAAAAGGTATTTTTTTTAATTTGCACAACTTTCACACCTAATGTGATTTGCACTAGTGTGACAATGAGCAAAAAAGCTTGCCAGCGGAGTTCCCCTTTTAAGCAGTGGTCCCCAACCAAGGTGCCTCCAGCTGTTGCAAAACACACGGACTGATACATTTCAGCCCTTTGAATACTGTAGTAGTTAGTTGCTTTAAAGAAAAAAAAGCTTGCCAGCGGAGTTCCCCTATTATGCAGTGGTCCCCAACCAGGGTGCCTCCAGCTGTTGCAAAACACATGGACTGATATATTTCAGCCCTTTGAATACTGTAGTAGTTAGTTGCTTGAAGGAACTTAAGTTTTATACTGGAGTACCCCTTTTAACCAGCGGTTCCCTCCCAACCAGGGTGCCTCCAGCTGTTGCAAGACACACGGACTGATATCTTTCAGCCCTTTGAATACTGTAGTAGATAGTTGCTTGAAGGAACTTAAGTTTGATTCTGGAGTACCCCTTTTAACCAGCGGTTCCCTCCCAACCAGGACTGATATCTTTCAGCCCTAAAAAAGGTTTTTTGGGTGCTGTCCTTAAAGCAGATGTTACACTAGTGCTTTAGAAGTAAACTGGACCCTGAATAACCCACCTAGCAGCAACCTAGCTATCACTTTCCCTATACAGCAGGAGCAGCTTCTCTGACTCTCCACTTCCTAAGCCTGCAGCATGCTGAATGAGGGTAAAATGGCATCCGTGCAAGAGGTAGGAGGGTCTGGAAGGGAGGGACTGCTGCTGATTGGCTGTAATGTGTCTGCTGACTCTGACTCACAGGGTCAAAGTTTACTGCAATGTTAAAGTATATGTTCGCCCGGCGATGCAAACGCGAACATGCTAAATTCGCCGGGAACTGTTCACCGGCGAACAATTCGCGACATCTCTACTGAAGGACACCTTGAACAACAAGGACTTCACCAAACTGAAAGAGAACTTGGATGCACAGATTATAACATTGAGAAAGGATTTGGAGGAAAGAAAAAATTCTTGAGGGACACAGAGGATTATTTAACCAAATGGGTTTACAAATGGCATGACACCTCTGGAAACACACAGCGAGGACCAGCCTATAAAGAAAGGGGCGACTACTCTTCATCAAGCTTGGGAAATGAGTTTCAGCCACGCCGACCCCGAGACCCCGCTTTTTCAGCAAAGGCGAGGACACTGGGGAGGCAAGGAGGCTGCCGTCATCGGTGCACCTTCGGGACCAGTACTGACAAGACCACAGGTAATGTCCAACCCTTAGCTTCCCCCCAATAACATTGTGATTCACATCTCTTCCAAATGTTTGTCATCTGTGGAGATTGGAGTGCTTCAGAAGGGACTGTCATTTTGTCCAGGAGACAGACTGGACACCTTCCAACTAGACATTAACTTTTTTTCCGCAATATCAGACTGAAAGCACACTTCTCTACAGATTGACCCATACAAGATATTGCCCCCAGATGGGGAACGGAATTGAACCAGGACACAGTGACTTTGAAATTGGAAGACTTTAACTTAAGGCAAAAAAGACACTTAAATTTTATTTTATTTTAAGATGTGTACTACTTACAATGCAAGGGATCAGTGATGGGGACGAACTTGGCCCCTCCTTATGCAAATGCATACGTGTCACACTTTGAGGACCAATATGTCTATTCATATGAAAATTTAAAAAAAACACGCCAAAATGTGGTATAGATTTATAGATGACATTGTATGTATTTGGGAGAGGCCATGCTCATCATTAGATGTATTCTATAATTTTATCAATTGAGTCAGACCTGAACTACAATTCACTATTTTTTTTACGTTTTCTACAGAGGGTGAACTGAATGATTATGAAAGACTCTGCATGAAATGACACAAGTATTTACTGTTATTCACATTTTCACATATGTGTTTCTCATTAATTAATTAGTTGTGATGAAGGGGTATCTGAGAGTCAAGTGATGTCATATATAATGCATCCCAACAGATACAGACACACAGTTGAGAAAAGCTGCTTAGCCGTAACGTGTACTGTGATTGCAATGTATGTTATGTTTATGCACAAATAAACACATTGAGATTGAGCAAGAACTTTGAGTGCCGGGACCCTTCTTTGATAACTTGGATTCCACACCGGTCCCCGAGCACCGATATCGTGCAGTGCCGACCCTGATTTGCAATACCTTTCACAGTAACTAGGCCCTTAAGACTTTAACAGGAACAAAATGGTACACCACTTATATGTACGCACAGGTTACGCTTAATAGAGGACAATATGCTAGTAGTGCTCTGCTCACCCTAACTGGCTGGCTACTATTAGCTTTTCAGTTGTTGTACGCACCAGTGCTGCAGCAAACAGTCGCTGTGTAATACACCCAAAATTGCACTTTCTCTCAATCTCACTCTTTTCCCTATCTGTGCTTCTAGGCTGGATCTGGGCTTGAGGTGAATTGCTGCTGTAAAAATGCTTTTCTGTGCAACACGCTGCTCTCTGTCTCTCTCTCTCTCTCTGCAATAAAACGCTGATTTGACTGGCCACAAGATGGCTGCCGATTATATAGGGCTGTGACATCACAGGGGTGGCTGGCTGCTGATAGGCTGCATGCTGCATGTGATTCAGGGTCATCCAGCCTACCTGGATTGTCGCTTTCCCAGAGTTCCTTGCCTAATGTCCTGATATGTCGAGCCACCCTCTTAGATGCCCTGGAGTCTGGACTGCACTAAATGGAGTCTAATGAAGCGATTTGTGCGATCGAATCACGCTGATATTCAGATTAGTTGCAAAGCGAATGTTTCCAGAAATTCGTAACAAATTCGCATTCGTCAGATTTCGATTCGCTCATCCCTAGTAAACACCCACAGACATGTATATAATGAGCACTATATATCATTACATGGAGACCAGAGGAATCTCCCCAAGTGGTTTGAAACAATCGTCACATACCTTCCAACCATTGTTCTGCCTTTTTTCTGCTAAATTCCACATTCTTTTCTTCCGTTAGTGATTATTGTACCACAGGCTTTCTCTACATATCACTGTGCACCACTGAAGTAGTATAGCCAGGAATTTCATCCCAGAGAGTCCTGAACTAGGAGAGGGAGCAGCTTGTTTGCTGCAGTTGTGCTCAGAGTCTTTCTCCTTGTTCACATTGTGTACTTGTTAAAGTGCTGAGTGCCTGTGTGTCAGTCACATAAGCAGCACCCATTTTTATCTGCTGGAAGAAAACAATAACATTTCCTATTGAATTACAATGAGCAGATATCTTGAAAACAGTCAGGAATCAATACAGAAAGTGTATTGAAAAATAAGAATAACTTTTTTATTATACAAATAACAACTTTACAGTATTTGATAAAAATAATAAATATATAAGTAATAACAATTACAACCCAAATTATGCATTCAGGCATGATATTTGTGTGTTAGACTGGGTTCCCATATGTCCGGCATCCAGCATAGGCAAACTCAGATTAGATTTTGACACAACTGATGCCAAAACTGATTACAAGTTGTCATCAGTTGTATGGCATCTGGCATCCATTGTTTTTGGAAAGCAGACAGGGGAACACAGCAAGCTGCCCTCTGGCTGCCCATCCAGCATCAAAAGTGAGATGCTGGATGATTCTGAACTGTTCCATTCAAATGAATGGGATCAGTTCTAGCATCAGTTTCCCTCCGGTGCACGCCGGAGGGAAACTATGGCGGACACCTGATATATGTGAACCCAGCCTTATTATATAAAACTCAGTTAAGACAATATGGAGTTAAAAGAACAAGCATGGTTTAGCTAGGCATACTGGACCACAATGTGGTCCATCAGAAGACATGCCCAATAACTGACCAGTAAATGTATACATGGGTCCTGTTATACAGTTTGGGCAGACATGGATTTATTTACTCTGCTGTACTATTCCTCTAATACAATGAATTATTAAACACATTGTTGTTTCTGTTACAATTGTCTCTGTATTTTAGCTCTGTAGAAGTGAACAGGCAATAAGTTCTTGGCTGTTTTTGTATTTTGTCTCAGTGGTCTGGTGCTTATTATACTTGTAATATTCTGGGGATCTAAATATACGCACTGCATTTTCAAGGGATGGCTGTTACATGTCACTTGACAAATATTTAAAAAAGACTTTAAAGCTGCCCTCCTTTTTCGGAAATTTTACTCAGATCCATATTTGGCCATAACATGTTACCCAGTACTTAGAAAAGCTCTAGAATATCACAAAAGGCTATTTAGATTTACATTCCATGAGCAGACGGGATGAAGTGAGCAGAACAGTGCACCTTCCGAGCCATCAAGCCACATTACATGTAAAATGAGACAAGAAAATAATAAAATCAAGTCATTTCTTTAAGGAGACACTTTCAAATAGGTTGTATCTAAAGGAAAATAGCTGATGAAACAGGTTTTACCATAATGACAACTTCTCACCTATTCACAACATATGTGATGTGTCTAATTGGTAGAGAGTTTAATTCCTGGTATCATCCCTAATTACAAGAATGGGGCTCCAAATTGCTTACATTCCAATGTAGCAGTGGATAAGTATGCACGACCACTCTATTCAAATCTATAGGCCTGCTGAAGATAGTCATGTACAGTGCTTGGCTATGTTTGGCAGCCCCTTTTTGAACACTTTTAATACCTTTTTGGGGATTTAATGTAACCAAAGCCACAATTTTAGCATTTTGAATATTTTTGCATTCACGCCATTCACCGTTCAGGATCATAAACATAACAATTAAATATTTTTACAATTACACACGCGGTGATTCCAAATATGTGTATTTTTGTTTTCACAGTGTTTAATTTAAAAAAAATTAGAAAAGGGCAATGATTTACATTTTTATAAAGGGAGGGATTTTTTATATTTAAAAAAAAAATGTTTTTGTATGTTAATTATATTTTTACGCTTTTTACATTTTTATCTAGGGAGGTGCTTTGTGCCATTTTTTTTTTTACACTTTTTATATCCCCAGGCAGGTGAGAGGACTTCTGTCTGCTTTTTTGGATGAGCAGATTCCCTTGGTCTTGCTGAACGGCCGAATTGATGCAGATGCCATGATCAGTATTGGTCTCGGCATCTGAGAGGTTAATGGCAGTCATTAGCATGATCGCTGATGTCCGCCATTACCGGCCCAGCATGATGCAAGAGCAGATCTTGTATTAGCCTCAGTAGCTTTATGTATAGGACATAAATGTACGTCCTAGTGTGTTTAGTACCAGGTAACTAGGAAGTACATTTACATCCTTGTGCAGCACTATTTTTCTACAATATGGGGGGGGGGGGGGTGATATAGTATGTGGGCTGGTGGGGCTTGTGTGCCAGGGCTGCTTTTAGTCCCAGCTCTGCCTGATCTAACTTCACTTACCTGATTCCCAATATGAGATATTCTGAGAGAAATCCCACATAGGAGTATGTACAGGTGTATGAATAGCATTATGGGGGAGTTGCAATAAAATGTCTACTTTTTTCCTTTTTTATGCTAGGCTAAGCATTCACAAACTTTTTGTGTGGCTAAACAACCCCTTGCCATGAGTCCTACTTTGGAGTAATTGTGGACTTCAAAGGCAAAAATGTTTTCTATAATATTACAGTAGATAATGCAGGTCATGAAGCTCCAACACTCCACCTCTACACACACACACACACACACACCAATGTAGACTATTTGCAAGACAGCGTACATGTTAAATTCTGCTTGTGTAAATGTACCCTACGAATGAGATTTCTTGGTTTTGTTGTTTAAATGAGAGACAGAGAAGGCAAAGCCTGAAAAGAAAAAGATTATTGATGTATTTATTTCTGAAATGAAAAAAAAAAATTAAAGGTTGTTAAATTCGATCTGTTTTCCACTTCAGCTGCTACTCAGGCCTTGCAAGTTGGCACAGAGCCGAGGAAAAAGATTTACAGAGCAAGAGGATAAAATAACTTAACCACAACAACAGTTGCTGCTTATTGTGATATTTTTGTGATCTAGAGCCATGTATGCATATAATAAAAAAAGGTTATTTAACTTGTTTGGACTGATACAAAAATCAAAGAAAGTACATATGCACTATATTAGTAGCACAGCAACATTGTTGGTGGAGTTAGTCTTGTAAAAATACAGCTGCTCACGGCATGCATCTTACCCTTGCTGTAACATTGTGAACACCTTTTCAAGAACAAAAAAAGGCACTCATGTATTTTCAATATGACACATTTTTCCTTCTTTCTTTATTTTCTCAAAGGAAATCAGGCATTGCAATCCAATGCTTGTATTTGTCCAAGTTCAGTGAAAGTGAAGGCATGTTTTCGGGAAGTTTCTTTTGATATGAATGTTTTCTGGAAAAGTCATATAGAGTATGGACAATCAGTTAAAGGCCTCCTAGTATTTGGAGGTTCTGTTATAAGAGTAATGGATTTATGCAGCTTTTTTTGCTTAGGCTGCTTTCACACTATGAGCATTCATCTGTTATTTATCATCCGTTTTCTGTGTAATAACGGATGTATAATAACGGATGAAATAATGGGTGCTAACAGCTGAATAATGTCCATTAAAATAACAGGCATATTCATCCGTTAAGATCCGTTATAGCATCCCTCATGTACGGCCGTTTTAACACCTCTGCCTACAGACTCCCAAAGCCAGGAATACTACTACTCCAATCACGGAACAGACTTGTTTCCATGATGGGAGTAGTAATTCTGCGGGAATCTGCTGGTAGCTGGGTAGGCTACATTAGTGTTTATACTGCTACCCCCATCATGGAACAGAGTCTGTTCCATGATGAAGGTTGTACTACAGGGGCTGAGGGATTGATCGCATGAAGGTTTCACTTCTGAGACCCCATGCGATCAGAAGTTATTAAGCAAGGGACCCCGCGTCATATCGGGTCGGTCCCGGCGGCCATCAATGGCCGGGACCCGCGGCTAATACAGGACACCACCGATCGTGGTGATGTCCTGTATTAACCCTTCAGACGCGGCTATCAAAGTTGACCGCCGCATCTGAAGTGAAACTGAAAGTATTATGGCAGCTCAGTCGGGCTGTTAAGGACCACCGCGATGAAATCGCCATGCAGGAGCAGTCAAGAGCCCATAATACTGATCAAGGGCATGTTAATACATGCCAGTGATCAGAGTAACAGATCAGTGTGTGCAGTGATATTGCCCCCTAAAAAAGTGGTAATATATGTGATTTAACCCCTTCCCTAATAAAAGTTTGAATCACCCCCCTTTTCTCATAAAAAAAACAAACTGTGTAAATAAAAATAAACATATGTGGTATTGCCGCGTGCGTAAATGTCCAAACTATAAAAATATATTGTTAATTAAACCGCACGGTCAATGGCGTTCACGTTAAAAATTCCAAAGTCCAAAATAGCGTATTTTTGGTCACTTTTTATACCATAAATGAATAAAAAGTGATCGAAAAGTCTGATCAAAACAAAAATGTTACCAATAAAAACTTCAAATCATGGTGCAAAAAATTAGCCCCTAAAACCACCCTGTACACGGAGAAATAAAAAAGTTATAGGGATTAGAAGAGGACATTATAAATTTTCCTGCATGTATTATGGATTTTTTCCAGAAGTACAACAAAATCAAACCTATATAAGTAGGGTATCATTTTAACCGTACGGACCTACAGAATAAAGATTAGGTGTTATTATTACCGAAAAATGCACTGCATAGAAACGGAAGCCCCCAAAAGTCACAAAATGGCGTTTTTTCTTTAATTTTGTCTCACAATAATTTTTTTTTTCTGTTTTGCAGTGGATTTTTGGGTAAAATGACAAATTTCACTGCAAAGTAGAATTGGTGGCGCAAAAAAGTTAGCCATAATATGGATTTTTAGGTGGAAAATTTAAAGGGTTATGATTTTTAAAAGGTAAGGAGGAAAAAACGAAAATGCAAAAACTGAAAAACGCTGAGTCCTTAAGGGGTTAAAAATGAGCATTGTGAGTGGCAGCGGGGGCCATATGTATATTAAAAGCACTGTGGGGGGCAAGATATATAGCGCTGCAGAGGGGGGCAGACATAAAGACTATATATCTAGCCCCCCCAGCATAATTTAAATATGTCCCATCCGCAGTGCATTAATAAATATATACCCCCCGCCAGTGTATTTATAAAAATAAACCCCCTGCCGGCACATTCATAATATGCTCCCCACAGCGCATTAATAAAGATATGACCCCCTGCCGGCGCATTTATAAATATATACCCCCCGACGACACATTTATATGTGCCCCCCGCAGTGCATTTGTCATATTATGCCACCGCAGCGCAATATGTGAAAAGTATATCTATCAGCAGCCGATGATACTTTTCATTCATAGCACTGCAGAGGCATATGCATGTAGAAGTGCTGTGGGGGGCAGATAATGCTATATATCTGCCCCCCAGCGCTTCTATATACATATGCCCCTGCAGCGCAAAAGTATTTATCAGCATCATCGGGCTGGCCTGCTGCTGGCCCGATGCGGTGCTGATAGAAATACTTTTCCCATATAGTGCTGTGGTGGCATAATTAATATGACAAATGCACTGCAGTGGGCACATTATAAATGCCCCAGCAGGGGATATATATTTATAAATGTGCCGGTGGGGGGTATATATTTATAAATGGTAGAAGAAATCCCGGCACACACGGATGAATGCAAAATCACCTGAAGTGTTTATTCATAAATATGCATAGCAATGCACAGCTCACAGGACGCGTTTCGGCCACCTTGTGGCCTTCATCAACTGATCTTCTACCTATTATATGCCTACTGGTCCACGTGCACCACATTGCAGAAACGAGTGCCGACTCCTTCTACTTCTACCTACATATATTTATAAATGCGCCGGCAGGGGGTACATATTTATAAATGCGCCGGCGGGGGGTACATATTTATAAATGCGCCGGTGGGGGGTATATATTTAAAAATGCGCCAGCGTGGGGGGGGGGTATATATTTATAAATGTGTTGACGGGGTCATATCTTTATTAATGAACTGCGGGGGGCATATGAAAATCGCTTTTGATATACATATGGCCCCAGCTGCCACTCACAATGTTCATTTTAAAAACCCGCTGGGAGCCCTGAATAGCTCAGTATCAGCCATTCAGGGCTCCCTGCTGGGGATTTAAAAATGAAAGTAAAATCACACAATACATCGCAGTGTTGCGGACCATGCTGCCCGCTCCCCTGCTTAATAATTTCTGATCACATGGGGTCACAGAAGTGCGATAAATCCCTCAGCCCCTGTACTACAACCCCCATCATGGAACAGTCTGCCGGGAAGAGCCAGTACCAACAGGCCCGAAGCATCAAATATGGTGCTCCTGGGCCTAGGCAGTAACAGGCTGGCATTATTTAGACTGGAGAGGGCCAGTAACAATGGTCCTCACCCACCCTGGTAACGTTAGGCTGTTGCTGCTTGATTGGTATTTGGCTGAGAGTGAAAATATGGGGAAACCTATGCATTTTTTTTCATAAATAATGAAATGATAAAAGAAAAACGCATAGGGTTCCTTGTATTTTTATTCTCTGCCAGATACCAACCAAACAGAAACAGCCTAACGTTACCAGAGTGGGCGAGGACCATTGTTACTGGCCCTCCCCAGCCTGTTACCACCTAGACACAGGAGCACCATTTTTGATGTCCTATGCCTGTTGGTACCGGCTCTTCCTGACACCCCTGTGGCGGTGGGTACCAGGGTAATAATCAGGGGTTAGCGCTAGCTGTTTTTGAGCCTAACGCTAAGCTCAGGCTTAGTAATGGACTCTGTCTATAAGACTGCTTCCACTACTAAGCCTGTCAAGTTAATTTAAAAAAAACACATTTAAAAAAAAAATATTCCAAAAAACACTCCACCATAAGCCCTCGTTACAAATTGTTGTTAATATTTAAAAAAAAAAAACGCTGGTCATCGTAGTCCACCAAATCTGAAGAAGCCCACGGGAAAGACTGATCAGAAATGAAAATAAAAAAATGGGTTAGTACATTTAGGGATAAAAAGTGGTTAAAAAATGTAATAAACACACATAAATTATTTTGCTTACGTGTGCTAAGAAAATGGTATTCCAAGGTGATTTTATTGTTTTTTGCTTATGTGAGCCAAATTTATCAACCCCCTGTGATAGTATGATAAATGTCACACGTAAGCAAACCAAAATAACCTCATATTTAATGTCATTAATATCATTTGGGAACTGAAATGTAGTCTTATATGGGTACCATACGGCAGCATTATGTGGACTCTTAAAGGGAAAATTATTTGACTGTTGCATATTATTGGCGCACAATCCTCGTAATATATATGCTGTATATGAAAATATGATATGGGCTAGTATCATGAGAAAAAGTGTCTAAAATTTTAAAAGGCCCCTACTTTGGCCAATAGCCAATTACCTTAATTTTTTATAAAACCTGCCTGACATACTGTGTCATACTGTATGATTTAACTAAAGTTGCTATGCAGTTATGACGTATAGCTTACCTTTGTCTGAATAGTAATAAAGAGAATGTCTATATGCCCTATAATTATAACAGACTGGATTTTATTTATTGTGCTTACTGATTTGTAAATGTTTTTACCTTAGAAACATATGATACAAATAACTATTTGGCCCTTCTAGTCTGCTCAACATTCTGAATAATATCAATTGTTCTTGGCCCTATCTTGATAGCCTTATGCCTATACCATGCATGCTTAAACTCCTTCACTGTATTTGCAGCTACCACTTTGGCAGGAAGGCTATTCCATACAACCACTACTCTTTCAGTAAAGTAATACTTCCTGATATTACTGCATAAACCTTTCTGACACTAATTTAAAACAATGTCCTTATGTGGTAGTTTTTCTTCTATTAAAATGTTTCTATCATATCCCCTCTGTCTCGTCTTTCTTTGAGCTATACATGTTAAAAAGTACCTGTCACCAAATAAAAGTTTTAATATAGTGTTCCTTGTGTAATTAGCAGACACTTTCCCATTCATTTGCTTTTAAAATTACCAGCATAAATATGTTTAAAATGTAATAGAAAAAACTAGGTGGCTCTGTTCAGTTCCCTGCCACAATTAATATGGTAAGTTTGGTTTCCTCACGGCCTGGCAGGAGTCCATACTCAGAAAGTGTTTCTCTGCAGGGAGCTTGATTGACTGCTGCGCAGAGTGAAAGTTCCACAAATTCTCACAGAAAGCTGCCCAGACTGAACCTACAGGAGACCCTCACTGATAGCAACACAGGCTGAAACATGCACAGAGCTTGAGGTCTTCTATTCATCACAATGCTGCAACAATGTGAGGGTGGAAGTGGTCCCCCAGCAGGCTTCAGTGATGTCATGCCTGCTGGAAAGTGCCCACTTTCTCCTGCTGGGAAATTGCAAGCAAGAAGAAAGTTAAGATACACGCTTTTTAAAGTGTAAGGAGTAGTTAGGGAACATAGCATGAGGTAGTTGAGAACAGTTTATTTGGTGACAAGTACTTTTTAATGTCCTTTAACCTTTCCTGGTAAGTTTTATCCTCCAATCCATGTACTATTTTAGTAGCTCTTCTCTGAACTCTCTCCAAAATATCTATATCCTTCTGGAGAAAAACAAGAGACCAGCAGCACACAGAAATTAGGTGCAAAAAAGGTGAAAAATTTATTGCATTATCCCAGTGTACAAAGGAAGCGACGTTTCAGCGACCTCTCGTCGCCGTTCTCAAGCTCAATTGAATAGATCCCTGTGCAGTCATATATGTGCAGTTAATTACATAATTGCTTAATCTAATAATGAACATACAGTACATAAATAAATATATACAAATTGTACATACATAAACACAAATGTGATTTTATACCAACAGACAACCTGTCCATATTATATTAAAGTGCAATAGTGATCTCATAATAACCCCGTGTGTTTAGGTTGTGTTTCTCTTAGGTGTGTATAACCGTACCGTTGTGTTCCATAATTCTTTACTTCTTATTCACATTGATAAGTACAGTATTGCACTTACCCAGCAGAGCACCATAATCCACGTGTCATAATTGCCGGAGCGTGGGTACTAACTTAGTGCGCAGATGCGCATAGTCAACCAATCAAGTAAAAACTTCCTCGTGTTGAGTTTGACCAATGGAGGAAAAGAGAACTCGCGCATGCGTGCTGGAGTTGAGAAGTAACTTGCGCCATCTTGCCTCAGGGAAAAATTGCCCAAACCTTCATCACAGGTACTTCTCTTTGTAAACGCGTCATGGGTGTCTCATGTTCACTTAATAGGGTTTGTTTGCAGACTGAGCTGGCATGGCTCTTCCTCATCATGATCGCTGCAGATGTGGGGTTCACATATATCGGACCAACATGTCTCCATGCCGGACGTCACATGCGAATCCTGGACGTATAGACGTCAGTCAAAGACTGGCTCCATCCTCCAGATATCACCCACATATTTCAGCAGATTAAATGGGGATGGTCTGCACCCTGTGGAACAAATTTGACAACCCTGATTGACACAGATAGACAAAACTCCTGCATGCAAGACAGGTTTCCATGAAATTCAGAAAATAAAAAAAGAAATAAAGAAGAAATAAAAAAGAGGCTCCTTTTTGCATATATGACATGGTGGTTGCTCTGTTGGTGGCAGCAGTACAATTGTTTGTTATCTGTAACAAAACATAAAAACAAGTATAAGGATCAAACAGTAATACAATATATCCAGAGTACATATAACAAAAACAAAGGGGCTACAGATAGGTCACTACCTAGTACACATCTTTGCCGTGGACTTAAATTCTGCATTGAGACCCCCTGGTTTCATGGATCCCAATGTAAAAATCCATTTGAGTTCTCGTTTTTTCAAAAGTGTGACACGATCCTGGTGTGTCACACTGGTGTGGTGCTGTGCAGCGTCCATTGCTGCCGTGGCACCGTGTCTATGGGGAAGCGTGGCTCTGGGACTGGTCTGAGTGGCATTGGGGATGTTCTGCCAGTGGGTCGTTCCCTCTGTGGGCCCTGATGTTGCGGCGGTGGTGGTTGCCGCCAAGTGCTACGCCATTTTATGGTAGGAATGTTAGGAACCCACTCTAAATAGGTGGCCTTGACGCGGCGAGTGGGCTTGTACTTTTTGATCAAAATGTTTACTAACAACCTGTTAGTTTTTTAATTTATGCTGAGAAGCAAATAGATCAAAATACAAATTGTGGATGTGCGACCATGTATGTTTTCTCTACTTGAATTCACATTGTGTGTTCTAGCCCCATCTTTTTTTGTTGTTTTTACTTGGTCTGCACTCTACCCCTCCCCCTCAGCCAAGCCATATCTGAATTAGCAGGAAGCTGCACAGGGCCCTTTCCTTTCTGGCAGCCTCTCACTCTGACTGGGAGCACATGGTAAGTGAGCTTTTACAAATTGTTCACACTGGTGTGGTGCTGTGCGGCGTCCATTGCTGCCGTGGCACCGTGTCTATGGGGAGGTGTAGCCCTGGGACTGGTCTGAGTGGCACCGGGGATGCTCTGCCAGTGGGTCACTCCCCCTGTGGGCACTGGTGTTGCGGCGGTGGTGGTCGCCACCCAGTGCTACACCATTTTATGCTAGGGATATTAGGGATCCACTCTAAATAGGTGGCCTTGACATGGCGAGTGAGCTTGTATTTTTTTTATCAAAAAGTATACTAACAACTAGTTAGTTTTTGAATCTATACTGAGAAGCAAGTAGATCAAAATACAAATTGTGGATGTGTGACCATGTCTGTTTTCTCTACTAGAATTCACATTGTGTTTTCCATCCCCCTCTTCTTTTGTTGTTTTTACTTGGTCTGCACTCTACCCCTCCCACTCAGCCCAGCCCTATATAAATTAGCAGGAAGCTGCACAGGGCCCCTTCCTTTCTGTCAGCCTCCCAGTCTGACTGGGAGCACATGGTAAGTGAGCTTTTACACTTGTTCACACTGGTGTTTTTTCTCTACTTGAATTCATATAGCCTTACTAAAGTCTCGATATGCAATGTAATCAATAATCTCATACACATTCCAGCCCAATGGCACAATAATTCTTAGGTTTAACTTACTTTAATGGGGGGAATGCTTCGTTTGCCACCCCCTTCCCCCAATCCAGTCTTGCATCTCACACACGCCCAGGGCCATAGCTAGAAATCACAGGGCCTCGGGTGCAAAAAATTTACCTGGGTCCCCTTATCCCCCTATGACTTGCTTTCCCAATCCCTGACAAACCCCTTACCCGGCCTTACCCGCACAAAAATATTTATGATTTACAGGCAGGGCAAGAATGTAGAGATGAACGAAGTTACAGTGATTTGATTCGTCACAAACTTCTCGGTTCAGCAGTTGCTAACTTTAGCCTGCGTAAATTGGTTCAGCTTTCAGGTGCTCCGATGGGCTGGAAAAGAGAGTCTCCTAGGACTGTATCCACCTTTTCCAGCGCACCAGAGCACCTGAAAGCTGAACTAATTAATGCAAGTTAAAGCCAGCAACTGCCGAGCCGAGAAGTTTGTGACAAATCAAATCACTGTAACTTCGCCCATCTCTATCGGACTGGGCCAGAAACTAGGCTCAGGCATTTTAAAATAAGCAACCCATTTTTATGGTGGGGGTCCGACTGCTGGGACCCCCACCATCACCTTGGTTCATGTGACTCTCCAACTGTTGCAAAGCTACAACTCCCTTCATGTCTGGAGAGCCGCAGGCATTATGGAAGTTGTTGTTTTGCAACAGCTGGAGAACTACGTATTGACATATTGGGTCAGACAGAACACACAGTGACCTGAGTGACGTCTTTTCTATTGTCTTTCCTCATCTTGTCCAGCCACCAGGACTTCTTCCACCTACATCTTCTGAAGCCCGGACATCATTGGTTCCTCACTTTGTCAGCAGATCCTCATTCTCTAAGTAAAGACATTGATCATTAGAATCCTGACAAATACTGTGCCCCCTGAATATAATACTGCCAGAAACTGTACCAACTGAATATAATACTGCCAACCACTGTACCCCCTAAATATAGTACTGCCAGAAACTGTGCCCCCTGAATGTAATACTGCCACACACTGTCCCCCCTGAATACAATACTGCCAGACACTTTACCCTCTGAATTTAACCCTCCCACCCACTGTACCCCTAAATATAATACTGTCATACACTGTACTCTCTAAATATATTGTTGCCCCACACTGTACTCCCTGAATATAATACTGCTATACACTGAACCCACAAAATATAACTCTGCTATACGCTGTTTCCTCAGAATATAACCCTTCCATACACTGTACCCTCTGAATATAACCCTGCCATACACTAATAGTACTGTCACACTGTGTTTCTTCTCAGCTCAGCTGAATCCCAACCCTGCACTCTCCTCCAGACCCATTTAATATTCTTCAGGCTCCTCTGTCCCTTCCCAGACCCCTTAGTCTTTCTCCCAGCTCCTTTGTTCCACCTCTCTTCGCCCTTAGACTCCAAAGATCTCTTCAGGCTCATTTGAACCCCCCCCCCCCCCGACCCCTAAGTCCTCTCCACATTCATCTGCTCCCCTTCCCAGACCCATAAGTCCTCTCCATGCTCCTCTGCCCCTCCTCAGACCCCTAAGTCCTCTCCACGCTCCTCTGCCCTTCTTCAGATTCCTTAGTCCTCTCCACCATCCTCTGCACCACTCGTCAGATGTGTAAGTCATCTCTATACTCCTCTCTCTATACTCCTCTCTCCCACTCCTGCACCAGAAGGCTTTCAAAACATGATAGGAGATGTAGTTGTGCAACAGCTGGAGAGCAACAGATTTGAGAACAACAATCTAAACCAATATTACCTAACCCATTAGTGGTGTATTTAAATTTTTTTCTAAGCTGACCCGTTCCCCAATCGCTCTCCACCCCTCGGCATTGATGTACAGTATATGTATGTATGTAGGTATAAGAGATGGTGCATGTATTCTAGATGTGTGTAAGTATGATGGTTGTATGTATGATAGATGTATGTGTGTATGATAGATGTGTGTATGTATCATGGATGTGTGTATGTATGAATGATAGATGTATGTACAGTAGATGTGTGTATGGATGATAGATGTGTGATCTATCATACACACACCTCTATAATACACACACACATTTATCATACACACACATCTATCATACATACACACATCATACATACATCTATCATACATGCATCATACATACACACATCCATGATACATACACACATCATACGTACACACATTATACATTCACACCCATCTATTATATGTACATACACACACACACACACCTATCATACATATACATATCATACATATATATACACACAAACATATTGCCCCTAACCTTGATCTTCTCACACAACCCTCACATCCTGGGTCTCCTCATCACCACATTCCCCCACCCCATCCTTGGTCTCCTAATCACCCCAATACTCCCCCCTGCACCCCATCCTCGATCTCCTTACTACCCCTACACCCCACTTACCCCATCCTTGGTCTCCTCATCATTTCATACACCGCACCCAGCTGCTAACCAACCCCCAACTCCTCATCTCCGCACTTCATCCTCAGTCTCCTCCTCACTTCATACACTGCCACCCCCTCCAGCACCCCACCTTCGGTCTTCTCATCCTTCCATCCACCCCGCCCCATTCCCACCCCATACTCAGGCTCCTCATCATTCAATTCAACTACCCCCCACCACGTGCACTCCATCTTCAGTCTCCTCCAAACCCCATACTCAGGCTCCTCATCAACCTCCACATGCATCCCATCATCAGGCTCTTAATCATTAAATTCACCCCCTCCCTTATGGTATCGTGAACAATGTTGTGACACAATGTGCTTAATTCATTTATGTAAAATATTAAATTTATGGAAGTTTACTCTTTTTCTTAGGGTTTGCAATGTTCTGCCCATGTACTGGAGACCACATAGAAATTCCAGTACTTTCCAGTATATTACTAAATTACTACCACAATCCATATTACTTTTTATTTCTATACTCTTACCTGTTATTTTTCTTTAAAGGGGTACTCCCCTGGAAAACATTTTTTTTTTTATCAACTGGTGCCAGAAAGTTAAACAGATTTGTAAATTAGCACAATAGACAAAAAATGCCAGCACATTAAAATCTGGAGTTTATTGATATCTTGTTAAAATTCCATAGAAAAGGCTGGCAGGGGAGTGCATCAGGTAATATCACATACAGTTAACATCTTGGAAAATGGGTCCCTTCACGCCAAAGCATTTCGCATCAAGGACCCTTTGTCATGGCATACATGTTCACTTGCAAATAACATTTTTATACTGACCTGGAAGGTCTACCCCCAACAAAGGGAGGGGGGAACTTCCGAGAGCTTCTAAAAAAACTTTATCATCTGTGTGCATGTTAAAAGCACAGACAAAAAAGAAAGGAAAACCCCAAAACAACAAAAAGAGACATATAAGTGCTCAGAGCTAAATAATGTAAAATAAGATCGGTTTTACTATTCATTTCAAGTGGTTGAATGCTGTTGAATAAATAAATCCACATTGTTTCTCTGTTGCGGAGGTGGCAAATCAAATATCTGCCTCTTTTACTCTGTGTGACTCTTTCAACGCCAGAAAAAATCAAAGTGGAAGTATCTCCTAGATGTTTGGTGGCAAAATGTCTGGAAACATTAGATATGTTGGGAGTAATAGGACCAGTTGCATGACGAACAAGCTCCTGGATTCTTTTTTTTCAGTGTTTGTTTTGTACTACCAATGTAGTTTAAATTACAGTTTGTGCAGGATATCTTGTAAATTGCAAATTTGCTGTTGCAATTAATAATGTTATTAATTGGGTATTTTTTATTGTCAACAGTGCCCTCTACCACAGAGCAATTGCGATATTACCTGATGCACTCCCCTACCTGCATTTTCTATGGAATTTTAACAAGATATCAATAAACTCCGGATTTTAATGTTCTGGCCTTTTTCGTCTATTGTGCTGCTTGTCCTGAGGCTTGCAGTGCACTGGAGGCTCAGGTGAGCTGATCAACTTCTTTCTACCAGATTTGTAAATTACTTCTATTGAAAAATATTTACCCTTCCAGTACTTATCAGCTTCTGTATGCTCCAGAGGAAGTTATTTTCTTTTTTAATTTCCTTTCTGTCTGACCACAGTGCTCTCTGCTGACACCTCTGTCCGTTTTAGGAACTGTCCGGAGCAAGATAGGTTTGTTATGGGGATTTGCTCCTACTCTGGACAGTTCCTAAAATGGACAGATGTGTCAGAAGAGAGCACTGTGGTGAGACAGAAAAGAAAATTAAAAAAAGGGAAAAAAAGGAAAGAACTTCCTCTGGTTATACAGCAGCTGATAAGTATTGATATTGTTAATATATATATATATATATATATATATATATATATATATATATTTTTTTTTTTTTTAAAGAAGTAATTCTATTTAAGTTTCTGGCACTAGCTAATTTATAAAAAAAAATGTTTTCCGGTGGAGTACCCGTTTGAATTGACTGTATATATATAGAGAGAGAGGAGAAAAGAGAACAAGAGCGGCACTCGTATAGTGCGGTAAATCCAGGGGTTGGGAGAAGGAGACAAAAAACGAACAAAAGAGGTGCTGCCAAGTGCGGCTACCCTAATGACAGATGATAAAGGGTTAAAAGGAAAATCACTTGCTTGGTGATGTTGGGCTCAAAGTTAAAGATGTTAAAGATGTGCCGCAGCTGCCACCGACCTGGAACCATCAAGCGAAGGTCCAATTCACAGTAAGAATCCCCCATCTGTAATCCAGAGGGCTGTGAAAAAAAGGTCTATAGGGGCGCACGCGGCAGGGGTCCTGAAGAATATCGCAGACACCGTGGGTTAAAATAATTAACAGATATTTATTACGACAATGCGTTTCCAGAGTCCCAGCTCCCTTTTTCAAGTCATGGTACCATAAAACACCTTATTTACAGCATGTTCAATAAAAAAAATTGGGCTTACAATGACGTCAGGTGGGTCGGAGGATTTAAATCGGATTTACATTACCCGTTTGCAATACTATAATGAACATGTTAATAAAAGTCAAAACACATAAAAAGCACTAGGGAGTGGTGCAACATTAAAACAAAAGAACAATACATCATATACAATATTTGTTTGGATGAAAAGACATTTAGATAATTAACAAGATCGCTATCCTGTAGTGATTAAAGATCTGACAGACAAGTGTTGCACTGCCATTTCCATAACGGGATATGACCTCAAGTCTCAGTTAAAGAAATAACTTATGCAAAGAAGCTCCTGTGGTGCACTGGTTAGGTGTAATTGATGTGCATGCATACATAGTAGTGTAGTGGGTTGGCATCCTAACACTCAGGGAAAATATTGTTCCCAAAAGCTTCACTTTAACATAGATGTCTGGACAGTTGGACAATGGGATTATAGGACTACTACACTGCTCAAAAAATAAAGGGAATACTAAGATACACATCCTAGATCTGAATGAATGAACTAATCGTATGAAATACTTTTGTCTTTACATAGTTAAATGTGCTGACAACAAAAATTATCAATGAAAATCAAATGTATCAACCCACGGAGGTCTTGATATGGAGTCATATCAAAATCAAAGTGGAAAACCACACTACAGGATAATCCAACTTTTAGGTAATGTCCTTAAAACAAGTCAAAATGAGGCTCAGTAGTGTGTGTGCCCTCCACATGCCCGTATGACCTCCCTACAATGCCTGGGCATGTTCCTGATGAAGTGCCAGATGGTCTCCTGAGGGATGTCCTCCCAGATCTGGACTAAAGCATCCGCCAACTCCTGGACAGTCTGTGGTGCAATGCGGCATTGGTGGATGGAGCGACACATGATGTCCCAGATGTGCTCAACCGGATTCAGGTCTGGGGAACAGGCGGGCCAGTCCATAGCATCAATGCCTTCCTCTTGCAGGAACTGGTGACACACTCCAGCCACATAAGGTCTAGCATTGTCTTGCATTAGGAGGAACCCAGGGCCAACCGCACCAGCAAATGGTCTCACAAGAGGTCTGAGGATCTCATTTTGGTACCTAATGGCAGTCAGGCTACCTCTGGCAAGCACATGTAGGACTGTGCAGCCCTCCAAAGAAATGCCACCCCACACCATTACTGACCCACTGCCAAACCGGTCATGCTGGAGGATTTTGCAGGCAGCAGAAGATTCTCCACAGCATCTCCAGACTCTGTCTCATGTGCTCAGTGTGAACTTGCTTTCATCTGTGAAGAGCACAGGGCGCTGGTGGCCAATTTGCCAATCTTGGTGTTCTCTGGCAAATGCCAAATGTCCTGCACGGTGTTGGGCTGTAAGCACAACCCCAACCTGTGGATATCGGGCCCTCATAACACCCTCATGAAGTCTGTTTCTGACCGTTTGAGTGGACACATGCACATTTGTGGCCTTCTGGAGGTCATTTTGCAGTGCTCCTCCTGCTCCTCCTTGCACAAAGGTGGAGGTAGCTGTCCTGCTGCTGGGTTGTTGCCCTCCAACAGCCTCCTCCACATCTCCTGATGTACTGGCATGTCTCCTGGTAGCGCGTCCATGCTCTGGACACTATGCTGACAGACACAGTAAACCTTCTTGCCACAGCTCGCATTGATGTGCCATCCTGGATGAGCTGCACTACCTGAGCCACTTGTGCGGGTTGTAGACTCTGCCTCATGCTACTACTAGAGTGAAAGCACCGCTAGGATTCAAAAGTTACCAAAACATCAGCCAGGAAGCATAGGAACTGAGAAGTGGTTTCTGGTCATCACCTGCAGAACCACACCTTTATTGGGGGTGTCTTGCAAATTGCCTATAATTTCCACCTGTTGTCTGTTCCATTTGCACAACAGTATGTGAAATTGATTGTCAGGGGGCGTGGCTTGATGCGCTGGAGGAGAGACGTGACCTCTGAGAACTCCTGACTGGGCCAGTAATCTTCGGGCTAGCAAATGTGTTATGGGAGGCAGACACAGGAATAATAAGAAGAAACAGCTGGCTAAACACCCAGGGGACCCTCCGCGCCCGATCTCTACCTTCTTCTTACCCCAGAAGTCGCAGGAGAAGCCCTCATCTGCTCCAGGGCCTGCCGACACTGCCATGCCCGAAACCGGAAGTACGCCACAGCGCGGCGCGAATCTGCTCACAGGGACCGCTGCACGCTCCGGGTCCACGGCGGCTCTCCCAAACGCGGTGCCGCTGCAGCCTGCAGGAGAGAGGAAGGAATATCTTCCAGCCACAGACCACCAGGGATCACAGGTACTGCAGGGGACTCGACTCCCACCCTCACGCACGATACAGTGTGCCGCTCACATTGTACCTCAGACCCTGCGCACCTTAACCCCCTCTACAATGGCGGCCGCGTCAGCTATCAAGGGGCCTGCTACAAGTCCACAACCAGTTCCAGCTATGAAACACATTAACTCTCCTTCACCTACTGACCCTCATATGTCGGAGGATCGGTCTGAATGCTCACAGCTACCTAAGACCCAGCAGGAGACTGTATCTACTACTGCTCACAAAATGGCAGCACATGGAGAGGATCATATATCCTCTGCTTCCTTTCACCAGCCAGAATCAAGGGAGAAGAGATATGCAGACCCTGGTAAATCTAAGTCGCTGCCTCACACTCTTGAGATCCCAAAGGATCCCCTCCTCCCATCCATGAGCACCCACAGGGAGCAATCCTCTGCATCTAAAACCTCACACTGCCCCACTCAGATTGAACCTGGTCCGCTTGCCAGAAATGTGTTAGACTGGGCCTCTGAAATGGACTATGCCGATTCCATGTCTGACAAAGGCTCCTGTGAATCATCTAGTAATACTGACACCCCGGAATATTGGGGTGCCAGTCCCCCTGCCAAAAAGAAACTGTTCAAAACCCCACGGAAACTGTCCACATATAGATCGCAGGGTTCCAACAAATCCTCTTCAGATGACTCCCAAAGCAGTGGACATTTCTCACCTAGAGCTGCCAAATCCAAATCGCCACGCAGTATGGACGCCTCACAGATTGCACCTGCTCAACCATATCTTGACCCTTCTCTTCCCTCGCCGGAGACGGCAGTTAACACTCTCAAGGGACATCCAGAGCTACAGGCTCTTCTAGCCTTACTACCTACAAAATCAGATATGATCTCACTGGCGACTGATCTGAAATCTGCGTGGAAAAGAGACTTACAGCCTGTTAAAGCAGACATATCTTCACTCCAGGACCGTGTCCATAAATTGGAGGACTTCAAGTCCACCGTCACTTCAATTATTAATTCTCTACAGGAATCTACTAAACAACTTTGCCTTCAACATGCTGCTACCATAGATCATCTGGATGATATGGACAATAGGAACCATAGGAATAACATAAGGATTAAAGGTCTTCCGGAATCTGTCCCACCTCAGGATTTACCATCTACCTTGCAATGTTTTTTTAACGAAGTGTTTCAAAAACCTCCAGACCATGTAATCGAACATGACAGGGAACACCGAGCCCTTAAAGCTAAGAACCCAGACCCCTGCAAGCCGCGGGATGTAATCTGTCGAGTACACCACTTTAGACAAAAGGACGACATAATGCGCAAAGCTCGTACCCTCAAAAACCTCACATACAATGGATCAGCTGTGCAACTCTTTCCTGACCTTTCTCTGCGTACATTACGCCTTAGAGCAGCACTGAAGCCGCTGCTCAATCTACTCCAAAATGCGAAAATCCTGTACAAGTGGGGCTACCCCTTCTCCTTGATCGCCAAACATGGCTCCACTACGACATCTCTGCGGAATCCTGCGGGTCTCCAGCATTTATTACAAACATTCAAGCTCCCTGCCATAGCACTACCTGATTGGAACAATCTGTTCAACTTGACAGCCCCACCAGTGCCGAGTCGTGTCGTCTCTTCTCCGGCGGAGAATAGAGATGGCTCCCTGCCAGTACCGTTGCCACAACGACAGAAGAGGAAGACTTGAAAGTGACTCTGATATCTCCTTATAACCCCCAATCGGCTCTGCAGGGGAGTCCAGTTCTGATGCCCTGTGCTACTGGACCTCCCCGTGGACCCTATTCTAGATGACCTCTGTTACCTTACGTATTTACTAAGTTTCTTATTTTACATTGAAGTGGTAATACCCACATACCTGTCGGAGCTTTAGTTATATTGATGTTCTCAGGTTACCCTCCGACTATTGTTATTTTCCTAGTAGTCAATTCTGTGATAGTCATGGTATTTACCCCCATTTTATTTTTATTTTTGCTGCCTCCTGCCCATTAGTTCGCAAAGGGCTCCTCCCCGACAAGATTTGTATAGCCCGTCCATCCATGATGCCCACCCCGATTAGGGGGTGGTTACACCATATGTTTACCCTAAGCCCTATCTTTTAGGATAACGTATGTTTACTACACCACTCACTGCCCACCGTGTCTTCTACGTGACCCCCACTAGGTTAATGGTCAGACTGGCTCTGACCTTTCTCTTGGCCCTTATGGCCACCATCTTTAGTGCCCATGCTTTCGTGCCTGTACGTCAGCTTCTATCTTTCCCTACTAATCCTCCTTATTTTCACTCCCTCTTTTCTTTTCATAGGTCTACTGCTTCCAAGATAGCGTACCTTCGTGGGGCGAGCATCTGGTGGATATCTAGGCATCTGAGTGAGTACTTCATCATCCCCACTGATCAAAATGGCCGCTGACATTAAGGTAGTGACACTTAACATACAGGAGTTCAGCACCCCTGAAAAGAGGGCGCAGACTCTTTACTCCCTACACAAACAGAGAGTCCATATCCTTACCCTGCAAGAGACAAATTTTAAGGATGGACATGTGCCTAATATAAACACCCACTATTACTCGCAATGGTTTCATAGCACCAATCTTGAGAGCAGAACGAAGGGGGTGTCGATAGCATTCCACAGATCTCTCCCTGTCTCTGTTGACTCCACACTTGCAGACCCTAATGCTAGGTATCTATTTGTTAACTGTACGATAGCCGACCAACCACTCACCATAGCCTCGGTGTATGCACCTAACCACTCTCAAGTAGCCTTTTTGATCCGAACATTGAATACACTGACAAGCTTTGCCACGGGTAGCATAATTTTATGTGGAGACTTCAATCTCCCTTTATTCCCCGCCACGGACACCTCTGCTGGCCACTCAACCCTTTCTCACAGTAAGTTAAGGGCCCTTCGCCACAAACTACACTCCCTTCAATTAAGTGACGTGTGGAGATCTCTGAATCCTCAAGACAGGGATTACACTTTTTATTCCCACCCCAGACAATCCTACAGCAGAATAGACTATATCTTTTTCCCACATCACCTACTCCCCACCATAAATTCGACCACCATAGGGATTGTGACACTTTCTGACCATGCCCCGGTTTACTGCTCCTTCTTCCTTCGGGAAGCCCCATGCTTCATGGCGACTTAATGAATCTCTATTGTTAGATGTACTCTGTATAAACGAACTAAGGGACACCATTACCCAATTTGAGCGAGATCACGATTCTGATCCTACAGCTCCCGCCATGAAATGGGATGCCTTAAAATGGGTCTTGCGTGGAGTGCTGATGAAGCATGGGGCCAGACTGAAAAAGGAAGCTTCTGACAAATTTCATGCCCTAACACAATCCTTACATAGTTTGGAAACTCAACATAAACAAACACAACAAGACCGGGTTTACAGGGAAATCATCAAAGTTAGGAATGACCTTATGGATTTGATGAACGCGAAACACCGCTATTACCGGCAGTTGACCGGACGGGTCTTTTATGAATGGAGTAATAAATCCGTCCGTCTGCTGGCGTCTGCCCTCAAATCCAAACGCTCATCTAATTTCATACCAGCGATTAAAACGGACTCAAATACCACCTCTCATCTGACCCCAGACATATTAGCTGCATTCCACGAGTACTACTCCAACCTATATAATCTTCCCAAGCCTCCTGCATTAGCCTCGGCTTCCACTGCTCCTCAGTCACTCCAACACTATATGTCATCTACCACCCTCCCCCACCTGTCCCAAGAGATTATCCAGCAACTGGAGGCCCCATTTTCACCTGCGGAATTGGAGTCAGCAATCTCTGGGTTGCCGTCTAGGAAAAGTCCTGGCCCAGACGGCTACACAGCGAAATTTTATAAAACTCTGAGGTCGGAACTGTTGGCTCCTCTCCTGTCGACCTTTAATGCAGTCAATAAGGAATCCCCTCTACCACCCTCCTTCATGCGGGCATATGTCACAGTAATACCCAAAGAGGGTAAAGACCCTCTTCTCTGTCCAAGCTACAGACCAATTTCCCTCATCAACCTAGATGCTAAGCTGTTCGCGAAATTAATCGCGAATAGGCTGGCGGCGCACATGAATTCCCTTATCCACCCCGATCAAGTTGGATTCATCCGAGGAAGGGAAGCACGTGACAATACCCTCAGAGTCACTAGACGCTGAAAAAGCCTTTGATCGGGTGGACTGGGAGTTTATGTCTGCCACTCTCTCCCAAATTGGTCTAGGTAATGTGATGTTGGAACGTATACTCACCTATACACTAACCCCACTGCCCAAATACGAGTGAATGGACAACTCTCCGCTCCTTTTCGTATTTGTAATGGCACAAGACAGGGTTGCCCACTCTCCCCACTGCTCTATGTTCTATGTATGGAACATCTCCTTAACGATACACGAGCGAATCCGGATATAAGGGGACTACTAACGTCGACATGCCATTACAAATGCTTGGCTTTTGCCGATGACCTGCTCTTATTCATTTCATCCCCCCATGAGTCACTCCCTTCCCTCATGGCCACAATCCGTAAATTTGCTGCCTGCAGTAACTATAAACTCAACCCTACTAAGTGCAAAGCGCTAAATATTACGGTCCACCAGTATCATAACCTCCCTAAGATCGTCATACCCCTTTAAGTGGCAAACACATGCTTTGAAATACTTGGGTATCCAAGTACCCTCAAACCTTATAGATACTTACCGCCTGAATTTCCCCCATTATTGCAATCATTGCATGCTGATCTGGCTAGGTGGGAGCGCAGGGACTTTTCGTGGCTTGGCAGGATAAACATATTCAAAATGAATGTGCTCCCTTGTTTGCTATACCTCTTTTCTGGTACTCCAGTATACCTGCCTCGCTCTTTCTTTCGGGAGGTCGCTGCAATCCTACTTGGCTTCGTCTGGGCACATAAACATCCACGCTTGGCCAGAAACATTCTGATTAGGCGTAAGCGGAGTGGTGGCCTAGCACTACCTGACTGTACCTCCTATTACCTAGCAACAGTCCTTTCTAGAATCATAGATGGTTTACATCATAGAACCGAGAAACAGTGGGTCTCGCTTGAACTTGCCTCTTCACCATATGACATTAGAACCATATTATGGATATCCAGTACTGCTGTCCCTAACCACACACTTCTCAACACCCCGCCTATACTAGCATCTGTCATAAGGGCTAATAAAACGTACCTCTCGTGCTCTGGCCTCTTCTCACCCTCGGGACCTCTCAGTCCACTCTTTGGCAACCCAGCCTTCCAACCAGCCATGCAGACATCATCCTTTTTAGCTTTTAGGCGAGATGACGCCCCTACCTTTAGAGATCTCTTAGATCCTTCTGGGTTGAAATCCTAACCTGACCTACTGAAAGGTGCCGATCCCTCACTCATGCATATTTTTCAATATAATCAGATTAAACACTTTTACAAGATGCAGGGAAGCCAATTAGACCTCCTCAGACCTCTTACACCCTTTGAACGTTTGTGTACTTCCCCCTCGCGTATAGGTAGAACGGTCAGCACACTATACTCTCATGTCCTAGAGACTGCCACTAGAAATCCAATACCCTTTCGCGGGGCCTGGGAACGTGAACTTCAATGCACCGTCTCTGAGGAGGAGTGGAGAACAGACTTCTCCTGGTGCCACAGGTCTTCCACATCGTGCAAGGCACAGGAAACTAACTACAAAATTTTGGCACATTGGTACCAAGTACCTACCCTTCTGGCGAGGATGTACCCGAGCGTGCCTGATACGTGCTGGCGGTGTGGAGGTCGTGGAGGCTCCATGACACATATTTGGTGGGAGTGCCCAACACTACAGCCCTTCTGGACGCAGATCTCGGACATTATGTCTAAACTCACAGCTACCACGCTTGCCCTGACCCCCAAAATGGCCCTATTGTCGATTCTGCCAAGATCCGTTACAAAGTCATCCACGCGACTACTCCATTTCCTCCTATTAGTTGCTAGAACTGTGATCCCTAGACTGTGGAGATCATCGACACCCCCTTCGGTCTCCTCATGGTTGCGTGAGCTCTCTCACCTATGTAAGATGGAGGAACTGCTGTCAGACTCCAGAAATCAATTGGATAAGTTCATGGCTATTTGGGGACCTGGAAAGCTTTTATGTCATCCACTTACTTTGAAACCCTACATCTAAATACATAACCTCTCTCCTACACTACTACTACTACGACTCATCCTTTAAGCAGCGTGCCTCAGATGCCGGGAACCTCCAGACCCAGACTCGTCTCACAAGGTAACTACGTACTCAACTCCATGACTGACCTCTACTCTCTCTCTCCTCCCCTTCTGCTCTACTGCCTGTCCCATCCTTTCCCCTCACACCCTTCCCTCCCTGTTTTCTTGTATTCGAGGCTTCTTGCCTCCACACAGTTTCATTAGTGTGATAAAATGCCAAGGGTATATGCCCTTCCACCATGGCAGCTCGTTTCTCCCATCCATGGTATTCTCTACCTATTGCTACTGGTACTTATAGTGCTTTACTATGATCGCAACAGGTGGATGTTTTCTATGTAATAATATACGGTTTGCTGCACCACCAGGTGGGATAGACCCTGTCTTTGACAGAACATGCATTTTTGGGTAAAATGACTAATGTCACTGCAAAGTAGAATTGGTGCCGCAAAAAATAAGCCATAATATGGATTTTTAGGTGGAAAATTGAAAGGGTTATGATTTTTAAAAGGTAAGGAGGAAAAAACGAAAGTGCAAAAACGGAAAAACCCTGAGTCCTTAAGGGGTTAAGTGTTCCCTTTATTTTTTTGAGCAGTGTATTATCTTGACTTGTTCCATAACTCCTCTTCTGCTTACTGTATCTGTACTGTGGCTCTGCCACTGGTACCGTCTTTGCTTGTTTAACTCTGATTTTTATGTGCATTCCTTGTCTTTTTGCTGTTGTTAGTTAACCCTTTTTTGCCCTGACTTTTTTTCTGGCTTCTGCATTGTTTTTTGTTTATTAATTTGACATTGCTACGCCCAGCACTTAAGTAGGGTAGGAATGAAGATCGTGGTTTGGACCACCCCATTTAGAAGGTGTCAACCCAAAAGACAGGGAGAGCAACTCAATTCAGGGCTGCACATATCCCTGCCTTACATGACACTAAATTTACAAGTTTCATGAGTGAAACGAACACTAGATTAAATAGCCAATTGTGTAGTCATATGAGATGATGATTAAAAAATGTGGGGCCCAATTATGGTGATCAGTTGGATGGAGAGGTAGGGTGGAGAATTATAATAAATATTCATTTTGTCACTTCCATAGCTTCATTTAGGCCATGTGGCTGTAAAGTTCCAAGCCTATATATCCAAAACATATCCTTTTTATTCAGGATCTGGATCCAATTTGGATGGTTTGGGGGGATTTTTTTCCAATAGGGTAATTTTAGAAAGAACATTTCTAGAAAAAGGGTATCCTGAAACCCTACTCAATGATGCATATAATAGGACAAAAATACTCTTTCAAGAAGACTTTCTTACTAAGAATATAACAGTCTCAGATCAGATCGAATCCCATCAGTTTCTTAATCCACAACTCATCACTACGTATATGTCACGATGCCGGCTGGCAGGAGGTGGATCCTCTGTGCCAGAGAGGGATTGGCGTGGACCGTGCTAGTGGACCGGTTCTAAGTCACTACTGGTATTCACCAGAGCCCGCCGCAAAGCGGGATGGTCTTGCTGCGGCGGTAGTGACCAGGTCGTATCCACTAGCAACGGCTCAACTTCTCTGACTGCTGAAGATAGGCGCGGTACAAGGGAGTAGACTGAAGCAAGGTCGGACGTAGCAGAAGGTCGGGGCAGGCAGCAAGGATCGTAGTCAGGGGCAACGGCAGGAGGTCTGGAACACAGGCTAGGAACACACAAGGGAACGCTTTCACTGGCACAATGGCAACAAGATCCGGCGAGGGAGTGCAGGGGAAGTGAGGTATACATAGGAAGTGCACAGGTGAACACACTGATTAGAACCACTGCGCCAATCAGCGGCGCAGTGGCCCTTTAAATCGCAGAGACCCGGAGCGCGCGCGCCCTAGGGAACGGGGCCGCGCGCGCCGGGACAGGACCGACGGAGAGCGAGTCAGGTACGGGAGCCGGGGTGCGCATCGCGAGCGGGCGCCACCCGCATCACGAATCGCATCCCGGCTGGAGGCGGTATCGCAGCGCACCCGGTCAGTGGATCTGACCGGGGCGCTGCGGGAGCGAGAGTGTAGCGAGCGCTCCGGGGAGGAGCGGGGACCCGGAGCGCTCGGCGTAACAGTACCCCCCCCCCTTGGGTCTCCCCCTCTTCTTGGAGCCTGAGAACCTGAGGACCAGATTTTTATCTAGGATATTGTCCTCAGGTTCCCAGGATCTCTCTTCAGTACCACAGCCCTCCCAGTCAACCAAAAAGAAGGTTTTTCCTCTGACCTTTTTGGAGGCCAGTATCTCCTTTACAGGAAAGATGTCTGAAGAACCGGAGACAGGAGTGGGAGAGATAAGTTTAGGAGAGAAACGGTTGATGATGAGTGGTTTAAGAAGAGAAACGTGAAAGGCATTAGGAATACGAAGAGAAGGAGGGAGAAGAAGTTTATAAGAGACAGGATTAATCTGGCACAAAATTTTGAAAGGACCAAGATAGCGTGGTCCCAATTTGTAGCTGGGAACACGGAAGCGGACATATTTAGCGGAGAGCCATACCTTGTCTCCGGGAGAAAAAATGGGGGGAGCTCTTCTTTTCTTATCAGCAAACTTCTTCATGCGTGATGAAGCCTGTAAGAGAGAATTTTGGGTCTCTTTCCATATGGTGGAAAGATCACGAGTTATTTCATCCACAGCGGGTACACCAGAGGGCAAGGGAGTAGGGAGGGGGGGAAGAGGGTGACGGCCGTACACCACGAAAAATGGGGATTTGGAAGAAGATTCAGAAACTCTGAAGTTATACGAGAATTCGGCCCATGGTAGAAGATCTGCCCAGTCATCCTGGCGGGAGGAAACAAAATGCCGTAAATAATCACCCAGGACCTGGTTAATTCTTTCTACTTGCCCATTGGATTGAGGATGATAAGCAGAAGAAAAGTTTAATTTAATCTTGAGTTGTTTACAGAGAGCCCTCCAGAATTTAGACACGAATTGGACGCCTCTATCCGAGACGATCTGCGTGGGCAACCCGTGAAGACGAAAAATGTGTACAAAAAATTGTTTTGCCAACTGAGGCGCAGAAGGAAGACCAGGAAGAGGGATGAAATGTGCCATCTTGGAGAATCGATCAACGACCACCCAAACAACAGTGTTGCCACGGGATGAGGGTAAGTCTGTAATAAAGTCCATACCAATCAGAGACCAAGGCTGTTCGGGAACAGGCAGAGGATGAAGAAGACCAGCGGGCTTCTGGCGAGGAGTCTTATCCCGGGCACAGACAGTGCAGGCTCGCACAAAATCCACAACATCCGTCTCCAGAGTCGGCCACCAATAGAAACGAGAGATGAGTTGCACGGATTTCTTGATGCCCGCATGACCTGCGAGATGGGAAAAGTGACCCCATTTGAGGATTCCGAGGCGTTGGCGTGGAGAGACGAAGGTCTTCCCTGGAGGAGTTTGCCTGATGGAGGCTGGAGAAGTGGAGATCAGGCAGTCAGGAGGAATGATGTGTTGCGGAGAGAGCTCTACTTCCGAGGCATCCGAGGAACGAGAGAGAGCATCGGCCCTAATGTTCTTATCGGCAGGCCGAAAGTGAATTTCAAAATTAAATCGGGCAAAGAACAGAGACCACCTGGCCTGGCGAGGATTCAGCCGTTGGGCAGACTGGAGATAGGAGAGGTTCTTGTGATCGGTGTAAATAATAACTGGAAATCTTGATCCCTCCAGCAGATGCCTCCATTCCTCAAGTGCTAATTTAATGGCAAGTAGCTCTCGATCCCCGATGGAGTAGTTCCTCTCCGCCGGAGAGAAGGTCTTAGAAAAAAAACCACAAGTAACAGCATGCCCGGAAGAATTTTTTTGTAGAAGGACCGCTCCAGCTCCTACTGAGGAGGCATCAACCTCCAATAGGAAGGGTTTAGATGGGTCAGGTCTGGAGAGCACGGGAGCTGAAGAAAAGGCAGACTTGAGCTGTTTAAAGGCGTCTTCCGCTTGAGGAGGCCATGACTTAGGATTGGCATTCTTTTTGGTTAAAGCCACGATAGGAGCCACAATGGTGGAAAAATGTGGAATAAATTGTCTGTAATAATTGGCGAACCCCAAAAAACGTTGGATAGCACGGAGTCCGGAGGGGCGTGGCCAATCTAAGACGGCAGAGAGTTTGTCTGGATCCATTTGTAGTCCCTGGCCAGAGACCAAGTATCCTAGGAAAGGAAGAGATTGACATTCAAACAGACATTTCTCCATTTTGGCATAAAGTTGATTGTCACGAAGTCTCAGAAGAACCATGCGGACATGCTGGCGGTGTTCTTCTAGGTTGGCAGAAAAAATCAGGATATCGTCCAGATACACAACAACACAGGAATATAAGAGATCACGAAAAATTTCATTAACAAAGTCTTGGAAGACGGCAGGGGCGTTGCACAGGCCAAAGGGCATGACCAGATACTCAAAGTGTCCATCTCTAGTGTTAAATGCCGTTTTCCATTCATCCCCCTCTCTGATGCGGATGAGATTATAAGCACCTCTTAAGTCCAGTTTGGTAAAGATGTGGGCACCTTGGAGGCGATCAAAGAGTTCAGAGATGAGAGGTAGAGGGTAGCGGTTCTTTACCGTGATTTTATTAAGACCGCGGTAGTCAATGCAAGGACGTAGGGAGCCATCTTTTTTGGACACAAAGAAAAATCCGGCTCCGGCAGGAGAGGAGGATTTGCGGATAAAGCCCTTTTTTAAATTTTCCTGGATGTACTCAGACATAGCAAGAGTCTCTGGGGCAGAGAGAGGATAAATTCTGCCCCGGGGTGGAGTAGTGCCCGGGAGGAGGTCAATAGGACAGTCATAAGGCCTGTGAGGAGGTAGAGTCTCAGCTTGTTTTTTGCAAAAAACATCCGCAAAGTCCATATAGGCCTTAGGGAGACCGGTTACAGGGGGAACCACAGGGTCACGGCAAGGAGTACTGGTAACCGGTTTAAGGCAGTCCTTGAAACAAGAGGGACCCCAACTCTTGATCTCCCCTGTGGACCAATCCAGGGTTGGGGAATGGTGTTGAAGCCAGGGTAGTCCAAGGAGAATTTCGGAAGTGCAATTGGAGAGGACCAAAAACTCAATTTTTTCGTGGTGAGGTCCGATGCACATTAGGAGGGGTTCCGTGCGGTAACGCACGGCACAGTCCAATCTTTCATTGTTAACGCAATTGATGTAGAGAGGTCTGGCGAGACTGGTCACTGGGATGTTGAACCTGTTGATGAGAGAGGCCAAAATAAAGTTTCCTGCAGATCCGGAGTCCAAGAAGGCCTTAGTGGAGAAGGAGAAGGTAGAGGCAGACATCCGCACAGGCACAGTAAGACGTGGAGAAGCAGAGTTGACATCAAGGACTGTTTCACCTTTGTGCGGAGTCAGCGTACGTCTTCCCAGGCGGGGAGGACGGATAGGACAATCCTTCAGGAAGTGTTCGGTACCGGCACAGTACAGGCAGAGATTCTCCATGCGGCGTCGTGTCCTCTCTTGAGGTGTCAGGCGAGACCGGTCAACTTGCATAGCCTCCACGGCGGGAGGCACAGGAACGGATTGCAGAGGACCAGAGGAGAGAGGAGCCGGGGAGAAAAAACGCCTCGTGCGAACAAAGTCCATATCCTGGCGGAGCTCCTGACGCCTTTCGGAAAAACGCATGTCAATGCGAGTGGCTAGATGAATGAGTTCATGTAGGTTAGCAGGAATTTCTCATGCGGCCAGAACATCTTTAATGTTGCTGGATAGGCCTTTTTTAAAGGTCGCGCAGAGGGCCTCATTATTCCAGGAAAGTTCTGAAGCAAGAGTACGGAATTGCACGGCGTACTCGCCAACGGAAGAATTACCCTGGACCAGGTTCAGCAGGGCAGTCTCAGCAGAAGAGGCTCGGGCAGGTTCCTCAAAGACACTTCGAATTTCCGAGAAGAAGGAGTGTACAGAGGCAGTGACGGGGTCATTGCGGTCCCAGAGCGGTGTGGCCCATGACAGAGCTTTTCCAGACAGAAGGCTGACTACGAAAGCCACCTTAGACCTTTCAGTAGGAAACTGGTCCGACATCATCTCCAAGTGCAGGGAACATTGTGAAAGAAAGCCACGGCAAAACTTAGAGTCCACATCAAATTTATCCGGCAAGGATAGTCGTAGGCCTGAGGCGGCCACTCGCTGCGGAGGAGGTGCAGGAGCTGGCGGAGGAGATGATTGCTGAAGCTGTGGTAGTAGCTGCTGTAGCATCACGGTCAGTTGAGACAGCTGGTGGCCTTGTTGCGCTATCTGTTGTGACTGCTGGGCGACCACCGTGGTGAGGTCGGCGACAACTGGCAGAGGAACTTCAGCGGGATCCATGGCCGGATCTACTGTCACGATGCCGGCTGGCAGGAGGTGGATCCTCTGTGCCAGAGAGGGATTGGCGTGGACCGTGCTAGTGGACCGATTCTAAGTCACTACTGGTATTCACCAGAGCCCGCCGCAAAGCGGGATGGTCTTGCTGCGGCGGTAGTGACCAGGTCGTATCCACTAGCAACGGCTCAACCTCTCTGACTGCTGAAGATAGGCGCGGTACAAGGGAGTAGACTGAAGCAAGGTCGGACGTAGCAGAAGGTCGGGGCAGGCAGCAAGGATCGTAGTCAGGGGCAACGGCAGAAGGTCTGGAACACAGGCTAGGAACACACAAGGGAACGCTTTCACTGGCACAATGGCAACAAGATCCGGCGAGGGAGTGCAGGGGAAGTGAGGTATACATAGGAAGTGCACAGGTGAACACACTGATTAGAACCACTGCGCCAATCAGCGGCGCAGTGGCCCAGAGACCCGGCGCGCGCGCGCCCTAGGGAGCGGGGCCGCGCGCGCCGGGACAGGACCGACGGAGAGCGAGTCAGGTACGGGAGCCGGGGTGCGCATCGCGAGCGGGCGTCACCCGCATCGCGAATCGCATCCCGGCTGGAGGCGGTATCGCAGCGCACCCGGTCAGTGGATCTGACCGGGGCGCTGCGGGAGCGAGAGTGTAGCGAGCGCTCCGGGGAGGAGCGGGGACCCGGAGCGCTCGGCGTAACAGTATACTGGTGCGCACAAGTAAATCCAAAAGATCCTTAATAAACATTGGTATGTTTTGGGTGCAGATCAAGTTTTGAAATCAAGCCTGCCTGAAAAACCATGCACACCTGCACTCCCTCCAAAATTTGAATTTATTATGCTGTATAAATACTGTATAAATACAAATGTTGACCTGTACCCCTGTTATGGACTTGAGGAAGGAGGACACATCTCTGAAACGCGTTGTCCTATACTGTACTGTCTTTATGCTCTCAATAAAGACAATACTGAAAAATTTAACTAGACTCCATGGGTTTGCGCCGCAAGCATTCAAGTCCGATTTTCCACCTGCCAGTGATGCTAGCTCTGCCAGGCTACCCTCCTGCCAAGTACCATATGCAATGAATTTGAATGTTTTGCACCTTTTGTTCATACACTTGTACATTCCTTTCTTTTTCTATTGTCTTTTTTCCATTTCTTTTTTCATTTTATTCAAACATGGATAGGAAAAGCCACTTAGGGACTGACCGGGGGACAGAGAGAGTGAGCCCTAAACTGACCCCAAAACCACTCTCCCTGCCTACTTGCCCATCCATCCTAACCGGTGGATCGACAATTGGGCGCCGGTCCCTTCCTGGGCTAAAGTGCAGGGGCATAATAAAAACACATACTAATAAATAGTCGGTCACAAACCAGAAACATAACAGGAACATAGAACTCTATAGTATAAAGTTCAGAGTACACAGATCAGAGAGTTAATACAGAGGACACTATATCAGCGGACATGAACAGAGGACTCAGTGGTCATGAACAGAGGACACTATAGATAAGCGGTCATGAACAGAACTCCAAAGACCTGAAATCAAGAACTAATAAACATATAGAGCTCAAAACACCAGAAAGGAAAACAGATGAGTCTAAAAAGACTCCAGGAACAGACAGGAATATAGCATAATCCCCCAGAACCTCCAGTAGACACAAAGTCCCCATGGACCGGTAACAGGGATGCCGAGTTACAAGAAAAAACAGAAACAATAGGAAATAATTATAGAAGACGGCTCACACTGAACACAAGACAGAATAAATTGCAATCCCTCAGAACACCTTCAGTAGACAAGGAGTCCCCATGGAATGGTAACAGGGATTCCTAATTCCAACTCAGAAAAATGGATATAACAGGATATAACTATAGAACATTGTTCACACTGAACACAAGACAGGATAAATCGCAATCCCTCAAAACACCTCCAGTAGACAAGGATTCCCCATGGAACGGTAACAGGGATGCAACATAGGACACTGTTCACACTGGACACACAAACTAGACACTCCACTCCACTAATGAAGTAGCCATTAATAATAAATTCAAATAGACTACTGGCCAGCGGCACACTCCACAGTGTGGACAGAAGCTGACCCAGTAGGAAAACAGAACTTCATAAAAACGGATACAAGAGAAAACACAGTGTGAACAGACACATAGCAAAAAGAACATACACATCCTAAAATTGACTAAACAAACACAGCTGAAAATCTACTAAGAGCATGCCACATAACATTGGCTTAAACCAGAAAATTCAAAGTGCATGCTAAAACCGAGATAGTAGATTAAAAGCTCAAACAAAGAGTGTTTCACCAAGAGCTCCATGCAGCATGTCCAGAATCTTAGCAAGTCAGAATATAATGAAGTATAACCAGCCCAGAGGCTAGACTGGGCTGACTTTAAATAAACACACCCTAGGAGCTATTGGCTAGCAAGCAAAAGGCTATTAACTATTCACTGACCAGGGAACATAAAACTGTTCACACACAACCAAGCCAATAGCTGTGTGTGAACACAGGCCAATACAGACATGACAGCCACCTTTAGTCCTCCAGTTTTTTCCCTCCTAATTTTTTTTTATTATTATTAATATCTGTCAAAAAAGGGTCATTCTCTAAGATGCTCTAGTTCTTTTTCCCAAGTGTTCCTTGAGAACTGAATTGAAGGCAATTTAAAACTCATCACTTTTTTCTACTTTCTATTTATTCTTTTGATATAGATTTTTTTTATTCTGATTTGTGTCAAGTATTCTTGTGCCATTGGACTAGAATGTGCATAATATTATTGCTGGCATATCCACCTGAGGTCTCTTAAGCTTTTTTTTTCTTTTCTTTTGGGGTCTATATTTGTTCAGGTGGCGTGAAACACCATCTGAGAGAAGTGAAGTAGATATCTGGTCATATTCAGACTGAAAGGCATATTTTGTCATAATATCAGCTGTAGTGGAATACCACTCACAAACTGTAAGTGTTTATCAGAGTACTCAAATTTAGCTGGATTGTCAGAATTGATCATTTCTACTGTTTATATCTGGAAATCCATGGGATTTTAGATGTTCCACAATTCTATCCTTTAGTATGGTTTCCATTAATTTTCCCACTGTTGATGTCAGGCTTGCTGGCCTAAAGTTTCCAATTACTTCCTACTACATTTTTGTGAATAGGTACAACATTTGACTCCTGTTACCAGTGATTGGTTTAAAAAAAATTTAAATCTTTTAACGGTTTTACTAGTACACTGCTAAGCTCTTTCAATAACTTTAGGTGTATCCCTTCAGGCCTTTGTGATTTATGTATCCCAACTTTACAAAGCTGTTTTGGAATATGTTCTTCTGTAAAGACACATGCATCAAAAAATGTATTAGTCTTCCTCCCTAGCTGAGGTCCTTTCCCTTCATTTTCTTCTGTAAAAACTGAACAGAGGTAGTCAGTTAGTCATTTACCCTCTTCTGCATACCTGCCTTCATTTTTTTTAAATTTAGTTATTCCCTGTTTTAATTTTGTTGAATGCATTTTCAACAAGTGAGGTGAGTATGCCTCTACCTATCACTTACAAGTTAAATTAAGAAGAGTGTGTGTGTATGTGTGCAGTGGTATAAATAAAAGAAAGGATGCCCCATAGCAAAGACATTTAACCCCTTAAGGATGCAGGGTTTTTCCATTTTGCATTTTCATTTTTTCCTCATCACCTTTTAAACATCATAACGCTTTCAATTTTGCACATAAAATTCCATATGATGGCTTATTTTTTGCGCAACCAATTCTACTTTGCAGTGACATTAGTCATTTTACCCAACAATCCACGGGGGAAAAAAATAATTATTTTTCTACAAAATTGAAGAAAAAATTTTATTTTGTAAATTTGGGGGCTTCCGTTTCTACGGAGTGCATTTTTCGGTAAAAATAACACCTTATCTTTATTCTGTAGGTCCATACGGTTAAAATGATACCCTACTTATATAGGTTGGATATTGTCCTACTTCGGAAAAAAATCATAACTGCATGCAGGAAAATTTATATGCTAAAAATTCTCATCTTCTAACCCCTATAACTTTTTTATTTTTCTGCGTATCGGCCGGTATGAGGACTAATTTTTTGCACCGTGTTCTGAAGTTTTTATCGCTACCATTTTTGTATTGATCGGACTTTTTAATAGCTTTTTATTCATTTTTTCATGATATAAAAAGTGACCAAAAATACACTATTTTGGACGCGCACGACATTGACCGTGCAATTTAATTAATGATATATTTTTATAGTTCGGACATTTTCGCACGTGGCGATACCACATATGTTTATTTTTATCTACACAGTTTTTTTTTTTTATGGGAAAAGGGGAGTGATTCAAACTTTTATTAGGGAAGGGGTTAAATGACCTTTGTTAACTTTTTTTTTCACTTTTGTTTTGCAGTGCTATAGCTCCCAAAGGGAGCTATAGCACTGCACACACTGATCTCCTATGCTGATCCCTGCAAAGCCATAGCTTTGCACGGATCAGTCAGATAGGGGCTCGATTGCTCAAGGACGACGCAGAGACAGGTAAGGAGACCTCCACCTGCGTCCCAGCTGATCGGGACATCGCGATTTTATTGCGATGTCCCGATCAGCCCGACTGAGCTGCCGGGAAGCGTTTACTTTTGTTTTCAGATGCAGCGGTCAACTTTGATCACCGCGTCTGAAGGGTTAACAGCGTGCGGCACAACGATCGATGCTGCGCTTTTAGCCCAAGGTCCCGGCTATGATTAGCAGCTGGGACCGACCCAGTGTGATGAGGGTTCACGGTGTGATCCCGTTTTTAACACCGGGACCGGGCGTAGGGCATACAGGTATGCCCTACGTCCTTAAGAGGTTAAGACATTGTTTCCCTTTACATTTTGGCTTTGATCTCTCTACAAAATTTTGCTCAGACCTCCACCAATCACAAGACAGAGCCAGGGAAAGTGCATTGCTGAGCGCTTCTCTCCCCATCTCACTGTGCTCCCTGTCTTGCTGTATTAGATAGGCTCTGTAGACCTAAAATGTCTCTTGCAGATAGATGGATAGGCAGGGAGCCAGGGAGTGTATCTAGAAGCCAGTAGGGGTTTGAACACGCAGTCCCAGACTGAGCAAAACTTTTGACATATCTGTGTGACACGTCAAAAGTTTTTTAGATTGACTGACAACTCCACAAAAAATCCACAGTAAAACCAATACAAGATGGTGTGGATTTGCTGTTGTGATTCATCTATAAAAATGTTGTGGATTTTATTTAGGGGAAAATCTGTATAATTTCAGTCCCATGTGAAAGCACCCTTAGGCTATGTTCAAAAGCAAAATTACTGAGTGAATACTGGTGGAAAAATTCTACTTAGAAACGTCTGCAGCGGAAGCCTCTCAGCCTATGTAGAAAGAATTGACATGTCAATTATTTCTGTGAAATCCACTTGGAAATGCATTGCCGTCTATGGAGATGGGGCATTTCCTAAGGGGTCTAGTACCTGCTGTCTGCAGAATGTCTGCCTGGAAATTTTCCGGGGCAGACATTTTGCCATGGGAACATAGATTTAGGCAGCTGTCGACCAAAGGATGGTTAGACCAACAGCTATCCATCCTAAGCAAATACAATTTGACTCCCCTCCCCTCCCAGGTCCCCTCCTTCAAGATCCTACTATTCAGCCCAGGTCATGCACTCACATTTGCCAATCTGTTTAGGATGAGTCAGGGGAGTAGGCACTTCCTTCGTCTGCTCTGGCTGTTGGAGTATGTGTACAGGGTGGCTGGAGCAGATCAGTGTAACAGCAGGAAGAAGCTACTGCTGATGCACTTATATACAGTACGGACTGTAGCTAAACTTTTTAGACATTATCTGGAAAATAGAGGTCAATCTTTCCCGTTCCTTGGGAGTTTCTGCTTTCTCATTATTTGATACATTTAGATCTGCTAAGGTACAAATCTGTCACTTTCTTGATGCATTGTTTTAAGTCATTTGAGGGCTTTCTCTTTTAACAACTTCACAGTCAGGTGATTGGGTTACATATGGACAATTAAAAAGCTATATATACTCCTTTCAGCCTTTAAACTTTCCCTCTAGGAGCCTAACTCCATTTGAAAAGATCTGTCTGGCATGCAAAGCTCCAAGTCATCTTAATTCCCAGATCCTATGCATTGCTAAGGGAGGGGATGACAAGGATAATTACACGTGTATTTGTTAGCAAATGGGAGATGATTTGGGACAGGAGATCACTGCTCAGGACTGGCATAAAATATTCACCCTCTATAATTCATCCTCAAAATCAGGTTATATCCAAGTATAAACTATAAAATGCCAAGTGCCCTATGTCTTCCCACATGATCTTAGCTTGCTGTTGGCATCACAGAGAAGGTAAAGGTTATTATTTCAACAGTGGTGTCTGGACGTACAGGTTGTCTGGAAAGAGGCATTTAAATTGTACTGATGTTACCAAATGTGTCCTATACCCGTGAATTAGTTTTGTTTTCTCCAATTCCAGGTCTTTTTAAGAGTGGTTTACTTAGAAACATGCTTATTGCAGGTCATCTGACCATAACTAGTCCATGACCGGTTTTGGAAACTCCCTCCATATTGCTCAAATGGAACGTATGCTCTATGTTCTTTGAGGTGAAGATGTGACTGAAGTGGTTTATGTTCATAGAGATATACTTTTGTACCTGGTCCTTCTTTTCTCTACAGACTTGGATGGGGAACAATGTTCCATAAATGGCTTAGTGGATTGTACATCTAGTCTATTTTTTCCACCCCATTTCCCCTTTATCTCTCCACCGGGACCCGTTATTGCCCATTATGACTCGTCAAAATGACGCAGTCAAACTGAGAAAGAAAAAGAGTTTGACGACCGTATTTGACGAGGCATACTGGCGGTGTGAAAGGGGCCTAAGTCCCATGATGGAACAAAAAAAAATCTTTAAAAAATTATCACATAAAGTTCATAAAAAATTGTAGTAGTAAAAAAGGTTAGTATAGTTATATTTTTAAAAAAATGTATATAAGTTGAAACGTTTTTTTTTTTTATAATGCAAAGAACATGTAGGAAAATGAAAAAAAAATTAATGCAAAAATCTAATTATAGTTATAGTAAATTTAATTATTGTTATATGTACTCCAAAATGTACCGGTGAAAAACATCACTTACCCCAAAAAACAAGCCCTAATGAAGCAATGTTGGTAGAAAAATATGCCTCTAAGGAGGCGGCAATTGAAATTTCCATTCGGGAAACAATATTCCCTTTACGAAATATACTTACAGAAGAAAAAATATACACAAGCAATTCACATATGGCCATGTTGACAAAAAACTTAAAATGTGATGGCCCTGGAAATGAAGGAGCACATAGAATCATCATAGAGTCCTGACGGTTAAAATAGTCAGCATTTTTAAGGGCTTGAAGAAGATATACCCATAATATAGCCTATCAATTGCACTAATAATGGAAGTCATTTTGATGTTTTTATAGAATTTCCATTAAACAAATTTCCATTAAAATACCCCAACTTTAAGCTTCCTTTTTTATCATAGCTTTTCATCATAGCTTACAATTATCAATGCCCTTTCAGCCTCATCAATGGAAAAATCAGTTTGATCTTAGTTTGCTGGATCTCAGAGCTGAACCAATCGCCAAAATCCAGAAAGTCATAACATCAACAAATAACTGTTGACCATGGATAACTCATAATAGGACCATTGGCATTAATTTCTCACTGGCGCCTGAGACTCAATCCTTCCATGTGCATAACATTGTCCGTTAGTGTGAAGATTTACTTTGATGGTGGCATCTAAGTGATATATAAATATATATTAAATAATATGTAATGTTCCATAGTGGTAGTTCACTTCTCCCTGGAGATATTTAAAGCATGTGCACTAGGTGTAGTCCAATGAAGTAAATAGCAGAATTCAGTCAAATGCAACTTATACATGACCTACAGTAAATGTTATGTTTTTACTCCATTACTAAACAAACTTCAAGCACATTAACAGTGTCTGCACATCACTCACCATTAAGTACATTCCGGATATTTACTGTGTCAGATAGAAGTCTACTGTTAGGAATAGCAATATGGTTTGGACTCACTTCCTTACATAAATAACTGCAAACATGCAAATAAGCCTGAAGTTGGGAATGTATAAAGTAATAAATATGAATAAACTGGAGACAAACAGACTGCAGTGGTTAGCCCATGAAACAGCAATTACTAATGCAAATAGCTTGATGTCATCATTCATTGTGATGGTTACACTGTGTAAGTTATAGCTGTGGAATTGTCTCCATAATAGAAAAGAAAAACCTCACAAGGCAAGAGTGAAATAATTGTCTTTTTGTTCTGCTAATTTGAAATACATTGTGTTGGTCCAAATTATATGCCTTAGCCTAATATGGAGATTGACTGCTCTCCAAGAGCTCATGAATATTTAACCGGATCAGATTTTCTTAGGCTAGAGTCACACTGCAACTTTTTGTAGCTCTACTTATTGAGCTACATTGAGTTTTATGCAATCTTGTGGACTGCAGCCATCATTTAATAGTTAACCCCTTGATGATGCGGCCTATTTTGGCCTTAAAGCATACCTGTCAAAAAGAAAAAAAGTGATGTTACTCAGTACCTAATCCTGATCATGTGCATATAATTTTTATGTCTAGGACCTATATATCCCTAACAAATAGCATGTATTTGTCGCTCATTTGATTTTTGTTCTTTCCTTGTGGAGGGAGCATGTTCATCTCTCTCCCTCACTGTGATGATTAATCTGCTCTGAGTCTGGGAGCAGCCTGGCAGTCTGCAAATCACTGCACAGTAGTTTTTATGCATACATTTTCTATCTGTTCCTAGTAAAGCTGGATGCTAATCAACATAGCTGTCACTATGTGTGTCATTCAGTTTTCACAGACTCCTGAATGTCTGATCAGCTTCTTTGTCATTCAGGAGTCAGAGAAAGCTTTGGCTGTTCAAGCATGCTGGGAGTTGTAGTTTTGCAACAGCTGGAGCTGCAGTGTTTGTAAAGCACTGTGTTAGAGCAATGTTGCCTTTAGCTGTTCCAAAACTACAACTCCCAGCATACCCACACATTCTTTGTCTGTAGTTTTACAAGAGCTGGAGGCACACAGCTGGAGAATACACAGCTTTAACACAGAGTTTTACAAAGATTGTACCCCCATCATGGGAGTTGTAGTTTAGGAACAACCGAAGGCTGAAGTGGTGCAATGATGATCTCCTATACTGTACTGCATACCAACACACTTTACGGCCGGTATTCAGTATGCTGCAAAATACAGAGTAGTCTGTCTGCATAAAGACAGACGACCCCTAGTGGCGGCTATTTTTATTTTTTTATTTTTAAGTTAAATTGACTTTTTTTTTTTTAAATAAATGTATATTTAAAAAAGTCATCTTTTTTTTTTTTTATTGACCTGTCTCACTTTAAGTGCTAATAACTTTTGGATGCTTCAACTTATTCAAGTGAATAAAGGCAAAGTGGAGGTGAAATTATACAATATTTTAAGAATTTTTTTTCCTGCAACAAAGCAGGTATTTCACTAAATGTTTATCATTCCGGATCTGCACTTTTTAGAAATATCCTATGTATTGCTCTAGTGCGCTGCCTGACTTGCACACAGGCCTCAGAAATAAAGAAAAAACACATGGATTTTGTGGCCTTCTCTTTATTAAGGTGTTTATGAAGCACCATATTGAGTTGATAGAGCTATGTGAGGTCTCATGCTGCAAATACATGCTGCTCTAGGTGATCGGGACTGGTTTACCCTTTTTCTATTATTTCTGATATACAAGTACATTCTGCATAAATAATCTACAGTTAGCAATTCTTTTCCTGGACAGTATCATGTGTCATAATCCTATTTCTGAAGCTGTAAAAGCATGTGGGGCTATCTCTTTGGTAGTGGTTTCTTTGATCCCAATGTACAGTTACTGACCAACCATAGGTGTAGTGGTGCAATTTCCCATATCCATGCTCTGTTGGCATTATAGCCCTGCTCACAAATGTGATAGTCTGTTTATCCTGGATTAGTGTGCCTCCAAGGCTTGTTTTTGAAGCATCTCATTGTACTATCAAATAGCAATAGCCTACTTGACTGGAAAGTAGTTTCCGGTGTTTCTTTCCATTCCAAGAGTAAACCTTTGTGAATTAGCTGGCCTCAGGGGAACATCTCTGGAGAAGAGCTTAATCTCTTGGGCATTCACAGCCTTTTATAGTCCAAATGGAGAAGTTAATACTGCCAATTCACACCATTCTTTATTTAGTTTTACATGCTATAACCTTTTAGTACATCACATACAGGAAATATTTTTCCTTTGATAGGTCTTATATCTTTTTAGGGCCTTGTTCATTGACTCACGATCAACATACATTTTATTAGCTTTTGACAATAATAACCAAATTGCTTTTCTTATCTTACCTCTGCTGCGCAAACTCGGAAGTTCCTCTTTAAGTGGTTGCAATAAAGCTACAGGCATTCTTCCTGTGGACAACCTTGTAGGCTGTAATGTATGATCAGTTTTTTAGTTTGTTTGTATCTTTTGGCAACCCATCAGTTACAAATAAATCGGCATACACTGTTAGTATAAGTCCCAAATACATTCTTCCTTTTGTTAGGATACTTCAAGAGCCATAATGATATAAGGCTAAGTTTCCACTTATTTTTTATTTTAATTTTTTTTGACACTTTGCCCAAAAAAAGTCAAAACGGCCCCCATGGTGTTTTTTTTTCATTGAAAAAACGCTTCGGCCAGATGTTTGCTTTAAAGCAATGAAAAAGTGCAAAATTCTTTTTCCACTTAGCATTTTTCAGTTTGGCATTTTTTTTTTATCCTTTTGGCATTTTTCACTCTTTTTTGTGTTTTTCAGCTCCTTGGGGGTTTTGTAAAGTCGCATCATATTGAGCCTATGGCATTTTTTCCCTGACATCGTGGTGTTTTTCTCCCATAGAAGTCTATGGGAGTAAAAAAGCGCCAAGAAAAACGCCATGTGGGTTTTAACTTTGGCTTTTTTGCAGGCCGTTTTTATTCTATTTTGGACTTTAGCAATCCAAAAAAGTGATGGTATCTTTTTATTACAAAATTTTTATTAATTTTTAAACAGGGATCAATTTATATGGGCGGGCAGGGCACTAAAAATGTAGACGACAATAATAAAAATGTAGTGTGTGTGTGTGTTTTTCACTTTTTTTCTTTATTTTTTACATTGTTTAGGTAGTACTATTACTCCCAGCATGGAACACACTGTTCCATGATGGGAGTAGGAGTACCTTTACTAATTGACAGATCGCCCTGGGACCGTTGTGATCCTCCTGTATAATGTATAGATGCGGGCAGCCGGCCGCTCTTTTATGGTCCCCTGCACTGCCGTATATATACATCTATTCATATTTCCCACAGAAAGCTGTTATTGGCCAGATAGTTCCAGCAAATCACAACTCTCTGTGGGAAATATGAATAGTTTTATATATATATACATCAGTGCAGGGGACCATAGAAGAGCGGCCGGCCACCCGCATCTATACATTATACAGGAGGATCACAGCAGGTGTCAGGAGTGACATCCGCTGTGATCTGTCCTTAACTGCAGGTACTACTGCTCCCAACATGGAGCACACTCTGCTCTATGCTGGGAGCTGTAGTACCTGCATTAATAGACAGATCGCAACAGGTGTCAGAATTTACACTTGCTGTGATCTGTCTATTAATGCAGGTACTACAGCCCCCAGCATGGAGTAGAGTGTGCTCCATGTTGGGAGTAGTAGTACCTGCAGTTACAGACAGATCACAGCGGCTGTCACTCCTGACACCCGATGCGATCGTCCTATCTATTGCAGAGATGTGGAGCGGCTCTCTACAGCGCTCGCATCTCTGCACTATACTCCAGCCGGCCAGTGATATGAATAGAACATCACTCACAATATTCATATTTCCCGGTAAGAGCAGTGATTGGCTGCAACCATCCGACCAATCCCCCCTCAGGGCGGACAATATGAATGAATGATGTGAATTTCTATTCACATCACTGGCTGGCCGGAGCATAGTGCAGAGATGCGAGTGCTGTATAGAGCCGCTAAGTATTTCTGCTATATTATGGATGATCTTATCGGGTGTCAGGAGTGACACCCAAAGCAATATGTCTATTAGTACAGGTACTACTACTCCCATCATGGAATTGTCTGTTCCATGCTGAGAGTAGTAATACTACCAAAGAAATGTAAAAAAAACCTTGTCAGAGAGCTTAAAAAAAGCACTTCAGATTTCTTTTGTATATATAGTACAGCATAGGCCATTATTAAATTATATGTGAAGACTTGAGTATACTTATTTTAGTGCTATGCATGAATTGTCTACATCTTGATTCTTATTTCTCCACTGAAATTGCTTCCTAGTAGCCTTTAATTTCCCATAATGCCAGTGGCTTTGCATAGATAGAGGTGACAGGTTCTTGTGACTGCAACTGCACTCTGTCCTACCTGAGTAAAGCAAGTGATAGATCAGTGACATGGAATTTGTGTCCCCTAACTCACATTAAACATGTAATGCTGCTGTTTTGCAACCCCCAGAGTACCATGTGTCCTGGTTCTTACCAGTTTTGAGCGACATTCTCTGTATCATGTCTGTGGTATTTCCTGGTCTTCCTCTTCTGGTATGTCTTTTGCTGCATTTTCCGTTCTGTCCTGGCTGAGTTTTATAGAGTCAGTGTGCACTTTCTAATCGATCCTCCTCCAATTCCAGTCAGGCACTGCATACATTACTGCATAAGTCTGCCACATCTGCTGTTCCAGGCCTCAGCAAGGTTGCATTTTGGATAGTATCCTTCACTGTTGAGGTCTCTGTAGCCTGTTTGCCTTAGCTGAAATCTGTGTGCTGTTCCTGTGTTCCTGATCCCTTCCTGTATACTCGACTTTCCCTAATTCCTTGGACTCTGACCCTCATTCCCTGTGTATGAACTGGGAATGTCTACCACAATTCATGTCTGCTTGCAGCTTGTTCCAGACAGCCAGCACCTGTAGCCATCTTGGCTAGCTAGCTGCCCTGCTAAAAAAAAACAAAAAAAAACTACTGTTCAGCTCTGCTGCATCTGACGCTATCTTAGTGTCGGTTTGCACCTTCTGCTTGCCTGATCAGCTGCCATTTGTGTAGCAGTGGGTCCACACCCATGGGGCATTACAATAGATTTATATCAAATAAATGAGAGATGTTGCCTATCTCTTAGGGTTTCTCCCTGTCAGCATTTACAAACAGAAAGAAAGAATGGAGATCAGGCTGCATTTAATAGGATTCTTTTGAGAATCTTCACCAAGAAGAGACTAACAGTGTGAGTGATGGAGTTGTATAACTCTGCAGCTAATCCTTGTATGGACGTATTTACTATATTACTGCTCTTCTGATCCCTCCTGACATAGTGATGAAACTGTTTGGTAGAGGGTCTGAGAGCTGATGATGAAGTTTACAGGAAATCAGTCTTATAGGACTGATCACTTATTGTTATACATGAAAGCATGTCATTTCTAGTGGCCTGAGTTGTGGTCACATGACCCAACAGCAGTAAAAAAAGGATTAATGCAGCTGGGATGACACAGTAGAAATACAAAAAACACTGTAGAAATAAAAAAACGTTTTAATGATAATCTGTTTGAAAAAAAAAAAAAAAAAACATTGCAGGCTGCTCCACTATTCAGCGGAAATCTATTAGGATATTCCTCCAACAAAAATGTTGTGATGCTGCACTCTATCCTGTCTCTAAATGTGGAAATCTATGTTGCTACAGGTTGCAGACAGTCTCTTTACATATATCACATATTTGGCCACATATTCTCAAGATCCCTAATTCTCTGAGAAAAAAATGTATCTTTCCACAGTTTCATTTTTTGGGGGGTCACACTGTTTTTAAAATGCCTACACACTATGTGCCAGAGCTAGACTATCTTTGCAATTTTAGGCAAAAAGCTCACAAAAAAGACAAATTTTCCCACAAAAAAGTTGTGGTAAAACATTTTTAAAAGTTGCACATTAGAAGTGATCCAGTTAATACAGTTATACATTACAATGGTCTACTGAAGGTGAAGTGATAGTGGCCATACAAAAGTATGACTGCTGCTCTCCCCTTCTGCCATGAACAGGGGGCAGGGAGAAGTGAGCCCCAGAAACCACTCTCCCTACCTACTTGGCCAGACACCCTAGTCGTGAATGACAACTCGAAGCTGGTCCCATCCTAGTGCTAAAGTGCATGGAGTCAAAGACAACAAAACAAACAGAACTGTACATGTTGGGGACAAGTCAAGAACATCACAGAAACACAATAACAAACAGATATATAAATACAAACGAGTCAGGATATAGCATACTAACATACAGTTCAGAAACCGTAATCAACATAAACAGCAGACATGATTATATGAACAAGACTCGATATGGGAATAAGTATACAGCAAACAAAACCAGAGGATGCAGGAAATGAACAGGTTAGCTGAGTGTCAGAACACTAAATGGGTCAGGAAATATAGAACACTGTTCACACTGGACTCAGAACAAGGACCACACCAGACTCCCCACTCCAAACATGGAGGTACATCAATACCAAAGCCTAATAGACTCCTAACCAGCGGGCACTCTCCATCGAGTGATCAGGATACTGGCCTAGTAGGAAACAGAAATACTAAATACAAGTAAACACGGGTACAGGCACAAGACTCACTCACTCCTAGATAGATGGATTAGCACAAGGCTCAGGAATTCTATTCTAGGAGTAGCAAGAAAACAAGGTCAAAACAGGACTGACAAAACGCACAGTGTGAACACAGACAACACAGAGCAAATGCAGGACGAACAATACAAAATACTAAAACCTGACAAATGTACCAAAACAAAGCAGGCTAAAATCTATATATCAAACAGGACAGGTAACCATGGTTAAAACTCAGAACAAGTGCCCAAACAGACAAAGTGAACATAATAAACATGACATGGTAAGAGTACAGATCTAATTACCATCACCCAACAGCGCCTGAAGAGGCCTTTTATACAATACCAGGGCTGCAAGGTTAACTCTTCCCAAACCAGGGAGAATTAGCACAGAAACTGTTCAGACACAAAAACATTGTCTGAACAGGACCTAAAGCAGAAAAATGCAAAAAAACTGAAACGGACATTACACCTTCCTTTTAAGTTCATCACAATTTCTCATACACTGACTGACAGAGGGCCCCTTCCCTGGTACCCTAATAGTATTTTCAGGAAATGTAAGGAAGATGATGGTGGGAGATCCTTCACTAGAAGTGTGAGTTGTGAGCATAGGTATAGGGGGACCATTGTAAGTTTATCTGAAAAGGATATTTGTTATATCACTTCAAAAAAGCTGTTAGTTACCACTAGGTACCATCCCCTTGCCCATACAGATTTCCGTAACTTTGACATTAACATAGCCTTTAAAACAGCTCTAAAGTACATAGGTACACTCCTAGGTGACATAACCGTGCTTTATAAGGAGAACTCCCATTTATAAAAACATATTCCCTATTTTAGGGATAGGGGATAAGTGTCAGATCGCGGGGGTGCGACCGCTGGGAACCCTGCAATCTCGTAAACTGTGCCCTTGCTCTCTGCTTGAAAAAAAAAACTGTGTCTTCCACAGCATGAAGCTCTATGGTGGAGACTGCCGAATACAGCACTTTGGCTCTCCCATAGAGCTGCATGGAGGGGGTGTGTCGGCTGCTGCAGCTTTATGCTGTGGTCGACATGCCCCATTCAGGAAGAGAGCCGGGGCACCGGGCGGGAGATCCCAGCAGTTGGATCCCCCGCGATCTGACACTTATCCCCTATCCTTAGGATAAGGGATACGTTTTTTTTTTTTTATGGGAGTTCTCCCTTAAGGCTCATAGACAGTCTTATGCACAAGTTTTAAGGGGGAAAGTTGGAACCAAAGTTAATCAAACTGTCCAAACTTTTGAAATGTTATCTCTATTAGAGATGCTCCAACTAGCCTGAATCGCCGAAGACACTCTGGATTTTAGTTGCATTGTGCAGTTCAAATCCTATGCTTAAAACCAGCATCCTCTTGCATTTAGGGCATTGGGGTCTGGTCTAAGGTCTGTGTTATTTCTTGAGTCTGAACTGATTCCACATAAGTGAATAGGATTTAAATTAATCATACTTATATAGTCTGAAAAAAATGCCCTATATATCACTAAATCATGGTGCAGATTTGGTTTTTCATTGTACATTTTGGAAAGGAAAAGGTAAAAACTGTAATGAAATTGAGGAAAACTCCACAAACCTAATGTAGCACACTCTATGGATGTTTTGGGCTCAGCTATTTTGTATGTTGCTAGTGAAGGAGTTACCGTAATCTTTGGAATTCAGTCAAGTACCAGATGTCCAAGGCCATTGTAAGTTGAAACCGTTGTATGTTAAGTCCACACCTCAAAAGGAAACCCCTAAATGGTTCAGAAGCCTCCAAAATGTCAACCCAAAGTGAGAAAACATGAGGAATAAAGGAAATTAAGCAGAAAAAAATTGTACAGATCCACAGTATGAGGGATAAGTGTCTTGATGACAAGGAAAGGGATCTGACTGCTGGGACTCCCATGATCTCCAGAATGGGGGCTTAGCTGTCTATGGAAGCACTAGGGTCTCAGCTATCGGACCCCTCACAATCAGACACGTATCCCCTATCCTGTGGATTAGGAATAACTTATAAGAAGAACTGCTTCGCACAACTGCAGAGAAAACTACAAATCCCAGCAGTTCTTCAAGGTCTGCAGCAGTCAGCACAGACTGAGTCTTTTAGTTCACAAATAAAGGGGTACAATTAAACAATACAGGATGTATTGTGGGTGTATTTGGTTGTGTATGTGTCAGTTATATGTGATGTGTTAGAACTTTACATACAGGTAAAAAACCTGCACTGTGGAACTGGGACTTGTACTGCACCAATGATGCTGCCTGCTTTCTCACACTACTGTACACCATGACTTTTAGTGTCTGTAGAATGTGGGAAGAAGAAGGCAGCTCAGCACATGACTAACCTTCAGAATAAAGCTGAAGGCTTTTGGATATATATTGCTTTCTACAGAAGATGGAGAAGCTAAGCACAGAGTCAGGGTACTAATATAGAGACATGGTGAGTAATGGGGACCTACTGTGTCTCTAGTTTAGCATTTACTGCAAGTATGGCAGCGGCAGAAAGGAGCACATTAAACGGTCCAGTGGCAGCTGCTGCAGTCAGTGCTACCGGATAGCTGTTAATTCGATGGCCCCGACATACAGCAACATCTTAAAGGGGTTATCCACCATAAGGTGATTTTAGTACGTACATGTCAGACAGTAATAACCATGCTTAGGAAGGATCCAAACTTGTCTTGGGGCTAAATGCCTATGTTGTGAGAGTACCATAAAGCTGAAGCTATCTTTTTGTGAACTGGCTATTTCCTGTTAGAGTTCGTTCCCTAAAACTAAAATTCCCATAATTCCTTGTTTGTAAGTGTGAGTTCACTTTTCTCTTTTCTACACATCAGCCACCCAACCCATTGAAACACACCTGTGATCCCTTCAATGCAATAGACCAGTGTTTTCTGACCAGGTTGCCACCAGCTGTTGCAAACCTACAATTCACTGCAGAATGATCTTCCACCCAGTGGTAGCTCCACCCATTGAAGCAAAGACAGGCTCCCTTTCATCACCTGACTAGTGATGTATAGTCTCGGGCTGCATTGCAACCTGGGAAAACCTAAGACGACATTTTGTATGCTGTTAAAAAGAAACCATGAGGCAAAAATCACAGAATTGGGAGTCCACCATGAAACATGTACAGACACTTTATTATGAACTACACTAACTCACTAAATTTATATCCCCTGTAGCATAGTCAAATAAAGAAAAATCCCGTAACACACCTTTAAGTTGATGCTGTAATTAACTTACATTAAGCTCTGAGAGACCATCGTCATTTGAAACTATTTTATGTCCAGGGATTACTGTACTTTCCTCTCCAGTACCCAGCAGGGATCAAACTCCAATCACAACTGGGTTAGAAGGACCTGAGAATGCAAAGAAGGAAAGGGAGTGCTGTCACTAACACATACAAACTGTCAGGGACAAATATACAGTCACTTACACTTCTAGAGATACACACTGCAAGAACACACATATACACACTTGCAATGTAAATAAACACACAGCATATACTGTACACACAGAGACCTACAATAGTTCACAACTTTTCAGTATTTACATCTGGAGGTTCTGATAGAATTTGAGTTAGGTGATACACAGACATTTTTAACATACAGTATGTCCACTCATTTACATTACCCCAAAACATTGCCACGCCCCCACCCATAGACTTGTATTGCGGGGGCGGGCCATGACATCCCGAGGGGCGGAGCCGTGACGTCACGATGCTCCGGCCCCTATATCACTGGTCATTATGCACAGAGTGAGTTTGCTAGCGGGGCACTGCAGCGGAGATCCCGGGGGGTCCCCAGCGGCAGGACCCCCGCAATCTGACATCTTATCCCCTATACTTTGGATAGGGGATAAAATGATAGGGGCGGAGTACCTCTTTAACAATAGCGACAAACAATAAACCTGCATCGATTAACAATAAAGATAAACACCCGAGGTCAAAATAAACGAGCGGACTTGATAACAGCCCGAGCAGACAGGACAAGAAGATGATGGCTATTGCCCAGGGGACTACTTGAGGACTGGCAGGGGTCACCTTTCAAACTTCATGGCGCATGAACAATCCATTGATTGTCTGTATAGCTCTTCCCACCCAATAGTCGAATCCTGCAATAGGTATTTTATAGCAAACTTTGGAAAATGTAATAGGGCCCTCAAGAGCCACCCATCCAAAACATACAACTGATGGACAGGCCTGGGCTAGACCAAAGTATATAAGCCTTACAGGGTAGCATATTGAGACAACTTTACCCAAACTGAAGTTTTCTTGTACGATTTGTTATGTAAAGATAGTGATCTGAGAACACATTTGTATGAGTATATTTCACATCGCATCTGTTCGCAGACAACATCTTACTATCACATGGAGAATTGAGCTTGCCAATCCAACTAGCTGTAAAACATAAGATTTAAATGTAACCTGTGATTTCTGCAGGTATGTATCCATTTATGAATTGTGAGTAGATGTCAAGGGAAATGCCCAAAATCCAATTTTTTTTTTCCTAACACTGTCCTTTTCTTCAGGCTTTGGTGTAAGGTTTGTAGGATCAAATGACCTGTCAAAGACTAGTGGTGCAGCTGTGACTGGACAATGTGATATTACATAAACACTGCTTTCCTTCTCCTTCACCTTCAGTGACACTTAAGATTGGTTTAGCTTGGTGCTAAAGCAAGACCAAGTATCATGCTACCATTCAACCCCGAACTGATGAAGTGACATTGCAAGAAAACATTTTTCTGTCTGGCAGAGGACAGAAGCATTTCTTTTCAGCATCAGATTCTTGGATCATGTGAGAATTTTTCCTCACCTTGACTTCCACCACATACAGCACAAACCGTAATATTGTTGAACATCTGAAAGATCCATAATGTTTTTATTTTTTCAGACAACAGAATTTGAGGGCTTATTTTTTGAAAGACAAGTTGTGCTTTTTGCAAAATTCAAAAATAAATAAATAAATAGTTTTTGAGCTAAAGCCAGAAGTGGCTCTGGCAGGGAGAAGAGGTCCTTCCTTTATATTTCCCATTCCTTTTCAATCCACTGTCAGTTTTAGCTCAAAAACCGTCCGTAATCAGTAAAATTGCAAACTGTAGTGGAAAATGCACTCTTAAAATAAAATATGTGGCCCGATCTTATGCTGTATGAACGTAGCTTTCTAGCCCCATAGCCTTATAGAGTTTCTCTTTTGTGTTGCAACTTTTAGTAGAAATTTTTAAAAATTGCTTTGCATTGCCACATTCTGACCCCTATACTGTTTAAATTTTTCCATATATAGGGCTATATATAAGGGTATATTTTTTTGTGTAGTGAGCTATAGTTTTTATCAGTACCATTTTCGGGTAAATGGCACTTTCTGATTGTTTGCTTTTCATTTCATGTTTTTAAGGATATCTGGCAATTGGATAAAAAATGTGACAGTGGACGGAAAATAAGGGGATGCTAAAAGAAATGACACTGTTTTATTTACCATATCATACTACCTAACTTCCCTCTTTTTTTTTTATCTCTCTTCCTCCTGTTTTCCTCACTCCTATTTTCTTCCTTTGCTTTCTTCTTCCTACCTCTTTATTTATATTTTGCTCTACGCGTGAGGGTTAGAGGGAGAGTTTAGCCTTATTGGTCTAGGTATGTTGGCTGAAAACATAGCCAATAAGAAGCGCTACATCCATAGCACAGATGTATTAGGTGAGGCTGTATAAACTGAGGTGGTTGAATTTTTATTTTATTTTAGGACAATGCCTCAAATTAAAGCTCAACTGTCATCAATATTTATCCCCAAAAGCTATACATAGCATGTAAAAGCTGTGTACCACAGTAATACAGGCATATCCTTTATTGTCTAATCGTTGGATTTATGATTGTAAAAATTGCCTTTATCCAGAGTCATGCACAGTCAGAGAGGCATTGTCTGGGGTCCCCAATGCATCGCCCTTCTTGAGCAATGTTACAGCATCTCGGCCCTGTGTGAGCGACATACAGTTCATCCGCGCATGCGCCGTCTGCGACCATTACGGCGCTTGGCAGGGAGTGAGCAAGCTCTCTGTCTCTATTGGTTGAAGACCATGTGAAGGAGCTGCATGTTGCTCACATAAGGCAGAGATGCTGTAACGTTGTTCGTTGTTCATGGCATTGCGGACCCCCCCACCAAACCTCTTTTACATGCTGTGTATTCTTTAGGGGAAAATATTGATGACAGTTGCACTTTAAAAGGGTTATCTGGTGGGAGTTTTTTTCTTTTTAAAACTATTACGGATATAAAAAAATAAATCTCTACGTACCTCTGAGATGGCTCTGGTATGCTGCTTTGCTCCCCTAGTGGAATTGTCTTCCGGAGCTGCAGCGTGACATGAAATACCCACTCATGCCGCTCAGCGAATCACTGGCAGTGATGTCTTGCCATGGCCAGCGAATGGTGGAGCGGCAATATGACACATTGGCCTAGGTGCTTCCTGGGGACAACAATCATGATGTAGCTTATAAAGATGATCACAGAGGGAGACCGGAGTAGAGCACCAGAGGGATCACTGGAGGTAAGTAGATGTGTATTTCTTTCTATCCCACACAAGGGGCATAGTTTTTACCCCCCGCCCCCTCCCACCGGATAACTCCATTTACAAAATGTAAAAAAAAATTAAAGGATCTGAAGATTTTCTAAAAGCATTTTACGCACCTAAAATATCATATAATTTATACACTGCTCAAAAAATAAAGGGAAAACTAAGATAAAACATCCTAGATCTGAATGAATGAATTAATTGTATGAAATACTTTCATCTTTACATAGTTGAATGTGCTGACAACAAAATCACACAAAAATTATCAATGGAAATCAAATTTATGAACCCATGGAGGTCTGGATATGGAGTCACAGTCAAAATCAATCAATACAGGCTGATCCAACTTTGATGTAATGTCCTTAAAACAAGTCAAAATGAGGCTCAGTAGTATGGGTGGCCTCCACGTGCCCGTATGACCTCCCTACAATGCCTGGGCATGCTCCTGATGGGGTGGCGGATGGTCTCCTGAGGGATGTCCTCCCAGACCTGGACTAAAGCATCCGCCAACTCCTGGACAGTCTGTAGTGCAACGTTGGTGGATGGAGCGAGACATGATGTCCCAGATGTGCTCAATGGGATTCAGGTCTGGGGAACGGGCGGGCCAGTCCATAGCATCAATGCCTTCCTCTTGCAGGAACTCCATCCACATGAGGTCTAGCATTGTCTTGCATTAGGAGGAACCCAGGTCCCACTGCATCAGCATATGGTCTTACAAGGGGTCTGAGGATCTCATCTCGGTACCTAAAGGCAGTCAGGCTACCACCAAATCGGTCATGCTGGAAGATGTTGCAGGGAGCAGAACATTCTCCACAGCGTCTCCAGACTCTGTCACCTCTGTCCCATGTGCTCAGTGGGAACCTGCTTTCATCTGTGAAAAGCACAGTGCGCCAGTGGCAAATTTGTCTATCTTGGTGTTCTCTGGCAAATGCCAAACATCCTGCATGGTGTTGTGCTGTTAGCACAACCCCCACTTGTGGACGTCAGGCCCTCATACCACCCTCATGGAATCTGTTTCTGACCCTTTGAGTGGACACATGCGCATTTGTGGCTTTCTAGAGGTCATTTTGCTGGGCTCAAGCAGTGCTCCTCCTGCTCCTCCTTGTACAAAGGAGGAGGTAGCGGTCCTGCTGCTGGGTTATTGCCCTCTTACTGCCTCCTCCACATCTCCTGATGTACAGGCCTGTCTCCTGGTAGCGCCTCCATGCTCTGGACACTAAACTGACAGACACAGAAAACCTTCTTGCCTCAGCTCGCATTGATGTGCCATCCTGGATAAGCTGCACTACCTGAGACACTTATGTGGGTTGGAGGCTCCGCCTCATGCCACCACTAGAGTGAAAGCACCGCCATCATTCAAAAGTGACAAAAACATCAGCCAGGAAGCATAGGAACTGAGAAGTGGTCTGTGGTCACCACCTACAGAACCACTCTTTTATTGGGGGTGTCTTGCTAATTGCCTATAATTTCCTCCTGTTGTCTGTTCCATTTGCACAACAGCATGTGAATTTGATTGTCAATCAGTGTTGCTTCCTGAGTGGACAGTGTGATTTCACAGAAATGTGATTGACTTGGAGTTACATTGTGTTGTTTAAGTGTTCCCTTTATTTTTTTGAGCAGCTTATTTATTGGGCACAGCCATATTTGTAATAATGCTAACATTTTACTTTAACTCCCATTGTTTCTCACAATCACCTAGTGTGCTATGACTAAAAGTGTTTGTGAAGTTTTAGCCCTTGAAGTTATCTATGAGGAAGACTCATCACTCAGCTCCATATTGCAATCCACACTTAAGAGCCAATGGCCAGAGACACAGGTGTTGAACTTGTCAGTGTACTGTTGACATATCAGGTTGAGTCTGCAGTACAGCCACATGTCACCTTCCATGCTCCTCATGTCCATACAAGCAATAGTTACATGATTACATTTACTGTATTGTTTTTTTTATACATATCTTTAGATTGCACACTGATTACCACTGAACAAAAGCATTAAATAAAATGAAACATATACAAGTGTATAAAGATTGGTCACACTATTAAAAGCTGTGTTGTGGGATATGGCACCAAGACATTAAAGGGATACTCCGCCCCTAGACATCTTATCACCTATCCAAAGGATAGGGGATAAGATGTCTGACGCGGGGGTCCCGTTGTTGGAGACCCCTGCAGTTTCCTTGCTGCATCCGGCATTCCTTTAGCGCATTGGGTGCAGCTTCGGAGGCTCATGACATCACGCACCCTTCCATAGACTTGCATTGAGTGGGAGTGGCCATGACATCACGAGTGGGTTGTGACCGTGACATTTCGAGTCTCCACTAGGCATCGCCAGTCATCCGGCTGTCCAGAGGTCTGAGGTGCCACAGCCGAGATCGCGGGAATCAGTGGCAGGACTGCTGCGATCAGACATCTTAATCCTTATCCTTTGGAGTACCCCTTTAACAGCAGATCCTTAAAGTGGTTTAAGTTCTGAGCTTGCTTTTGCCCACGATCAAGACCTTTAAATGAAGCCTGATAACCCATCTCTTCAGAATAGCCTACAACCTACAATAACCCTGCTGTCACTGTATTGCCCTCTGAACGGCTGCTCCATGGATTGAACTTGTTTTGTTAACATATCTCGTAGATGCTCAATCAGATTGAATTCTGGGAAATTCAGAGCAAAAGTCTTTAACTGTTTATTATTTACTTCAAACCAAACCATTCCTGAACAATTTTTGCAGTGTGGAAGGGCACATTTTAAGAACCTGTAAAAGGAATCTGCCATAAATTTCAAAGTTTAAGGATTTCCAATAGAACATTTGCCAAAGTACCACACTTCATCATCTTACTTGCCTTCTTCCCATAGCTTATCCTGGTACCATCTCTTCCCCTGGTAAGCAATGCAAATGCACCTGTTCACCCACATGATGTGTAAAAAAAATAAAAAACAACCATGATTTATCAGATCAGGCAACTTTCTTCTATTGCAAAATTGTCTAGTTCTGAGGATCACATGCCCAGTGAACATAGGTAATGGTGGAAACTCTGATGGGTCTACTACTGTAGCTCACTGTGTCATCTCTCATTAAAGCAAGGATTTAACATTTTTAAGCAATCTATGCTACAGTAAGGCTAGGTTTCCACACAGGTTTTTTCTTGTGTTTTTTTTTTTAATACTGCCACTAGAGATGAGCGAACTTTTCAAAAATTCGATTCGGCCAATTCGCCGAATTTTCCCGAAAAGTTTGTTTCGATCCAAATTTGTTTGTGGCGAATCGATATTAAAAAAGGCTATTTCTAGCCTACATGCAGCCTCTATAGGGGTATAGAACACTTTGCTGTGTCCTAAAACGCATATGGAATGTGCTGGGGTAGTGAAATAATAATGTTATTCAGAATAGCATGCAGATTACCGGCATCGCTCTTAGAATCACTGCCGCACAGCAGCACAATGACAGAGCCTGGTGGTGGCATCAGTGTCAGGAGACCATATAGTGACTGAATGACATAGCGTGGAGGTGTTGGCAGCATGAGGACACCATATAGTGGCTGAATGGCACAGCATGGAGGTGTTGGCAGCATAAGGACACCATATAGTGGCTGAATGGCACAGCATGGAGGTGTTGGCAGCATGAGGACACCATATAGTGGGTGAATGGCACAGCGTGGAGGTGTTGGCAGCATGAGGACACCATATAGTGGCTGAATGGCACAGTGTGGAGGTGTTGGCAGATGCACCAGTACACACCCGGGAGTCACAATCTCCTCCAAAAAACAACAAAATTTTTGAAATTTTTTAAAGAAATACCTTTGTGTAAGAACAAGCGCATATCCAACAGTTCACAAGACTCTATAATGCAGGATGGTGGACCACGCAAAGACATTCTTCTCAAAATAATAAACCACACAATGTTTAAAATTTTTCTACAAAAACTAATTCAATATGTGTGTAAGCGCCTCTGTCTCCAAAAGATCAGATCACCAAAGGACTTTTTTCGCTCAAAATGATGAAGCAGAGTTAATCCCTGTCCGTATATATATATATATATATATGTTTTTTTAGTTTTCATTAAAAAATCCCACACAACAAGCGTTCCGTTGTGTAACGATTAGCATTCTGGAAAATTCTATTTTATTACTGATAAAATTATCAGTAAATTAAAAAAAAAACACTACCCAAGAGTGTTTAATTACCCCATGCATTACACCAGGAGCAGTCAGGAGTAGGCCTCAGCAGTACCCAAGAGGCTTTAATAACCCCCTACCTTTGCACGATCAATTGCGAGATCGAGCAATACAAGGTGTGTTATGCCCTCAGATTTCCGGGGCCGCAGGCGCGCTCCACTGAATGGATTAGTGTGCCTCTATCTTTCATCGACCGGTGCTGGTAACCCGCTAACTCCCGGAAAGGTAAGCTGCCGCGAAGCAGGTGGTCTCCCCCGGACACGTTTGGCTCCAGAATTTCCACTACTGCCACACCACGCTGACTGCCAACTGTGCTACCACCTTGCTGACTCAAGGGCAACCTGCAACTCTCTTCTCCCGATGATGAACCCCCTTCTCCTGAGATCGAGCAATAACAGGTGTGTTATGCCCTCAGATGTCCGGGGCCGCAGGCGCACTCCACTGAACGGATTAGGGCGTGTCCATCTTTTTTGGTAGCACCCGCAATCCAAAAATTTTAAATTCCCAGACCCAGGCCCCACCTCTGCGGCATCAGGAACCCATAGATTGCCTGAAAGACACAGCCTGGAGTTGGTTGATGCACGAATACACACACGGGCTTCACAATCCACCCCAAAAAAACGCAAAATTTTATTGAAATTGTCTGACAAAATACCTGTTTTTTAAAAACAAGCGCATATATAGTAGTTCAGAAGACTCTATAATGCTGGACGGTGGACCACCAAAAGACATTCTTCTTAAAAATAATAAACCACACAATGTTTTAAATTTGGTTAAAAAAATTATTACATGTGTGTAAGCACATCTGTCTGCAAAAGATCAGATCACAAAAGGATTCTAATCACCAAAAATGATTAAGCAGAGTTAATCCCTCTCCATATACCATTGCCGGCGCTGACAGCCAGGGGGAGAGAAGGGGCAGCGGCACCCATTGCCGGCGCCGCTGCCCCGTTGCCTCCCCCCATCCCCGGTTGCATAATTACCTGTTGCCGGGGTTGGGTCCGCGCTGCTCCAGGGCTCCGGCGTGCGTCCCCTGCGTTGTTGCTATGCGCTGCACGGCGCGGCCCACGTCCCCGGACCAACTAGGGTGCCTCCAGATGTTGCAAAACTACAACTCCCAGCATGCCCCAACAGTCCAGGCATGCTGGGAGTTGTAGTTCTGTAACATCTGGCCTTTCAGATGTTGCAGAACTACAACTCCCAGCATGCCTGGACAGTCTGGGCATGCTTGGAGTTGAAGTTTTGCAACATCTGGAGGGCTACAGTTTGGACACCACTGCTCAGTGGTGTCAAAACTGTGGCCCTCCAGATGTTGCAAAACTACAACTCCTAACATGTCCTTCGGCTGTCTGGGCATGCTGGGAGTTGTAGTTTTACAACAACTGGAGGCACACTGGTTGGGAAACACTGAATTAAGTAACAAACTCTCAGTGTTTTGCAACCAGTGTGCCTCCCGCTGTTGCATAACTACAACCCCCAGCATGCACGGACAGCCAAAGGGCATCCTGGGAGTGTTAGTAGTATGTCTCCAGCTGTTGCATAACTACAAGTCCCAGCATGCCCTTCAGTTGTCACTGCATGCTGAGAGTTGTAGTTTTTGCTGAAGCACACTGGTTGCGAAGTTTGTAACCTAACTCAGTGTTTCGCAACCAGTGTGCCTCCAGCTGTGGCAAACTACAACTCCCAGCATGCACTGATAGACCATACATGCTGGGAGTTAAGTAACAAACTCTGCTTTGCAAACAGTGTGCCTCCAGCTGTTGCATAACTACAACCTCCAGCATGCACGGACAGCCAAAGGGCATACTGTTAGTGGTAGTTTTGCAAGAGCTGGAGGTTTGCCCCCCCCCCCCCCCCCATGTGAATGTGCAGGGTACATTCACACAGGTGGGTTTACAACGAGTTGTTTGCTACAAGTTTGAGATGCAGCTCAAACTCGCTGTAAACCCGCCCATGTGAGTGTACCCTAAAAACACTACACTACACTTACACAAAATAAAGGGTAAAACACTACATATACACATACCCCTACACATCCCCCCCCCCCAAATAAAAAAAAAAATTCTCATATGACACTGTTTCCAAAACGGAGCCTCCAGCTGTTGCAAAACAACTCCCAGTATTGCCGGACAGCCATTCACTTTCCAGGCATACTGGAAGTTTTGCAACAGCTGGAGGCGCACTGTTTGGGAAACACTGATGTAGGGTATTTTTGGTATCTGAGGCAAGTGTAATTCTTGTATCCGGGTCCGTCCCTATGCAAATCCCTTATTTTGGCCTCAAACGCGCTTGGCGCTCTCTCACTTCGGAGCCCTGTCGTATTTCAAGGCAACAGTTTAGGGCCACATATGGGGTATTTCTGTACTCAGGAGAAATTGCCTAACAAACTTTGAGGGTCTTTTTCTCCTTTTACCCCTAATGAAAAGGTAAAGTTGGGGTCTACTCCAGCATGTTAGTGTAAAAAAAAAAAAAATTTTACACTAACATGCTGGTGTTGCCCCATACTTTTCATTTTCCCAAGAGGTAAAAGGAAAAAAAGCCCCCCAAAATTTGTAACCCAATTTCTCCTGAGTACGGAAATTCCCCATATGTGGACATAAAATGCTTTGTGGGCACACAACAAGGCTCAGGAGTGAGATCACCATGTACATTTGAGGTGATTTGCACCGGTGTGGCTGATCGTTACAGCGGTTCTGACATAAACACACACAAAAAAAAAACACCCACATGTGACCCCATTTTGGAAACTACACCCCTCACAGAACATAAAAAGGGGTATAGTGAGCCTTAACACCCCACAGGTGTTTGACAAATTTTCGTTAAATTTGGCCGTGAAAATGAAAATTTTTTTTTTTCACTAAATGCTTGTGTTATCCATAATTTTTCATTTTCACAAGGGGTAATAGGAAAAAATCCCCCCAAAATTTGTAACCCCATTTCTTCTGAGTAAGGACATACCTCATATGTGGATGTAAAGTGCTCTGCTGGCGAACTACAATGCTCAGAAGAGAAGGAGCGCATGCGGTGAAACACGTTGCTATTAAGCCTCCATTCCTTTACCTGGGCTTTGTTCATTTCTCTGTGGTCAGCGCCGAAAATCCTGGTCTTTTAAAGTCCTGTATTTATTCCACATCTCTCAGGAAGGCTGCAGACTACAGGATTGTGATCCTCAAATCACATGCGATCAGCATTGTTGTGTATGCCACTACACAACTTAGCAAAGTGAGCATGGAAATGTTTCCTTTTCTTTTTCCCCGCCCTCTTGCTGGCTTTACTCCACAGGGAGCGCCTTTCTTCTTTTCTCTTGTAAAAATGGTAAGTTTGGGGAAAAAAACAGCATTTTAGTGAAAAAAAAGTTTTTCATTTACACATCCAACTTTAACAAAATGTCGTCAAACACCTGCAGGGTGTTAAGGCTCAGTGTACCCCTTGTTACGTTCCTTGAGGGGTGTAGTTTCCAAAATAGTATGCCATGTGGGGGGGGGGGGGGTTGGCTGTTCTGGCACCATAGGGGCTTCATAAATGCAACATGTCTTGTAAAAATACAAAAACTGCATCTACAAGAACATGCACTTACTGAATGTCATTTTGAATACTTTGAGGGGTGCAGTTTTTATAATGGGGTAATTTATGGGGGATTTCTAATATGAAGTCTCTTCAAATCAACTTCAAAACTGAACTGGTCCGTGAAAAATTACGATTTTGAAAATTTTGCGAAAAATTGCTGCTTAACTTTGAAGCCCTCTGATATCTTCCAAAAGTAAAAACATGTCAACTTTATGATGCAAATATAAAGTAGACATATTGTATATGTGAATCAATATATAATTTTTTTGGAATGTCTATTTTCCTTACAAGCAGAGAGTTTCAAAGTTATAAAAATGCAAAATTTTCTAATTTTTCAGGAAATTGCGGAATTTTTCCCCAAGAAATGATGCAAGTATCGTCGAAAATTTTCCACTATGTTAAAGTATAACATGTCATGAAAAAACAATCTTGGAATCAAATTCATAAGTAAAAGCATCCCAGAGTTATTAATGCTTAACCCCTTAAGGACCAGGCCATTTTACACCTTAAGGACCAGAGCGTTTTTTGCAATTCTGACCACTGTCACTTTAAACATTAATAACTCTGGAATGCTTTTAGTTATCATTCTGATTCCGAGATTGTTTTTTCGTAACATATTCTACTTTAACTTAGTGGTAAAATTTTATGGTAACTTGCATCCTTTCTTGGTGAAAAATCCCAAAATTTGATGAAAAAAAGGAAAATTTTGCATTTTTCTAACTTTGAAGCTCTCTGCTTGTAAGGAAAATGAATATTAAAAATACATTTTTTTTGGATCACATATACAATATGTCTACTTTATGTTTGCATCATAAAATTGATGAGTTTTTACTTTTGGAAGACACCACAGGGCTTCAAAGTTCAGCAGCAATTTTGAAATTTTTCACAAAATTTTCAAACTCGCTATTTTTCATGGACCAGTTCAGGTTTGAAGTGGATTTGAAGGGTCTTCATATTAGAAATACCCCATAAATGACCCCATTATAAAAACTTCACCCCCAAAGTATTTAAAATGACATTCAATAAGTGTATTAACCCTTTAGGTGTTTCACAGGAATAGCAGCAAAGTGAAGGAGAAAATTCACAATCTGCATTTTTTACACTCGCATGTTCTTGTAGACCCAATTTTTGAATTTTTGCAAGGGGTAAAAAGGGAGAAAATTTTTACTTGTATTTGAAACCCAATTTCTCTCGAGTAAGCACATACCTCATATGTCTATGTTAATTGTTCAGCGGGCGCAGTAGAGGGCTCAGAAGGGAAGGAGCGAAAATGGTTTTTGGAGGGCATGTCACCTTTAGGAAGCCCCTATGGTGCCAGGACACCAAAAAAAAAACACATGGCATACCATTTTGGAAACTAGACCCCTCGGGGAACGTAACAAGGGGTAAAGTGAACCTTAATACCCCACAGGTGATTCACGACTTTTGCATATGTAAAAAAAAAAACATTTTTTACCTAAAATGCTTGCTTTCCCAAAAATTTTACATTTTTAAAAAGGATAATAGCAGAAAATACCCCCCAAAATTTGAATCCCAATTTCTCCTGATTCAGAAAACCCCCCATATGGGGGTGAAAAGTGCTCTGCTGGCGCACTACAGGTCTCAGAAGAGAAGGAGTCACATTTGGCTTTTTGAAAGCAAATTTTGCTCTGGGGGCATGCCGCATTTAGGAAGCCCTTATAGTGCCAGAACAGCAAAAAAAAAACCCACATGGCATACCATTTTGGAAACTAGACCCCTCGGGGAACGTAACAAGGGGTAAAGTGAACCTTAATACCCCACAGGTGATTCACGACTTTTGCATATGTAAAAAAAAAAAAACATTTTTACCTAAAATGCTTGCTTTCCCAAAAATTTTACATTTTTAAAAAGGATAATAGCAGAAAATACCCCCCAAAATTTGAATCCCAATTTCTCCCGATTCAGAAAACACCCCATATGGGGGTGAAAAGTGCTCTGCTGGCGCACTACAGGTCTCAAAAGAGAAGGAGTCACATTTGGCTTTTTGAAAGCAAATTTTGCTCTGGGGGCATGCCGCATTTAGGAAGCCCTTATGGTGTCAGAACAGCAAAAAAAAAACACATGGCATACCATTTTGGAAACTAGACCCCTCGGGGAACGTAACAAGGGGTAATGTGAACCTTAATACCCTACAGGTGTTTCACGACTTTTGCATATGTAAAAAAAAAAAATTTTTTTTACCTAAAATGCTTGGTTTCCTAAAATTTTAACATTTTGTAAAAGGGTGATAGCAGAAAATACCCCCCAAAATTTGAAGCCCAATTTCTCCCGATTCAGAAAACACCCCATATGGGGGTGAAAAGTGCTCTGCTGGCGCACTACAGGTCTCAGAAGAGGAGGAGTCACATTTGGCTTTTTGACAGCAAATTTTTGCTCTGGGGGCATGCCACATTTGGGAAGCCCCTATGGTGCCAGGACAGCAAAAAAAAAAAACCACATGGCCATTTTGGAAACTAGACCCCTTGAGGAACGTAACAAGGGGTAATGTGAACGTTAATACCCCACAGGTGATTCACGACTTTTGCATATGTAAAAAAAAAAAATTTTTTTACCTAAAATGCTTGGTTTCCCAAAAATTTAACATTTTTAAAAAGGGTAATAGCAGAAAATACCCCCCAAAATTTGTAACACAATTTCTCCCGAGTACGGTGATACCCCATATGTGACCCTTAACTGTTGCCTTGAAATACGACAGGGCTCCAAAGTGAGAGCGCCAGGCGCATTTGAGGCCTAAATTAGGGGCTTGCATAGGGGTGGACATAGGGGTATTCTACGCCAGTGATTCCCAAACAGGGTGCCTCCAGCTGTTTTAAAACTACCAGCATGCCTGGACAGTCTACGGCTATCTGGCAATACTGGGAGTAGTTGTTTTGCAACAGCTGGAGGCTCCGTTTTGGAAACAGTGGCGTACCAGACGTTTTTCATTTTTATTGGGGAGGGGGGCTGTGTAGGGGTATGTGTATATGTAGTGTTTTTTACTTTTTATTTTATTTTGTGGTAGTGTAGTGTTTTTAGGGTACAGTTGCACGGGCGGGGGGTTCACAGTAGTTTCTCGCTGGCAGTTTGAGCTGAGGCAGAAAATTTGCCGCAGCTCAAACTTGCAGCCGGATACTTACTGTAATCCTCCGCCCATGTGAGTGTACCCTGTACGTTCACATTGGGGGGGGGGGAGAAACATCCAGCTGTTGCAAATCTACAACTCCCAGCATGTACGGTCTATCAGTTCATGCTGGGAGTTGTAGTTTTGCAACAGCTGGAGGCACACTGGTTGTGAAACACCGAGTTTGGTAACAAACTCAGTGTTTTGCAACCAGTGTGCCTTCAGCTGTTGCAAAAGCTACAACCCTCAGCATGTACGGACAGCGGAAGGGCATGCTGGGTCTTGTAGTTATGCAACAGCTGAAGGCATACTACTTTGGCTGGGGATGCTGGGGATTGTAGTTATGCAACAGCTGGAGACACACTGGTTTGCTACTTAACTCAGTAAGCCTTCAGCTGTTGCAAAACTACAACTCTCAGCCGTCACCGACAGCCAACGGGCATGCTGGGAGTTGTAGTTATGCAACCACCAAATGCACCACTACAACTCCCAGCATGCACTTTAGCTGATTGTGCAAGCTGGGAGTTGTAGTTATACAACAGCTGAAGGTACACTTTTCCATAGAAAAAATGTGCCTCCAGCTGTTGCAAAACCATAAGTCCCAGCATGCCCATAAGGGAATGCTGGGAGTTGTGGTGGTCTGCCTCCTGCTGTTGCATAACTACAGCTCCCAGCATGCCCTTTTTGCATGCTGGGAGCTGTTGCTAAGCAACAGCAGGAGGCTGTCACTCACCTCCTGCTGCTGCTGATCCACGCCGCGCAGGTCAGTCCCGCCGCCGCCACCGCCGTCGCTCCTGGGGCCCCGATCCCAACATTAACGCCGGGGATCGGGGTCCCCAGCAACCGAGGTGCATGTCCCGCACCCGCTCACGTCCTCCGGAAGAGGGGCGGAGCGGGTTGCGGGAGTGACACCCTCAGAAGGCGCCCTGATTGGTCGGCCGGGAAACCAGCCGACGAATCAGGGCGATCGTGAGGTGGCACCAGTGCCACCTCACCCCTGCTGGCTATGGCTGTTCGGGGCCGTCTCTGACGGCCCCGATCAGCCAGTAATTCCGGGTCACCAGGTCACTGGAGACCCGATTGACCCGGAATCGCCGCAGATCGCTGGACTGAATTGCCCAGCGATCTGCGGCCATCGCCGACATGGGGGGGCATAATGACCCCCCTGGGCGATATGCCACTATGCCTGCTGAACGATTTCAGCAGGCATCGGGCATCGGCTCCCCTCCGGCTAGCGGCGGGGGGCCGGGAATGGACAGGACGTACTCCTACATCCTCGGTCCTTAAGGACTCGGAAACGGGGGCGTAGGAGTACGTCCATTGTCCTTAAGGGGTTAAAGTGACAGTGGTCAGATGTGCAAAAAATGCTCTGGTCCTTAAGGTGAAAATGGGCTTGGTCTTTAAGGGGTTAATGTTAAATACACAGACAATTTCATTTTTGCATTTTAGTTTTTTCCTCATTCTAAGAGGCATAACTTTGTCATTTTACCATAAAATGTATGGCAGAACCCAAAAAAATGTTGTCTGAGGAAATTAACAAGAAAACTGCAATTTAGCAAATTTTGGAGGGTTTATTTTTTACACTGTACACTTAACAGTAGAATTATCATGTTTTCTTTATTATGTGGGTAAATACGATTAAAATGACATCAAGGCTCATTTTTGTGTGTGCTGTGATCTTTAGTTTTTATCGGTTCCATTTTTGTTTAAGTTAAACTTTTTGATCACTTTTTATTAAAAAAATTTTGACGTGATGTGACCAAAAATCTGCAATTCTGGTGTTTGTTACTTTTGTATGCATACGCCGTTCACTGTCCGGGATAATAAGCATTATATTTTAATATTTATGCACACGGTGATACCAGTAGTCATATGTGGTGTTTTTCTTTTTTTTTTTTTATTACACTTTTTATTATAATTATTTTTATCTTTTTTTTTTAAGGGAAAAGGGGGTGATTTTTATTTTTATTTTACATTTTTTAAGCCCCCACAGAGGACTTGTATTAGGAATCATAAGATTGCTATTTACTGTTTAGTACTATGTACTATTGATGATCTTCTTGTACAGCCTTGCTCTCCATGCTGCTCAAGAAGCTCGGCCATCCTGCACATCAGAGGGTGGTAAGAGACCTCCGACAGCCATTGTGCAGAAGGAGCTCGCCTGCTTTGTAGTGAGCGCAGTTCCTAGGCTCACTTCATAGCCACTCTGTAAATGTACGGCGCTGTGTGCAAATTTACTTGCTGCAATGCCGTACATTTACAGTGCATGTCCACTTGAATGTAAAAATATAGGATAGTTAAATTAACCCTAACCCACATTTACTAGGGACAGAATTTTGTCTTAAATGGGTACTCCGGTGGAAAACGATTTTTTTTTTTTTTAAATCAACTGGTGCAAGCAAGTTAAACAGATTTGTAAAAACTCTTAATCCTTCCAGTACTTATCAGCTGTTATATGCTCCAGAAGAAGTTCCTTTCATTTAGAATTTATTTTCCGTCTGACCACAGTGCTCTCTGCTGACACCTCTGTACATGCCAAGAACTATCCAAAGCAGGAAAAATTCCCCATAGCAAACCTATCCTGTTCTAGACAGTTCCTGACATGGACAGAACAAAACCATACAACTTCCTCTGTAGTATACAGCAGCTGTTAAGTACTGGAAGGATTAAGATTTTTAAATAGAAGTAATTTACAAGTCTATTGAACTTACTGGCGCCAGTTGATTTAAAATAAATTGTTTTTCACCAGAGTACCTCTTTAAGTCCCATGCAAGTCTATGGGACTTCCGGTACCTTACTTCACAAGCTTTGCTCTGCATCTCCTGGTAAGGGTCCAGCTTTCAAGTCATGCCCCCTCCCACAAGCCACCCCCTCCTGCAAGCCACACTCCGTATATTTTCGACCCTTTTTGTTTCTGCTCAAGGCCGAAAAAGAATCTTCACCCCGTACATCAACATCACTGGTCCTGTGATGAAGAGATAGGTCCACAATCTCTTCATCACAGCTCAGCCCCACCTTACTCCATAAGCTCAACATCTCCAGGTGAATGTGTCTATCTTGCTTGCTAGCCATGCCTCTACTACAAGCCACACCTCCGCAAAACCTCCCTCTCCCTTCTATTTTCAGCCTACAATCTCTTAGCAGAGCTCAGCTCCACTGTACTCCACAAGCTCAACATCTCCAGATGAATGTGTCGGTCTGACTTTCTAGTCATGCCTCTACTACAAGCCATGCCTCTGCAAAGCCTCCCTCTCCCTTCTATTTTTACCCTACAATCTCTTAGCAGAGCTCAGCTCCACCTTAGGATGATATTTGAGGTTGGGATATGACAACAGGATACAAGGATGAGATATAAGGAAGGATATGAGGTCGGGATATAAGGAAGGGATATGAGGTCCAGATATGAGGAAGGGATGTGTGGAAGGGATATGATATCAGGATATGAGGTCGGAATATAAGGACGAAATAAGAGGTTGGAATATGAGAACAAGAGCATCATTATTGCTTTCCTCTCCCACAAGGTTTAGGTAGGAAAAGCAGGCAATGCCGTCTACTGTGCTAGTTTCACGTAGAAATGAAGTGGTTGTTAGGGATCTATTGATGTTAGATTTATTGGTATTTTAAAAATTCAAAAAGGGTGCCATTGGCTTCAACACATGATATTCCTCAAATTGTTGTAGTAGTAATACGATTTCCTGCCCAATGTTCACGTACAGAGAACTAGAAAGGGGACCATAAGTTCTATTTAAGGCAAGTGTTGTAATCCTAGTAACACATAATACAGGACATGCTGTAAGCCAAGTGAATCTATTGGGTAAAAGTCACAGGATGAGGTGGAGATACAGCCATGTAAAGGTTTTTGTTTGTCTCTTTGCTATGTGGTTATACTAGGACTGAGTATTGCTTTACTAAAAATAGGATTAAGGTTGACAGCTGATGGCAGCACAAAGAGGGATTCGTAACCAGGAATTTCAACAGTTGACAGGCGGAGGATCAGTATTGCTTTGTAAAACACTGAATCACTGGAGAGCCGGACAGTTTTAAAATCATTGTAATGGAGTCTTTAGGAACCTACGTAAAGCTAAACAAGTCTCTAGGATGTGCACTGCACCAGACAACCACAGGAGACTTTGGATATTATCAAAGGCATTCCTGGTCAACTGGCCAATGCCACAAGCAGCTATAGAAATACATAGGCTTACATTTAAAACAATTTCTTAGAAAGGTTGGTACAGTTCTAGATATTATCACGTAGGTGATTGCATTGTTTTATGTACAGTTGGCCATATGTAACTACTGTTGGCACTTTTCCCTTCCAACCAATGATGGTGCTTATTTGGGTGGAGTGATGAGCCAAAATAAAATCTGACTTTACTCCTTTACTCTGTTCTGTTGTTCTCCTATTGTGAGTCCACCAATGATGGTTCTGACATTACCCATACAGACAAATGTGTTGCCAAATTCACAATAGCTTAGACAGGATTTTATCAAGGGTGAAGGGGAGGTTAAAAATTCATTATGAAGCTTTGGCCAGACTTGGATTATTGTGAATACTGGACTTCCATCCACCTTTATCTCCAGCTACATCAGGCTGAGGAGAGGATAAGACAGCCAGTTATCAGGAAAAAAAGTTTGTAGTCTACTCTTCTGGACACTGACATTATTTATGTTTGAACAGTGGCTTTGAGATAACACATGTTAATAGTATAAGTAGTCAGGAAGTGTTCCATTCCAATGCTTTGGACAGGCAGGGCAGGCTGTATACTGTACAGCAGATTTTGCTAACCAGGGGATGTGAGTGCTGGTGTTCTGGGAGAACAGGGACCTAATCCTCTGCTCAGCAAAGTCTGCAATACTGTACATAACCTATAAATAAAAAATACCATAATACTGTTACTGAATAAAAGCCAACATACAATTTCCAATATTACCATCATACATTGACCATATAGCAGTAGATATCAGATCTACACAGGTGTTCTACAAGCTATATAAGTGTTTATGGTTCTGTTGTATCAAGTGACTCACAAGTTGACGGGGTACTCCTTTTAAAAATAAATGTTTTCAAATCAACTGGTGCCAGAAAGGTGTACAGACTTGTAAATTACTTCTATGTGAAAATCATAATCCTTCTAGTACATAGCTGCTGTATGCTCCAGAGGAAGTTGTGTAGTTCCTTTTAGTCTGACCACAGTGCTCTTTGCTGCCACCTCTGTCCGTGTCAGAAACTGTCCATATTACATCAAAAACTTCTCCTACTATGGACATCTCCTGACACAGACAGAGGTGGCAGCAGAGAGCACTGTGGTCAGACTGAAATGAACTACACAGCTTCCTCCGGTACATACAGCAGCTGATAATTACTGGAAGAATTAAGATTTTCACATAGAATTAATTTACAAATCTGTATAACTTTCTGACACCAGTTAATTTGAAAACATTTTTTTCTCCTTGGAGTACCCCTTTAAATAGGAATAGGAAAACAGAGCTACTTTCATTTAAAAACCAGCTGCTCATCTTTCTCCAGCTTGCGTGTGGTTCTGCAGCTCAGTTTCATTGAAGTGAATGGAGCAAAGTTATAAAACCACACCCAACCTGAAGACAGACGTGGAGCTGTTTTTGAAACAAATTAGATGTGTTTTCTATTCCTGGGTAACCCCTTTAAACCTTATTTGCTAGTGTAGTGCCACTGGGGTGCAAGGTATTCTTGTCAATTTGTGATGCCAGGGCACCATTAGCCTACACATGGTCCGAGGTGGAGACAGCTTCCTGGGCAAGATACTGGGGAGTAAGAAACACACCGATGTTGGATTACGGATAACTGTCATTTACTGAGCAGGTATAGATGGTACAACACACAGTATGGAGTAGGGTAGAAGGGATGCAGTTTAACCCTTGGGAGCCCTGTTGCCTAGGGTTGCTTGATTAGGGTTCTTACAAGGTCCAATTACTAACACCGCCAGGGCTTGACTTACCACTGAACGACGAACTCTTGCAGAATGGCGGAGCTGACTTGATTCAGAGTTTTCCTCAGGCTTCTCCCCTGGATTCACCACACACCTCTTCTACTTCCTTTCCATACTGCAGCTCAGCCTATACTCTAGACTCCAACCGGTGCAACTCCTCCCCCCTACACTATATAAAGGAATATTTGGGGGTTCCCATTGGGCAAACAGGGTCACCTGAATAACTATTTTTGTGCTCCACCTTTAAGAGGGAGATGCAGCATACAGTAAATGTAATACAGTGCATGAACATAATTAACACGATAACAGTCGGCCTAACACAGGAGAAGCAGGCATGCCCAAGGAGATCCACAGCCCACAGGACAGCCTTTGGTGCTGGGACACCACACTAGGAGTCATTTACGTTCCTCTTTATTCTCCATCTAATGTAAACTGCTGTGAGACCTCCTACCAGACATGACTCAGCTCTGTAGAGTTTACCACCCAGATGTCTTTTTCTCATTGCTTTTCCAGCAGCCTCCAGATAAAATTTCCATCCTGCCATGACTGTATCACCCATATTCTTTCTCCATTCTTCTCTGCTGTTTCCTCAGGTATGCTTAAAACTAATTACCCATAACAGAGTACACTAAGTTTTGTACTATAATTTGGTGGTTAGCTTCCAAGGGAAGAATATATTGACCTAGTAGTCCTTCAGTCACAAATAATACTTTGTTTTTGGAGGAGTTTTGCTGCAACCTAAATAGCTGTAATTTATTTATACATTACTGTGCACTGCACTAACTAAGTAATAGAAGCAGAAACTTTCAGATAGAGTTGAGATAAAAACACAGCCACTGACCTAACAAAAATAAATAAATAAATAAATAAATAAATAAATAAAACAACAAGATAATTTTTACATTTCGGGAAGTTCCATATTTTGCAGACTAAAATATATACCTTTTTATAGGACAGTTTAAGTACACAGCCAATTTTTATTGGTCCATAACTCTTTTATTTTTTGATCTACAGAGCCACCAGGAATGTTTCATTTTACCATAAAATGTACGACATAACCAAAAATGTTATTTTTGCGGGAAATTAAAAAGAGAATCTCAATTTAGCAATTTTTGGGGTTTTTTGTTTTTACGCACTTCATGGTAAATCTGACATGCAATCTTTATTCTGTGGGTCAATAAAATTAAAATGATACCCAAGTTTATATGCTTTTCTATTGTACTGCTTTAACCCCTTAAGGACATAGCGTTTTTCCATTTTTGCACTTTCGTTTTTTCCTCCTTACTTTTTAAAAATCATAACCCTTTCAATTTTGCACCTAAAAGTCCATACAATGGCTTATTTTTTGTGCCACCAATTCTACTTTGTAATGACATCAGTCATTTTACCAAAAATCTACGTCAAAATGGAAAAAAAAAATAATTGTGAGACAAAATGGAAGAAAAAAGGCCATTTTGTAAATTTTGGAGGCTTCTGTTTCTACGCAGTACATTTTTCACTAAAAATGACACCTTATATTTATTCTGTAGGTCTATACGATTAAAATGATGACCTACTTATATAGGTTTGATTTTTTATTTCGGAATAAAATCATAACTACATGCAGGAAAATGTATACGTTTAAAATTGTCCTCTTCTGACCCCTATAACTTTTTTATTGTTCCATGTACGGGGCGGTATGAGGGCAAATTTTTTGTGCCGTGATCTGAAGTTTTTATCGGTACCATTCTTGCTTTGATCAGACTTTTTGATTGCTTTTGTTCATATTTTTCTGTTATAAAAAGTGACCAAAAATACGCTATTTTGGACTTTGAAATTTTTTTGTGCGTACGCCATTGACTGTGCAGTTTAATTAATGATATTTTTTTATAGTTCAGACAGTTTTTTTTATGGGAAAAGGGGGGTGATTCAAACTTTTATTAGGGAAAGGGTTAAATGATCTTTATTGACTTTTTTTTTTCACTTTTTTTTTGCAGTGTTATAGCTCCCATAGGGACCTATAACCCTGCACACACTGATCTTTTCCACAGATCACTGCAAAGACATAACTTTGCAGTGATCAGTGTTATCAGCGGTTGATTGCTCAAGCCTGGATTTCAGGCTTTCAGCAATCAATCGCCATTCGATCACGGAGGAGGCAGTTAAGGCCCCCTCCTGCTGCGTCCCATTGCGATGTCCCAATTAGCCCGACTGAGCTGCCGGATGGTTTTTCTTTCACTTTTAGACGCGGCGATCAACTTTGATCGCCGTGTCTAAAGAGTTAATGACGGACATCTGCCGGAACGGCGATGTCCGGCATTAGCCATAGGTCCTGGCTGCTGATAGCAGCCGGGACCGTGCGGGTATGATGCGAGCTCAGCTCCTGAGCTCGCTTCATAAAATGCCTGTGCCGCAGTGCCGTGTAAACCCAGCGTTCTGCGGCAAGGGGTTAAAACTTATTTTTATATTGTTACCTCTTTTGCATATATATGACTTTTTCACCCCTTTTATTGTCATCTCTTCTAGGATGTAATGTAACCAAAAATCATGAATTTAGAACCTTACATCATTCACTGTATAGGATTATAAACATTATGTTTTAATAGCTTGGACATTTCCACACACAGTGATACCAAATGTGTTTCTTTAATATATATATATATATATATATATATATATATATATATATATATAATTATTATATATATATATATATAATTTTTTTTGTCAAATGGAAAAAGGGGGGTAATTTAAATTTTTATTTGGGAATGGGCTTTTTTACATAAAAAACAAAAAACAATATTGATTTTTTAAGTGCCTGTAGGGGAATATTAAATGTCATCGCTGGATTTCTATTTCTGTTGAGTGCTATGAAATGGCAAAGCTCAGTATTGTTGCTGATTCACTTGTACAGCCTGCCAGACTGCAGACTATACAAGTGGATCCCAGAAGAGCAGCATGGAGCAGGTAAGAAAAACTCCAGTCACCATTTTCACTTATCGGACCCCTGCAGTTGGGTTGTGGATAGTCTGATGACAGACAGGAGAAGAACAACTAGCACACACAGGCTGCTATGTCACCTCACAGTACCTACGGAGAGCAGCCTCACTCTCATTTGTAGACTGAAGGTTGCTTTGTGCTTGTAGCATTCACAAATGGGAAGAAAGAGGAACTAGAGCCTGGCATTGAAATGATGTGGCAGAGGTAAGTATTCATTTTTTATGGCAAAGGAGGCACAGAGGGGTAGCAAAAAGGAGGCTACCAACTGTGTGGGGAGCAGAAAGTCTGTGAGGGCCTAAAGAGTGCTAACTACTACTACAAAGGGACCTAGCCTAAGAGATATGATAAGTGGCTTCCACTATGAATAAGAACATTTTGTTGTGTATCCATATTTAGCTGTTGACCAGCCAAAAATAGGTGGAATAACTTGACCCTTTTTCATCGAAGTGTACCGCTGTCACTGGATCCCAGCTCTCTTGATCCCAGCTACACACACCTAGGAGCCATTTATAACATATATTGTGTAAATGCCATTTATTTCTATGAGAAGTTTACTTCTTTAGTAAGTTTATCCCTTAAAGATATTTTTTTTCTATTCTCAGTACATCAATGTTTGTAAAAATGAGAGAGAAAAAATACTTTCTAAACACATATGTTTTAACTTTATTTCAATACTTTGAAAGAAACTGAAGAGTGATTTACATAAACTGCCCTAAAGATGCCTTTGCTTTGTGATCTAGAGAAATAGGCGCTCATGCATACTTTTAGCAGAAAGCCATCAGTCAGCTTTTATCTTGGCAATGTAGCAGTAGGGAACCTGTGTATCTTCAATGTCACTTCTTTGTTCAATTGACAGGTTATGGTCTTTAATTGTATTAATGTGAAGCTCCACATTAACCCCTTCCCAACATTTTTATTGGTACATCATAATTTTAGGAAGCAAGTATGGAAGTTTAGGAGGTGAGCCTGTCTATAGCTGGGGTGTTCCAGCTGCCATCCGCACCTGACACATAACAGCAGTGACTGGAAACACTGAAAATCATTTTCATGCCAGTCATTTAACCCAATCCTGACCTATGACATACCGGTACGTCATTGAAATGGTCCGTCATTATAATGGTTAAATGCTGTGATCAACAGCAATCTCATCATTTAAACAATAAATGCAGGTAATCCCTGGGGTCTTGGGGACCCATCTGCATCTTTGCAATGTAATCACAGGGTGCAGATAAGTTGCTGGGGTAGAACAGGGACTAACCCATGCTTCCTGCTCCTCACTTCCTTTTTCCCATGGTTCAATAATAACACTGTGAAAAAATAAATAAACATATTTGGTATATTCGCATGTGTAATTTTCCAAACTATTAAATTATGATTTTCCTAATGCTGCACTGTAAACGGCGTAAACAAAAAAAAATTCCAAACTCCAAAATTGCAGATTTTTTGTTACATCACGTCCCCGAAAAAACGTAATAAAAAGTTATCAGAAAGTTATATATACACAAAAGTGGTACCGGTAAAAACTACAGCTCATGGAGCAAAAGTAAACTCTAACATTGCCCTCTAGGGGGAAAAATATAAAAGTTATAGGAGTCAGAACATGGAATTTAACAAACTTTTTTTTAACCTTAAAATGAAACAAAAGTACCCAAGTTTGGTGTCAATGGAATTGTACTAACCAATAGAATAAAGTTAGTATGTCAGATTTACCATATTGTGAACCCTGAAAAAATGATTGCCTTTTAAAATTGTGCAATTCCATATATTTTTTTCAATTTTGCCTTACATATCTTTCTGGCTCTGTAATACATTACATGATAAAATAAAGTATGCCAATGAAAAGTACAAAAAAGAAGTCCTAATACAACTTTATAAGTGGAAAAAATTAAAAAGTTATGGGTCTTAGAATGTGAGGAGCAAAAAAAACGTGAGCCAAAAAAAAAAAAAAATTGCTGGGTCATGAAGGGGGTTAATTCCCCAGATGCCATGATCAATAGCAACTACAGCATCTAGGGAGTTATCTGACTGGTGCTGGTACTGTCATGCTTCAATTGGTTCCCCAGGAACACGATTGCTGGGTGACAAGCAGTTGTCATGGCAGCCAGGGGATTTAGAAACCCTCAGTGGCTGCCGTGTTGGATCTCTTAGAATTATCTGTACTAGGATATTGCATAAATGACAGCACACTGCAATATAAAAGTATTGCATATATTCCATTTGCAGAACATCCAGCACAGTACAATATATGTACTTAGTTGATAATTTTAGAAAACCACCAGAAATCTTAATTACGGTAAGCTAGGTGCCCATGTCCCCCCAATCCTCAGCTGTTACAATCACTTGTAGGTAAGTGCAAGTGATAGAGCAGGGATCCTATTGCTCTCTGCACCTCATAGTTTTTCAACTGGATCTGTGTTCTGAGGAAAGCTGCCTTCATGGTAGGTATGCTATTGTGCCACTGCATAATGCATAATTCTAAGGAGTCTGTAATACACCATACATTGAAAAATGCCATTTTCAACAGGTCCTAAATTTAATTGAGGACACACAATTGTAAAATTTGTGCCCATAGATTACTTTTGGTGCTGTAAGTGGCATACGTTGCAAAGCTGGCCCAGACTGGCTGATTTTTGGTGCATTGCTTTCCTTCATAACACAGTGGGCGGCAGCTGCTGCACTGATGTCTCCTTTTCGCCACTAGCCAGCTTCAGGACTTTGCATGCAATAGTCCCATCGCATTTCCTGGGGCTGGTAAGCATCCTCTAGTGTCTGAACTGCATACAACACCAAGCACTGTCCGTTCCGATTCTTTCAGGAATTGTAAACTTCCTTTGGTGGTGCTATCCTCCTTTTTGAAGTTGCTGCCTACCAGCGTATGCCTTCTTCTTAGTAATGTGCAAATAATGGAGTGAGTCAGTAATATATATATATATATATATATATATATATATATATATATATATATAAATATTTATGTATATACATATACATATATATGGGGTCTGTAATAGTGGTCTATTCTGGGGGTCTATATATTGTTGGGGGCTGGGGGCTGTGTTTTAGAGATCCTGGGTATGCATTAAGGGTTTAGTCTCTGGGTGCTGTATTTTTTAGAACTCTGGAATCTGGTTTGGGCTTGTATTTTTAAGGGGTAAGGCCTGGGCCTGTATTTTTTTGAAATGGGAAGAAAATTAGTCTATGTATTTATGGATCAGGTCTGGGTCTAGTTTTTAGGGTGTCAAATCTGAGATCTATATTTTTAGGGGATATGTATGGATGTATGGGATCTGTATTTATTTCAAGGTGTGGAATCTAAATTTGTGTGTTTGTGGAGACTGGGGATTATCAGGAAAACTCTTCATAGTAGTCTAAGGGCGTATGGAGAAGAAAGAGAACGTCTTCAATCAGAGCAGACATCACTTGTGTGTCTCTGATTTACAGAGGAGTTGTCGTCTCTCCTGAGGTGTGTTATAGAAAATGTATGAATTACCCCTTAGAAAATTGTGGAGCATCTTTAATCAGAGCTATTAATTGTGATGTTCCTGTCATTCCTTGTGGTAATAGGGGGTTCCAAATATTGGGTCAACCCAAGTGCCAAATACTCTAGGTATGCCTCTGGGTGCCGTATTACTGATCCGAACAATAGGGTGCACATGCCTTTGGGTTATGAGATCACATTTCTACATGTATTTCGCCAAGTATTGCTAAATTGTGAAACATTGCATAGACATAACTTATAATCAAGAAACAACCAAATTCCACAAGTGATAATTTATTAGTAGTTAGAGAACATGTTGTGTTATCAGTGATAGGTCATTTTGAAACATAGACCCAAAATATATACAAAGAACAAATTGTCAATGCATAGATACCAGGGCTATGCATAAAGATAACAATGCACTATTGGGTAATTGGGGGTTGTCTGGGAGGCCATCTCTTACCCTACTTATTAGTATCACCTGCCTCAATACTGTATGTCTTTAGTCCTTATGACTGGAGGCTACACCGGAACCTCCTAACTCACTCCTCATAGCTAGGAGGGACATGTGATTCACACAAAAAGATAATGTATACACAGGATCTTAGGTTGCATATGCCCTTGTACCATCAGTAGTTACCCATGAATCAGCAGATATTAGTATCACATTGACATAGCACATTGTATTGGAAAAAATTATTGATATCACCACACAATGATATATCATAAATCAGACAGGGTTGTCATCAAAAGGATATAATAATGTGTGCAAAACCATGGGTAGTACCCTCCGGTGTTCAAGAGTATTAGGTATAATAAGCCAATCCGATGTGTTTCGCTATACTGTATTGCTACAGTCAGCTCCTTCAAATATGCTGAAATACTCATTAGGTTACAATCATGTTAAGCAAGGAGTAGGATCCAGCTCTTGATGCATATAAAACTTCTTTATTCAACAGACATGGTAAGGAACATGGTAAGAACCCTTCTGTTCCTTACAATGTCTGTTGAATAAAGAAGTTTTATATGCATCAAGAGCTGGATCCTACTCCTTGCTTTCTATTTGTCCCGGTGTTGTCCAGCACCTGGATCCGTGTTCTGGCTGGTCATTGGACTGTCTCTTTCTCACAATCATGTTAAAATTTGTGATGTAGAAGTACAATATTGTGTGAATAAAGGATAAGGGACCCGATTATGCAAAGGATATATCCTGATTGACTGGCACCATCCAAGGTCTTATAAGTGCCCTAATAATAATAAGAAAAAATCACAATAAGAATATGTATTGACATATATGCATACCTATATCATCAGTATCTATCAAACTAGAGGTTACCTGATGTCAAGCAATACAATACACTTTGTGAATAAGGCACCGGTGGTGGCTTCATGAGGATGATCCATTAGCTGCAGTAGGTAGCCTGGAATGCAGGGGTGCATGGTTAGTGATGAATCAAATTAGGGACATAGAAGTTGCAAGGTAACATAGTATAGAAAATACATGTTAAGAGCGGAGGTCGGGCATATAGATAAACAGCTCGTGTATATGTCCCGGCCCCTCTATCCAGTTCCCTGTAGTAGAAGTGTGTGTGATTTAGAAAGCCAAATAATACCCTACATGAAGTCCCTGATGTTCATTAGCATTTAGGCAAACTCACCCCGTCCTTTGGTTTACATATATCTTGTCGGCATCCTCAGACTGATGTGCTGCGGTGTCCGGGGGATATATGCAATGCCCGGAAGTGCATCACATCCATGCATGCGCATACTGGTCAAAGCCAGTTGATGGGAAACTCCCGGAAATACGTCATATGACGGGGAAAAACATTGTATCTCGATGATTGTTACGTTATGCGCTCTGGGCGCACACGCTGGCCGTGAGCGCATGGTCCCCTTACATGCTGCTACCGACGGGGCTGGGAATCGCATCGCGGGACACGCTACATATGCGAGCCCCAGTCCTTCACTCTCCGGGTTTTTCTCCTGCCTCCGCCTCTGCCTCTCTGCTCTGGCACACGTGATAGGCTGCATACAGCTGTGATGACAGAGCTGTATGCAGGCTATCCATCTAAGCCGGAATGTTTGAATAAGCTATCGTTATGCTGTACTACCAAAGATTCCTGATGATTTCTACAGCAAGACATGCGTTGAATCCGCAAACTAAGACGAAACTGCAGTCTATACAATTGCAATAGAATATCCATTTGTATGATCTACAACAAGCCAAGCACCTCTGTCCATTTTGAACACTAAGAAAGGATCTCACTACCGTTGGACACTGCATGCAAAGACATCCTGATATGAACTGCTATACCCACCGAGAGGACTGCCATCCATCCAGAGGAACGAATGAAGCAAACTCGGGGTTTCAGGTTCATTTTTTCTAACTTCACCCAGTAATGAACATTGCACCAGAATTACCATATTTATCGGCGTATAACACGCATATTTTAGACTAAAATTTTTAGCTTAAAGTCTATCTGCATGTTATATGCCGATAGACTGTTTCTGGCCCCGCATAAGCCACTTTAGTTCAATGATTTAAAGCGGGCGCTTTAAATCATTGAACTGTGGGGCCAGAGACCTGCCGCCGCCACCCGATGCCGTCCCCTATCCCCCGTTTTATAGTTACCTGTCACTGACCCTGTCGCTGCCTGATTCCCTCACCGTCCTTGGGTTGCATGTCCCGCCGATGTCCGATTCCCTCACCGTCCTGGGGTTGCATGTCCCGCCGAATCCCACACCGTCCTCGGGTTGCATGTCCCGCCGATGACTGAATCCATCCTGGTAACCGCGCTCTTTACGGTCCTGCAGCATCCTTTTCTGACTGACGGGTGATGACGGACGACGTCACTTGTGCGCGGTGCACAGTGACATATAAGGACGCTGCACAACCATAAAGAGCGCGGTCACCAGGATGGAATCTGGCATCAGCGGGACATGCAACCCGAGAACGGTGAGGGAATCGGGCATCGGCGGGACATGCCACCAGAGGACGGTGAGGGAATCGGGCAGCGGCGGGACAGTGACAGTGACGTGTAACTATAAAACGGGGGATAGGGGACGGAATCAGGCGGTGGCAGAACTATGGCCCCACATAAGCCGCCTCAGTTCAATGATTTAAAGTGCCCCCTTTAAATCATTGAACTAAAGTGGCTTCTGCGGGGCCAGAAACTGTTTTATTGAGGTATACCCACTCACACTCATTTTAACAAGGATATTTGGGTAAAAAAAAACTTATTTACCCAAATTTCCTTGGAAAAATTAGGGTGCATGTTAAAGGCCGGTGCATGGTATACCCCGATAAATACTGTAACTTTAAACCCTGTTCACACCTGTAACATATCTACAGCTAGGGCGAATCACATACTGCAATACGGGACTGTGTTTGTTAAGTTGAGCAGTGATATGCAATATAAGTACCCCACTGTTTGAATAAAGCAAAATGCTCTAAGGTCCAATATATATGCCTGGATCAGTATGCCGAATTTATGTGGTGTGAACACAGGCTAGAAAGAATACAAATGGAACTGATGTTGAATTCTACTGGTGTGAATACTAGTTTACCATCTATATGCGTTAGTAACAATCATTTTTTGTGACTCATGGAAGAGGTACAGTATTTTTATGGAATATGCTGCTGATGGCGGACGGAATAATTAATTCTTCACACCTTTTTGTTACGTAAAGTGACTTTTTGTAATTTTTGTTTACAACTTTTTCACTATTTAATAATTTATTCACGTTTGGAAAATAAAAAGTGAAGTTAATATCACCTCACTCTTTCATCAGTGCGTCATAAATTCCTAAGTGAGGAAACCTCAAATACTGTGTTACACATAGATCAGTGCAAGATATCTATATCTATATATATATATATATATATATATATATATATATATATATATATATACATATATACAGAGAGAGAGAGAAAAGAGAAAGATACATCAATGGTATATATAAAGTTTCTCTGTTGAGTGGACTTCTAGTGTATTTTTCTGTCCATTTGTTGCACGATAATTGGTACAAGTGCTGCAATGAGAAAGAATGTTAGTTGTTAACCAAGTTTGTGGAGTGTTCTGTACAACTGAATGTTTCACGGATGGAGCTACTGTAATCCCTAGATTGGGGGCTTTTGTATATATTATTGGGGGTTTCGTATATATTATTGGGGGACAATAATTTTGTCCTGCTGGGCCAGATGCCAGTGTTTTTGAATGATTCGTTCCACTTTCTTGTATTCTTTCTTGAATGGTAGTACTATTTTTGGTTGTTGATCTAATGTTTGTGGGAGTGTCTTATAAGCCACAAAAAATTTTGTTCTATCCAATTTATTAACCTGTTCCAATGCATTCTCTAAAACCTTTGGGGGATATTCTTTTTCCAAAAATTGTGTGGTGTTTTTGCTTCTATCTGGAATTGGGTGTCTGAGGTACAGTTGTGTTTTAGACGCCTGTATTGTCCTTTGGGGACATTCATCAACCATCTCGGTAAATGATCATTTGTCCTGAGAATCCAGGTCCCTTCTTTTTTCAAAGGACTGTTACGTGCGTCTATGCCACTCGCGGCATTAACCCTTTCTATTCCTAGAAATTGCAGTGTTGAAGGGTCACTGTTATGCGATTCCTTCACATGTTGCATAAGTCTAGGGGAACCCTTACCCGTTCTAAGGGAATTAACGTGTTCTCTAAATCTGACATTTAGGGCGCGAGTCGTGCACCCAATATAAAATCTTTGACAAGTGCAGCGAATGGCATAGACTAAATTTTTCGTACGACAACATATAAAGTCTTTTTGTGGTATTTCTATGCCTCCCAAGGAGACGGATTTGTCCGCACAGCAATAAGTACACCAATTGCACCTACCACATTAATAAGTCCCTTTTAACGTATGCTAGATAACCATGTCTTATCTGGTGAGGTTTTTAAATCACTTTTTACCAGAACATTTTTGAGATTTTTTGATTTTTTTAAAGTTATTAAGGGGCGATTGATGGACCATTTTTTTTTACATCCGGTTCATTTTGTACAAGAAACCAATTGTTATTTATGGCCTTTCTGATTTTATCGGCTATTGGGCTAAAAACAAAAGAAAAAGAAAAATGTGCCCTGTTTTTTTCTGAATTAGACTGGCTTTTGTGTTTTTTACGGAACTTTTTATTTTTAAGTAGTTCAGTTCTGTCGGAGATATAAGCTTTATAAAAGGTTTCATGTCTTATCTGGTTTATAAAAGGCTTCATGTCTTATCGTTTAAATAAATCTAATATTTATTCACAAATTGAAGTACTGTGACTTTCCAACATCCATCATACATCGGTACTTACTGAGGACTGACACTCTTTGGGTGTAAGAGTATCTCAGTTAACCTCGCACATTATCTGTTGTGAGCTGCACATAAACTTTGCTAATCCACTTTTGCTATTATCTCCCTGTAGGGACATAGAGAATTTTTATAGTGAGGTAGACATAAGAAAAATTGATACAATATGAATGTGTGTTTCTTTGCAGTTCCATCTGCATAAGTTAATATTTAAAGGGCTTTTCCCTTTGGCTGATCTCTACTGCCCATATTTATGATTTTAACCCCTTAAGGACTCAGGGTTTTTCCGTTTTTGCACTTTCGTTTTTTCCTCCTTACCTTTTAAAAATCATAACCCTTTCAATTTTCCACCTAAAAATCCATATTATGGCTTATTTTTTGCGTCGCCAATTCTACTTTGCAGTGACATTAGTCATTTTACCCAAAAATGCACGGAGAAACAGAAAAAAAAATCATTGTGCGACAAAATCGAAAAAAAACGCCATTTTGTAAATTTTGGGGGCTTCCGTTTCTACGCAGTGCATATTTCGGTAAAAATTACACCTTATCATTATTCTGTAGATCCATACGGTTAAAATGATACCCTACTTATATAGGTTTGATTTTGTCGCACTTCTGGAAAAAATCATAACTACATGCAGGAAAATTTATACGTTTAAAAATGTCATCTTCTGACCCCTATAACTTTTTTATTTTTCCACATACGGGGCGGTATGAGGACTCATTTTTTGCGCCGTGATCTGAAGTTTTTATTGGTATGATTTTAGTTTTGATCTGACTTTTTGATCACTTTTTATTCATTTTTTAATGTTATAAAAAGTTACCAAAATACGCTTTTTTGGACTTTGGAATTTTTTTGCGCGTACGCCATTGACCGTACGGCTTAATTAATAATATATTTTCATAGTTCGGACATTTACGCACGCGGCGATACCACATATGTTTATTTTTTTTTCTTTACACTGTTTTATTTTTTTTATGGGAAAAGGGGGGTGATTCAAACTTTTATTAGGGAAGGGGTTAAATGACCTTTATTAACACTTTTTTTTTACTTTTTTTTTGCAGTGTTATAGGTCCCATACTGATCTCTCATCCTGATCACAGGCCTGTGATCAGCGTTATCGGCGCTTGACTGCTCCTGCCTGGATCTCAGGCACGGAGCAGTCATTCGTCGATCGGACACCGAGGAGGCAGGTAGGAGCCCTCCCGGTGTCCGATCAGCTGTTCGGGACGCCGCGATTTCACCGCGGCGGTCCCGAACAGCCCGACTGAGCAGCCGGGATACTTTCAGTTTCACTTTAGAAGCGGCGGTCAGCTTTGACCGCCGCTTCTAAAGGGTTAATACCGCACATCGCCGCGATCGGCGATGTGTGGTATTAGCGCCGGGACCCACGCGATATGATGCGGGATCGCGGCGCGATCCCGCTTCATATCGCGGAAGCCGGCGAAGGACGTAAATATACGTCCTGCGTCGTTAAGGGGTTAAAGGGGTACTCTGGAGGGAAAAAAATGTTTTTTTTTTTAGCTGCTGTATCCTCTAGAGAAAGTTGCTTAATTCTTTGTAGTCTGACCACAGTGGTCTCTGCTGCCACCTCTGTTCATGTCAGCAATCTCTCCTGCCCTGGGCAGTTCCTGACATGGACAGAGGTGGCAGCAGATAGGATGCCTTGGAAATGATAACCTGTTGCTACATGTTCACTACTAATAGTATTATGGTTTACATATTTATGTATGCAATGTACTGTGCACTTTTTGTGCTCATATGCACTTCGAGTTGACTTTTCTGATGAAGGGTAGGACAGCTATATTGTAAATGACTCCTTATCTTACACTTTTTTGCTGGGTGGGCTAGATAGTCACCTTTATTGCAGTAATTTGTTCCCTTTTTTCATCATATTCTAAACACAATTTTTTCGGCAACATCTCATATTTTAGAGGCATTCATACATTTGCTCCGCCTGGGCAGCATTGTTTGCATTTCATATTGTATGCATTCATGTAGGGATTCTATCATTTTCTTTCTGGCATGGTAAAGATGTTTCCTTGGATCATTTTTTAAAATACTTTTTTGTTTGTTTTTATCGTATGTACTGTATTGTTTGTAATGCTCAAGAAATGTTCTAATAAAGTACAAAAATATTTTTTTTTATCCGCATTTCTCTATTTTTTAATTAATGTCTCTACAACATTTTAAATGTTTTTTTTTTCAAGTAACAGTGGCTTTTTAATGGCAACAATATTGCTTGATGGCAGTGAAACACTGCAAAAAATGTTTGAGGAACATGACAAAGAGATGCAACTTACAGAACTGAAAGGGGTATTCCAGGCCAAAACTTTTATATATATATATATATATCAACTGGCTCCGGAAAGTTAAACAGATTTGTAAATTACTTCTATTAAAAAATCTTAATCCTTCCAATAATTATTAGCTTCTGAAGTTGAGTTGTTGTTTTCTGTCTAACTGCTCTCTGATGACTCACGTCCCGGGAGCTGTGCAGTTCCTATGGGGATATTCTCCCATCATGCACAGCTCCCAGGATGTGACATCATCATTGAGCAGTTAGACAGAAAACTTCAGAAGCTAATAACTATTGGAAGGATTAAGATTTTTTAATAGAAGTAATTTACAAATCTGTTTAACTTTCCAGAGCCAGTTGATTTATATAAAAAAAGGTTTAGCCTGGAATACCCCTTTAAAGGATTTACCACTGAACACTGCCAGATCTGTGGGGTCAATGCCTCGACAATTCAAAGCTGTTTTGGCAGCATAATATTAGGGAATAGGTTTTAATGTTATGGTAGATTGGTGTATACAGTAGTATATTAAAAATAAATCTGCCATAGAACCTGCCATTCAGCTGTAACAAACCTGAATAATCTTTCGTATGGAAAAGGTTAACTAAAGAAATAGGTCACACATACATCTTAACTATAGTTCCTAAATGTAATGTACACTTTGGTTTTTGAAACCTGTATTTCATTTGACACAGAAAGAGCTTCATTCATGCTTAGTCAGCATGCACATTTGTTTGCATAATTTAACTTTTATGCTGCCACGCAATGTATACATTGTTAGAAATAATGGGCAGAAAGAAAATAAACAGAAAAATGTACACTGCATGCTAAGAAACAGACATGCAAAATAATAAAGTAAGACAATCCTAAGAGAACTGGAGCTATGCCTAAGGGCAATGCTTGTGTAATAAAAGATCAAGGCATATGCTCTCTACAGCCTTCCCAAAATAAAGGGATTCATATATACACAAATAGTTATCATATATATTTTCTGGAACAAATAATGCAACATAGAGGGGCATTTACTAATAGGTTTAGTCATTTTTTTCTGACTATTTTTGGCGCTAAATTGTCGCAATTGCGCCCACCCTATTTTTCGTGCGACTTTCTCTAGCAAGAGCTAGAAAGTCAAATTTTCTTTTCCCGCTTGATTTACGCAAGTTTTCATTTTTGACTTGCAGTGGTCAGGTATTTATTAACTGAGACAGTCGCAGTTGTGCAATAAACTGTCGCAACGGCCAACATGGAGCAGGAAAAGCTACTGCCACCCGGGCTCCAACATACTTTCTCCCCGCTACCCTCACTGCGCTACCGGGACACTGCAGTGATTTACATCCCCCCCTCTCACCTGCCAGCGCCACACAACTCCCATCTGTCTGCTAACTGTTGCAAGACTACAAGTCCCAGCATGCCTTTACAGAGAGGACACACTGGGAGTTGTAGTCTTGTAGCAGCGGGAGCTGAGCGGCGCAGGCGGGAGACAAGGGGGGAATGTATATCAGTGTCCCCATAAGTGAGGGTAGCGGGAAGGCAGTATGAGGAGCCCGGGCGGCTGCACTGTAATGTCAGCCTGGGCTCCTGCCCTGACAGCCAAAGGCTTTGGCTGTCAGGGCATGCTGGGTGTTGTAGTTTTGCAACAGCTGGAGGGCCACAGTTTGCAGACCACTTTTTTGTGGTCTGTAAACTGTAGTCCTCCAGCTGTTGCAAAACTAAACAGCTGAAGGGGACCGGCGAAGACGTTCACTTACCCTTCCGAGGCTCAAGCAACGATCGGTGACGGAGATCGTCTGGCGGCACTGTCGCGCGGCAGTGTCTTGCGGCAATGTCATGCGGCGCTGGATCCTACGGAAGCCGGTAAGTTGCCCAAGCCCTAAAACAGTGTTTCCCAACCAGGGTGCCTCCAGATGTTGCAAGACTACAACTGGCATGCTGGGAGTTGTAGTTTTGCCTTTGGCTGTCCAGGCATCCTGGGAGTTGTAGTTTTGCAACATCTGGAGGCACCCTGGTTGGGAAAAAATGGCCTAAAACAGTGTTTCCCAACCAGGGTGCCTCCAGATGTTGCAAGACTACAACTCCCAGGATGCCTGGACAGCCTTTGGCTGTCCAGGCATCCTGGGAGTTGTAGTTTGGCAACATCTGGAGGTATTCTGGTTGGGTAACACTGGCCTAAAACAGTGTTTCCCAACCAGGGTGCATCCAGATGTTGCAAGACTACAACTCCCAGCATGCCTGGACAGCCTTTGGCTGACCAGGCATCCTGGGAGTTGTAGTTTTGCAACATCTGGAGGCACCCTGGTTGGGAAACACTGGCCTAAAACAGTGTTTCCCAACCAGGGTGCCTCCAGATGTTGCAAGACTACAACTCCCAGCATACCTGGACAGCCTTTGGCTGTCCAGGCATGCTGGGAATTGTAGTTTTGCAACATCTGGAGGCACCCTGGTTGGGAAACACTGTTTTAGGCCAGTGTTTACCAACCAGGGTGCCTCCAGATGTTGCAAAACTACAACGCCACAGGGGTGCTCCGCCATTGGTAATATATCATTATTAGTTGTAATGGTGACAAGGGGGAAATTGTGACTACCTGTCAATCATTCCATTAAAGAAGAGAGCAGTTTTCAAGAAAAAAGTATTATGTAAATAGAAAACCATCTTGGTTTTTGTGCTGATTCTTCAGATGAAGAAAGTGTGGGAAGGCTGTGCGATAATGTGAAAGTCAAGAGTGATCACTAGAGATACAGTAGTCTCATTCAAGCCTCTGGGAATATGTTGTTTTGTGCACTCATCTTACTCAATAATGGCCAGATCTGCCCAACTTTCCAAAATCTAGTAATGATTAGTAGTGTTGAGCACAAATATTCGTAACGCAAATTTTTATTGCGAATATCAGCACTTCGTGATTTTGCGAATATTTCGAATATAGTGCTATATATTCGTAATGCCGAACATTGTTTTTTTGTATTTTTTTTCACATGCTAATTTTTATGCAAATTTTCCATGCAAATTTTTGCAAGGAAAAAAGAGTGAACGAATATAGCGAATATGCAAATTTCGCGAACATAGGGTGAATAATCGTCAATATATACACATTATATCTTGAATTCGAATATGGCCCCTGCCGCTCATCGCTAGTCAGCTAATCATTACAAGTAACTATTTTCTAACCATAGGCAATGACACATGCTTGGCTGGGTAGAATAAAATTGCTTTGCAAACATGTCTTTTTCTAGCTATAGGAAGTGCTAGTAATAACATGCTAATCCGATTGGCTTAAACACATCCTTGGAAAATTGCAGCCTAGGAATCAGTAGCCACATGATGGCTGTAGGCTTGTAGGCATTTAATCATCTTCATTTCAGAATCCCAGGAAATACCACGGAAATGACAATAGAACCAGTGTCTGTGATGGGGGGGGGGGGGGGGGGGGGGTTAAAATCTACATCTATATGGATACTTTGAGTTAACTAGAGCTATATTACTGAGTCGACCATAACCCATGGCATTGTTAGTTTGGTCGATAAAACATCTGAAGAGAAGGATGTGAATTTAAACACATGGATGATGTTTGAATTCTATTTTGCTAACTAAACCAATCAATAAGTTCAGTGTACTGTTATACAGAAGTATTAGGCAGCACATGTTCTGGAACTCTCGCAACTTTGGACTTCACAATAATACACACTTGACATATTGTGAAGTCCAAAGTCGCTATGTATGGAGAGGTACTAGGGTAAAGGACATATCTTATAGTAATACACAAATTACACAGCACTCTAGATGTTCTTCTGATGTGAGATTATCCAAACAAAAATACATGTAGGAACAGGATCTTAAAAAATGATGCTTAACACAAATAAAAATTAGATTTGGGCACTGTCTAACGTTTCCGTTCTCTGACATTTATCATTGGCTTATCTCATATTTAGGTAGGTTGGTAGATGGTGGAAATACAAGAAGGTTAGTTTTTGAAAGGTTTAGTAGAAAGGTTCAGATAGAAGGAGAACAAGGTGGTAGAGACAGTGAGGGACATTTATCAATGTTTGCTTATGTAGTCTTTTTTTTAGTAATTTTTTCTTTACTTTTTTTTTTGCTTATGTGTGACTTATTTATCAACTGGTTTCATCCCGTTGATAATTTTCTTTCACGTAAGCAATTTTTCCTTTTTTACTTTGGTAGTAGCTTTTTCTGCTCCATGTTTGAGCTGGAGTAAATTTAGTCAATTTTTAACGCTGTTGCGACTTTTTTTTGCGCAGTTGCGACTGTCGCAGTTAATAAATACCTGACTACCCGTAGTCCATTTTAAAATTATTACTACATAGTTAATTTTTGGAAAACTTGCTTTTCTCGCTTTCCAGTCAAAATGTCGCACGAAAAATCGCGTAGTCGCAGTTGCGACAATTTTGCGACAATTATAGTAAAGAAAACCTGACTAAACCCGTTGATAAAGGTCCATAAGTGAACAGACAATCACTGGTATTTTCTAGGGTGATTTTACACGCATATCAGTACTGAAAGCTAAACCTCATGAAATTATGCCCGATAGGTGCTGTACAGAAAATATAGAGAACACCTTGAACGGATACCTGAGGTAGCCCAATAGCCAGGGATGAAGAAGATGTAGAGCCAGCAAATGGTACGCTAAAAAAGTGATAAGATAAATAAGAAAATCTAGAGAATGCATAGAGCAGGGGTCTCAAACTGGTGGCCCTCCAGATGTTGCAAACATTCAACTCTCAGCATGCCTGGACAGCCATTGGCTGCAGCTAATGGCAGTTGACTGCAGCCAACGGCTGCCTGAGCATGCTGGGAGTTGAAGTTTTGCAACATCTGGAGGGCCGCCAATTTGAGACCCCTATCATAGAGGGAGGCATGTTGAGAAAGAGTTTGTTGTCTGCAGTGTTGAATGCTTCAGAAAGAACCAGAAGAGTCAGTAGTTGCACAAGTTGTAAGTTTTGAGCATTAAAGGGGTACTCGGCCCCTAGACATCTTATTCCGGGGGTCCCGCCGCTGGGGACATCTAATCCCTGGGGACATTCGGTGCAAGGAGCGAACTTTGCTCCATGCCGAATGACTGGCAATGCAGGGCGGAGGCTCGTGACGTCACGGTCACGCCCCGCATGTTACGTCACAGCCATTCCCCCTCAATGCAAGTCAACGGGAGGAGGCGTGATGGCCATCACGCCCCCTCCCATAGACTTGCATTGAGGGGGCGTGGCTGGGACATCACTAACAGTGCAAGGCTGTGACATCATGAGCCTCCGGCGCTGCACACTCTAAACAAATGCTGGGTGCAGCAGGGAGATTGTGGGGGTCCACAGAAGTGGGACCCCGTGATCAGACATGGGATAAGATGTCTAGGGGCAGAGTACCCCTTTAACCTGGAAATCTGCTAACGTGGGGTTATTTCCCCAGGCATTGAAAAGAGAAAGGTTTAGTATTGTGTTTGCCAGTTGAAAGAATGTATTGCCCTTAGAGAAATTCACAACCCATGTCAGATTCCATTGACCATACTTACATACCGGGCAGTTAAAGGGGTACTCCGGTGAAAACTTTTTTTTCTTTTAAATCGACTGGTGACAGAAAGTTAAACATATTTGTAAATTAATTATATTAAAAAATCTTAATCCTTACAGTACTTATTAGCTGCTGAATGCTACAAAGGAAATTAATTTCTTTTTGGAACACTGATGACATCACGAGCACAGTGCTCTCTGCTGACATCTCTGTCCATTTTAGCAACCATGCATAGCAGATGTATGCTAAGGGCAGCATGGTGGCTCAGTGGTTAGCACTGCTGCCTTGCAGTGCTGGGTGCAGAAAATGTAGAAAAATGCTGCGGTGGCGCTTCCAAGGAATTCACCCAAAGTCGTGGGTATAGGTATAAAGTAAATAATTTACAGCATAAAGAAATCAAAGAAAATAAATAAATAGAGCAAGACGCGTTTCGGGAGTCACAGCTCCCTTTTTCAATTGCAGGTGGTTGCTGTGTGGCCAGGTGACAGGTGTGGGAATTTAAATACACAAAAATGGCGCCAAACCAGGTGAGCTGGTGACTTCATGTGGGATGGGTGCCGGTGCCAGGTGTGGGCTGGGCAAGAGAGACATACATAGTACAACATTTTCAATAAAAGAGCAGGAAAATCACGTAAAACATGAAAAATTGCATAGATATAGTCCGGATTCCAGGTTGCTGCCGCTGGTGGCGGTAAAGTGTCTTTAAAAAATGTCAGCCAATTGCTGCTACGGTCGTCTGGGCGGTGGCCAGTCGGAGATGAGACATGTATATTGTTACGCCTAGCGCTCCGGGCCCCCGCTCCTCCCCGGAGCGCTCACGGCGTCTTTCTCCCTGCAGCTCCCCGGTCAGTTCCGCTGACCGGGAGCGCTGCTCTGTCATGGCCGTTGGGGATGCGATTCGCACAGCGGGACGCGCCCGCTCGCGAATCGCATCCCAGGTCACTTACCCGTTCCCGTCCCCTGCTGTCATGTGCTGGCGCGCGCGGCTCCGCTCTCTAGGGCGCGCGCGCGCCAGCTCCCTGAGACTTAAAGGGCCAGTGCACCAATGATTGGTGCCTGGCCCAATTAGCTTAATTGGCTCCCACCTGGTCCCTGACTTTATCTAACCTCCTCCCATGCACTTCCTTGCCGGATCTTGTTGCCATTGTGCCTAGTGAAAGCGTTTTGTGTGTTTAAAAACCTGTGTACCAGAACTTCTGCTATCTCCCCTGACTACGAACCTTGCCGCCTGCCCCCGACCTTCTGCTACGTCCGACTTTGCTTCTGCCTACTCCCTTGTACCTCGCCTATCTTCAGCAGCCAGAGAGGTGAGCCGTTGCTAGTGGATACGACCTGGTCACTACCGCCGCAGCAAGACCATCCCGCTTTGCGGCGGGCTCTGGTGAAAACCAGTAGTGTCTTAGAACCGGTCCACTAGCACGGTCCTCGCTATCCCTCTCTGGCACAGAGGATCCACCTCCTGCCAGCCGGCATCGTGACAGTAGATCCGGCCATGGATCCCGCTGAAGTTCCTCTGCCAGTTGTCGCTGACCTCCCTACGCTGGTCGCCCAGCAAGCTCGTCAGATCACCCAGCAGTCGCAACAGATAGCGCAACAAGATCACCAGCTGTCGTACTTGACCACCATGACACAGCAACTCCAGTCACAACTACAGCAAGTACAGTCGCAGCTACAGCAGCAACAACCATCTCCTCCGCCAGCTCCTGCACCCCTTCCGCGGCGAGTGGCCGCTCCTAGCCTCCGCCTGTCCTTGCCGGACAAATTTAATGGGGACTCTAAGTTTTGCCGTGGCTTTCTTTCGCAATGTTCCTTGCACTTGGAGATGATGTCGGATCAGTTTCCTACTGAAAGGTCTAAGGTGGCTTTCGTAGTCAGCCTTCTGTCTGGAAAAGCCCTGTCATGGGCCACACCGCTCTGGGACCGTGATGACCCCGTCACTGCCTCTGTACACTCCTTCTTCTCGGAAATTCGAAGTGTCTTTGAGGAACCTGCCCGAGCCTCTTCTGCTGAGACTGCCCTGCTGAACCTGGTCCAGGGTAATTCCTCCGTTGGCGAGTACGCCATACAATTCCGTACTCTTGCTTCTGAACTATCCTGGAATAATGAGGCTCTCTGCGCGACCTTTAAAAAAGGCCTATCCAGCAACATTAAAGATGTTCTGGCCGCACGAGAGACTCCTGCTAACCTGCATGAACTCATTCATCTAGCCACTCGCATTGACATGCGTTTTTCTGAGAGGCATCAAGAGCTCCGCCAGGAAAAAGACTTAGATCTCTGGACACCTCTCCCACAGTCTCCACTGCAATCTGCGCCTAGGCCTCCCGCCGAGGAGGCCATGCAAGTGGATCGGTCTCGCCTGACCCTGGAAGAGAGGAATCGCCGTAAGGAAGAGAATCTTTGTCTGTACTGTGCCAGTACTGAACATTTTTTGGTGGATTGCCCAATCCGTCCTCCACGTCTGGGAAACGCACGCTCGCACCCAGCTCTCGTGGGTGTGGCGTCTCTTGATGCCAAGTCGGCTTCTCCACGTCTCACGGTGCCTGTTCGGATTTCTACTTCAGCCAGCTCTCCCCTCTCAGCCGTGGCCTGCCTGGACTCTGGAGCTTCTGGGAATTTTATTCGGGAGTCCTTTGTGAATAAATTCCGCATTTCGGTGACCCGTCTTGTCAAGCCACTCCACATTTCCGCGGTCAACGGAGCCAGGTTGGATTGCACCGTGCGTTACCGCACGGAGCCCCTCCTAATGTGCATCGGACCTCATCACGAGGAAATTGTATTTTTTGTCCTTCCTAATTGCACTTCTGAAGTTCTCCTTGGACTACCCTGGCTTCAACACCATTCCCCAACCCTGGATTGGTCCACTGGGGAGATCAAGAGTTGGGGTCCCTCTTGTTCCAAGGACTGCCTTCAACCGGTTCCCAGTACTCCCTGCCGTGACCCTGTGGTTCCTCCTGTATCCGGTCCCCCTAAGGTCATTAAGGACTCTGCCTGCCACAGGAAATGCCCCTCCCTCCCTCCCAGTCCCATCAGGCAAGCTTCTGTGTCCCCTCATGGCCCTCGTCCTGGTGTCACACTGCCCCGTGCCAGGTCTCGCCCTCTGCCCTCTCTCCCCATTCCTACTCCTGCGGTTCTGCCTGCCGTTGAGGAATCCCTCCATCCTTTCCCGGTGTCCTCATCCCAGGGGAGGCAGTTACCGGACAAAGAGAAGGGGAGACCTAAGGGGGGGGTACTGTTACGCCTAGCGCTCCGGGCCCCCGCTCCTCCCCGGAGCGCTCACGGCGTCTTTCTCCCTGCAGCTCCCCGGTCAGTTCCGCTGACCGGGAGCGCTGCTCTGTCATGGCCGTTGGGGATGCGATTCGCACAGCGGGACGCGCCCGCTCGCGAATCGCATTCCAGGTCACTTACCCGTTCCCGTCCCCTGCTGTCATGTGCTGGCGCGCGCGGCTCCGCTCTCTAGGGCGCGCGCGCGCCAGCTCCCTGAGACTTAAAGGGCCAGTGCACCAATGATTGGTGCCTGGCCCAATTAGCTTAATTGGCTCCCACCTGGTCCCTGACTTTATCTAACCTCCTCCCATGCACTTCCTTGCCGGATCTTGTTGCCATTGTGCCTAGTGAAAGCGTTTTGTGTGTTTAAAAACCTGTGTACCAGAACTTCTGCTATCTCCCCTGACTACGAACCTTGCCGCCTGCCCCCGACCTTCTGCTACGTCCGACTTTGCTTCTGCCTACTCCCTTGTACCTCTCCTATCTTCAGCAGCCAGAGAGGTGAGCCGTTGCTAGTGGATACGACCTGGTCACTACCGCCGCAGCAAGACCATCCCGCTTTGCGGCGGGCTCTGGTGAAAACCAGTAGTGTCTTAGAACCGGTCCACTAGCACGGTCCTCGCTATCCCTCTCTGGCACAGAGGATCCACCTCCTGCCAGCCGGCATCGTGACATATATCTTCTCCGGGAGATTCCTAGAGGCATCGACGGCAATTCTTTTTTGAAGAGTATGACCAATCGCTGCTGGGCAGGTCCGGGCGGCGACCAATCATGAAGAAGGAGGTATTTTGGCGACCAATCATGAAGAAGGAGGTCTTTGAACGCTGTCAGGGTGTAGGTATCAGGCTTGAACTTTGTCTGGTTGGGCTATCATCCCATCTGGTGGTCATCGGGGTCCGGATGTCGCTCGGAATTATTCATGGAAGGGCTGTGAGACCTGTAAAGAAAAGGAGAGATAGATAGAGAAAGGGGAGGGGAGAGAAACAGGTGGCTTCTGCGGCGGCTAGGTGTCGTCTTGTCCTGCAGTGAGGAGGCATCTGCTACAGCTGTCGCTATGTCATCGGGACCCATCGGTTAGTCTTTAGCTGGTATCGGTGAGGTGGGTGGACTTGTATTCCGGCAGCAGTGGGTGGAGGGGTGGATTATGTAACATTTTCGATGTATTCATTCAAACCCGAGGGTGTCAACGTTTTAAGGGTGAAGATCCAGAAATTTTCCCGTTTTCTCAGTACTGCGAATCGGTGGGCAGTGTCGGCGGAGATGTGTTCAATAAGTTAGATGGTGTGGCACCTGAAATCGCTGCTGTGCTTTTCCGCTGCATGCCTGGAGATACTGTGGAGATGGTACCCCTTGGTGACATTGGATCTGTGCTTGTTAATGCGCTGATTTAGTGGTTGGATGGTGCGCCCGACGTACTTATGACCACAGGGGCACTCGAGGAGGTAGATCACGTAGGAGGTGCTGCAGTTAATGAAACTCCTGATGGGGTAAGTAATGTTGGTCACCCTGCAGGTGAATTTTGTGCATTTGTTAGCAATGTTGTTGCAGCATGTGCAGAGAGGTTTGTTGCACTTGTATGAACCGGTGACAGGTGGGGTGTCCAGCAAGGTGGTTTGCTTCTTCGGACCCCGATGACCACCAGATCGGATGACAGCCCGACCGGACAAAGTTCAAGCCTGATACTGGCACCCTGACAGCGTTCAAAGACCTCCTTCATGATTGGTCGCCAAAACACCTCCTTCTTGTCATGTACAGGCAGGACTAGTAGTGGAACCTATAGAAAAGTGAGGCGATGGCGTGGGTTGTACTGGAGGACCGGTTCTAAGTAGTTACTGGTCTTCACCAGAGCCCGCCGCAAAGCGGGATGGATTTGCTGCGGCGGTAACTACAGGTCGTATCCCCCAGTAACAACTCGACCTCTCTGGCAGCTGATATGGCGTGGCACACAGGGAGTAGGCAGGAGCGTAGTCGGACGTAGCAGAGGTCAGGACAGGCAGCAAAGGTGCGAGAGAGAGTAGTCGGTAGCAACGGGTTAGGCAACAGGCAAGGCAATATCACACAATAGGGAATGCTTTCTCAAAGGCACAAGGGCACAAAGATCCGGCAAGGGCAGGAAGGGGCAGGTAACATTTATTGGGAGGTGGCCAGGGGTCAGGGACTAGGGCACCAATCAAAGGCGCGCTGGCCCTTTAAATTAACAGAAGGCGGCGCGCGCGCCCTAGAGAGCGGGAGGCCTAGACTGACGGCGCAGGGAGTGGGGAGCCAGATAAGGCAGATAGGGACGCGGCCACGGCAGCCGGGATCCAGAGCAGGGAGGCCGGGGGAGCGGGCGCTCCGGTCCGGGGGAGGGGACCGGAGCACACGCTGTGACAGTACCCCCCCCCTTAGGTCTCCCCCTCTTCTTGGTGCCCAGAAAATTGAGGATGAGACTGCGGTCCAAGATGTTCTCCTCAGGCTCCCAAGACCTCTCCTCAGGACCGCAGCCCTCCCAATCAACCAGAAAAAGTATTTTCCCCCGAGAGATCCTGGTCGCCAAGATCTCCTTGACAGAAAAAATATCGGAGGTATCGGCAACAGGGGTGGGAGAAAAAAGCTTGGGGGAGAAATGGTTAAAGACAGCAGGTTTAAGAAGGGAGACATGGAAAGCGTTTTGGATTCGGAGGGAGGGAGTAAGATGAAGCTGGTAAGAGACCTGATTGAGGAGAGCCAAACTTGTCACCTGGGCGAAATTCCGGAGGAACTCTGCGTCTCTTGTCGGCTTGGACCTTCATACGAGCAGAAGCCTTGAGGAGAGCAGCGTGAGTTTCACGCCAGACGGTGGAAAAGTCCAGTACAAGACTGTCAACAGCAGGTACAGAAGAAGGAGTGGGATGCTGCGGCAGAGGTGGAAGAGTATGATGGCCAAAAACTACAAAGAAAGGGGACTTGTTAGAAGCTGAGGATTGTTTGTAGTTGTAAGAGAACTCCGCCCAGGGAAGTAGATCCACCCAATTGTCATGGCGAGAGGATACAAAGTGGCGCAGGTAGTCGCCCAAAATCTGTTTCACCCGTTCAACCTGGCCATTGGACTGAGGGTGGTACGAAGAAGAAAAGTCCAACTTGATTCAGAGCTAACCACAAAGAGCCCTCCAGAATTTAAAAACAAATTGTACCCCACGATCCGAGACAATATGTTTGGGTAGGCCATGGAGACAGAAGATGTGTTGAAAGAATTGTTTGGCTAACATGGGTGTCGAGGGTAGACCGGGCAGGGGTACAAAGTGAGCCATTTTGGAGAAGCGATCAACCACGACCCAAATAACGGACATGCCATGGGAGGAGGGAAGATCTGTAACAAAGTCCATAGCGATGTGAGACCAGGGAACTTCAGGAACAGGTAGAGGCAAGAGGAGACCCACTGGTTTCTGACGAGGTGATTTATCCCGGGCGCAAATCATACAGGCATGGACGAAGTCCGAGACATCTTTCTCCAGAGAAAGCCACCAGTAGCTTTGGGAGATTAGTTGGAGGGATTTTTGTACCCCGGGATGACCAGCAAAAGGGGAAGCGTGGCCCCACTTGAGAATTTGCAGCCGCTGACGTGGAGGTACGTAAGATTTGCCCGGAGGAAGAAGGCGCAGGTCCACGGGGGCGACGGCAATAAGGTGTTCTGGTGGGATAATATATTGGGGTATTAACTCGTCGCCCACCACATCAGAAGAGCGAGACAGAGCATGTGCCCTAATGTTCTTACAAGCAGGACGGAAATTAATTTCAAAATTAAAACAGGCGAAGAACAAGGACCAGCAAGTCTGACGGAGATTTAGTCTCTGGGCCCACTGGAGATAAGCCAGGTTCTTGTGATCCGTGAAGATGTTCACATGATTAGTGGCGCCGTCGAGTAAATGTCTCCATTCCTCCAGTGCCAACTTAATGGCCAGCAGTTCTCTGTCTCCAATGGAGTAATTTCTCTCCGCGGGAGAGAATGTTTTAGAAAAGAAGCCACAAGTTACTGTCTTGCCCCGGGACCTCTCCGCCTCCCACCGAGGAAGCATCCACTTAGAGAGAGAAGGACTTGGTGGAATCAGGCCTAGAGATAACGGGTGCTGTGGCAAAGGCGGCTTTCAGTGACTGGAAGGCTTCTTCAACTTGGGAAGGCCAAGATTTGGGGTTATCTCCTTTTCTTGTTAGAGCCACGATAGGAACCACCAGGGTGGAATAATGAGGGATACATTGTCTGTAGTAATTAGCAAAGCCCAGGAATCTTTGTATGGCTAGGAGACCAGAGGGGCGTGGCCAATCTAGAACCGCGGAAAGCTTGGCTGGATCCATTTGAAGTCCTTGGGCTGAGATAATGTATCCCAGGAAAGGCAGGGAGGATCATTCAAAAAGACATTTTTCAAGTTTGGCGTATAGGCGATTTCAGCCTAAGACGAGTGAGAACTAGTTGCACCGGGACCCGATGTTGGTCCAAATTGGAGGAAAAGATGAGGGTGTCATCCAAGTTTACGACCACGCAGGTATAAAGTAAGTCCCTGAAGATGTCGTTGACAAATTCCTGGACGACGGCAGGCGCATTACAAAGGCCCAAAGGGCATCACCAGATACTCAAAGTGGCTGTCCCTTGTGTTAAAGGCGGTCTTCCACTCATCATCCTCATGGATGCGGATCAAATTATAGGCCCCTCGAAGGTCCAATTTGGTCCTTCTTTGCCCCTCGGAGACAATCAAACAGCTCAGAGATTAGGGGTAGAGGGTAGCGGTTCTTGATAGTAATTTTATTAAGTCCTCCGTAGTCAATGCAGGGACGGAGAGAACCGTCCTTCTTGGTCACGAAGAAGAAACTGGCTCCTGCAGGGGAAGAAGACTTTCTTATGAATCCTCTCTGCAAGTCCGAGACATGGCAAGAGTCTCAGGAGGTAAGAGAGGATAAATTCTGCCTCGAGGTGGAGTCGAACCGGGCATCAAGTCGATCGGACAGTCATAGGGTCTGTGAGGAGGAAGGACCTCAGCTTGTTTCTTGCAAAAGACATCCGCAAAAGAATGGTAAGGCTTGGACAGACCAGGAGGCGGAGAAACTTGCGGGACCTGTTTGACAGGACCAGGCTTGAGACAATGGTCAAAACAGGAAGGACCCCAACGCAGGATCTCACCGGTGGTCCAATTCAGGTCAGGACAATGACGTTGAAGCCACGGCAGACCCAAGAGGAGTTCGGAGGAGCAGAAAGGAAGGACAAAGAACTGTAAAGTCTCTGTATGAAATATGCCAAGGTCCATCTGCATAGGCTGGGTACGGAACTGCACAGTGGGAGAGAGTCTCTCACCGTTACCTGTAGAGATGAGGAACGGCTTGGGTAGACGAATTACTGGAATGCGGTACTTGTCAACCAAGGAAGCGTGAATAAAGTTGCCAGCTAAACCGGAATCCAAGAAGGCGGTAGCGGAGAAAGAGGACTTGGAAGTGATGAACAACTGCACGGGTATGGTGAGATGTGGAGAGGATGAATCCACACCTAGCAACGCCTCTCCCACGTTTACTAGGTGCAAGAGTTTCCCGAGCACGGTGGATAGAGAGGACAATCTTTAAGGAAGTGCTCGGTACTGGCACAGTACAGACACAGATTCTCGTCTCTGCGGCGGGCTCATTCTTGGGGAGTCAGGCGTGACCGATCCACCTGCATGGCTTCCACGGCGGGAGGCCCGGTAGCGGGTTGAGGTGGACGCAGAAAAACGGGAGCCAGATGAGGGTAGCGTCTAGGACGAGCTTTTTCCTTTTCAAGGAGGAGTTCCTCTTGTCTCTCGGCGAAACGTTTGTCAATCCTAGTGGCCAGCAGAATGAGGTCACTAAGGGTGGAAGCTAGTTCACGTGCAGCCAGAACGTCCTTTATCTTACTGTTGAGGCCCTTCTTGAAGGTGGCACAAAGGGCTTCAATGTTCCAGTTCAGTTCAGAGGCAGGGTGCGGAACTGAATAGCATAGTCATCCACGGAAGAACCACCTTGGGTCAAGTTAAAAAAAAAAAAAAAAAACAGCCTGATGAAGCAGCGCAAGCGCGGTTAAACGCGTTGCTAATAAACCTCCTTCTTTTACCTGGGCTCCGATACCTTCTCTATGGTCAGCGCCGAAAATCCTGGTTTCTCCCTGAAGTCTTGTTTTAATTCCACACATCCTCCAGGAAGGCTGCAGAGAACAGGATTGTGATCCTTAAAATCACATGCATTCAGCATAGTTGTGTATGTCTTCACACAACTCAGCAGGGTGAGCACGGATATTGCAGTAATTCTCCTCTCTACCCTCGTGCTGGCTTTACTACTCAGGGAGCGCCTTTCCTCTTTTCTCTTTTTTTGGGTCAAGTTAAGTAAGGCAGTCTCTGCGGAGGAAAGCCGGGCAGGCTCCTCAAAAACATTCCAGAACTCTTGGCAGAAGTTCTGGACGGAAGAGGTGGCTGGGTCTGCGCGGTCCCAAAGTGGAGTAGCCCAGGCCAGGGCCTTCACGGACAATAAACTGAGAATAAAGGCTACCTTGGCTCGCTCAGAAGGAAACTGGTCGGACAGCAGCTCGAGGTGCAGAGAGCACTGCGACAGGAACCCACTGCACTGCTTCGGATCTCCGTCATATTTATCAAGCAGGGACAAACGGATCCTGAACTGGTGGCACCTGCAGGCGGAGGTGTAGCGGCAGGTGCAAACGGAGGAGCTAGCTGTTGCTGAGAAGGCAGGAGCTGCTGCATCATAGCAGTCAACTGGGCCAGCTGTTGACCTTGCTGGGCCACAATGGTGGTGAGGTCCGCTAGGCTTGGCAGGGGAACATCAGCGGGATCCATGGGCAGATCTTACTGTCACATACAGGCAGGACTAGTAGTGGATCCTCTAGACCAGTGAGGCGATGGCGCGGGTTGTACTGGAGGACCGGTTCTAAGTAGTTACTGGTCTTCACCAGAGCGGGATGGATTTGCTGCGTCGGTAACTACCAGGTCGTATCCCCCAGTAACAATTCGACCTCTCTGGCAGCTGATATGGCGTGGCACACAGGGAGTAGGCAGGAGCGTAGTCGGACGTAGCAGAGGTCAGGGCAGGCAGCAAAGGTTCGAGAGCGAGTAGTCGTAGCAACGCGTTCGGCAACAGGCATGGCAATATCACACAGTAGGGAACGCTTTCTCAAAGGCACAAGGGCACAAAGATCCGGCAACGGCAGGAAGGGGCAGGTAACATTTATTGGGAAGTGGCCAGGGGTCAGGGACCAGCGCTCCTAGCGCCGGGAGGCCGAGACTGACAGCGCAGGGAGCGGGGAGCCAGGTAAGGTAGACAGGGACGTGGCACGTGAGCGGGGACCAGCCGCCACGGCAGCCGCGTCCCCGACACAAGGGAACCAGTGCTCCCGGTCAGCGCGTCTGACCAGGAGGCACCGGGATTCCGAGCAGGGAGGCCGGGGGAGCGGGCGCTCCGGTCCGGGGGAGGGGACCGGAGCGCACGCTGTGACACTTCTTCACGATTGGTCGCCGCCCGGACCTGCCCAGCAGCGATTGGTTGTACTCTTCAAAAAAGAATTGCCGCCGATGCCTCTAGGAATCTCCCAGAGAGGATATACACGTCTCATCTCCGATTGGCCACCGCCCGGACGACCGTAGCAGTGATTGGCTGACATTTTTGAAAGACACTTTACCGCCACCAGCGGCAGCAACCTGGAATCCGGACTTATACGTCACCCCTCTGATTGGCTCACCCAATATCACGGACAGCCTATCAGAACCTAGCCCACTATCCCCATGCCCATCTTTAGACGATATCTCCACACGGACTTCCGCCCATGACAACGTAACTATACTCAGTTTTGTACGGCACGATCGTGATTGGTCTCCTTTACACTATCCCACAGCAAGCGACCAATCAGCCTTCAGGGGCTCATCTCCATTCATACACCTGCCGCGGCAACCCAGCACAGCGATGTAAGCCTCCGCCTACTGCCTCCTGATTGGTCCCACGGACACCGGCAACTCTCTGATTGGTCGCCACCACGGACATTTCTCGCGGTTCTATTTGAACTTCTAAATACTCCTGTAAAAGACTATATCTATGCAATTTTTCATGTTTTACGTGGTTTTCCTGCTCTTTTATTGAAAATTTTGTACTATGTATGTCTCTCTTGCCCAGCCCACACCTGGCACCGGCACCCATCCTATGTCGTCACCAGCTCACCTGGTTTGGCGCCATTTTTGTGTATTTAAATTCCCACACCTGTCACCTGGGCACACAGCAACCACCTGCAATTGAAAAAGGGAGCTGTGACTCCCGAAACGCGTCTTGCTTTATTTATTTATTTATTTATTTATTTTCTTTGAATTCTTTATACTGTAAAAATAAATTATTTACTTTATACCTATACCCACGACTTTGGGTGAATTCCTTGGAAACGCCACCGCAGCATTTTTCTACATTTTCTGCATTCTGCATATGGATCCACCTATGGGCTCCGTCCTCACGCTGCAGGCCTGCATACCAAGCTACCATCACCGGCAAGGCACACGATACCCTCCACCCGGGTACCCATCTACACCGGCTAAAGACCTACACTGCACCAGGCGCTACCTCCGCTTTTTTCCGCTATATACTGCTCTTCATTCCGGCGCTGCCCCCGGCACACCGGCAACCAGGAGATTCGAGCGACGGTGCACTACAACAACCACAACAACCTCCAGAAAACCACGATCATGGATCTGAGATCAACATGTTGGACCAAGAGAGACCGCCTCTTCAGTAGCATCGTTGATCAACCATTTGTGACCAATTCGAACAACATGGACACAGGTACCTCCAACATCATGGACTTTAAAGGAATGAGAGACTTATTTTTTTAACTTGAAAACCTGTCTAAGACAGAAACCCAGCACCATATGGACAGCCTCTTCCTATCCCTATACAAAGGGGAAAACATAATACCCCGAGGCCTCCGCATACGTACGGCAGCCAACTTCCCCGACGACCCTGACTTCCATAGCAGATTCGAAACAGCACTATCCATCTGCTCCAACAACATCATCGACCTGCTCATCAAGAAAAGGGATTCATTGGTCTCTGATGTGTCTACAAAAATTGACGACTGCATCAGGAAACTATCGGACTATCGTGACACACCTGAATACCCCGACTGGGATAGGGTCACCTCCAACAAAATCAACAAATTAGAAAAGGAGACCGCCGCCAACAAACTGAAGAAACTCAACCGCGACCGCACGGATTACAACACCGGCAATGTCAAATACTGGCTACAACAAAAAGAAGAAAAGCCTACAGCACCTGCTCACCCGGAGCAGAAACAGACTGTTCCCCCTCCCCGCCGCCCACGCCCACCCCAAGTCCCCAACACCTACACAGTGCTGGGGACTTGGGTTGAAATCCCACTAAGGACAACAATAAATAAAGCGTTATTATTATTATAACGTCAGCAGAGAGAACTGTGCTCGTGATGTCATCAGAGAGCATTCCAAAAATAAAAGAATTTCCTCTGTAGTAGTCAGCAGCTAATAAGTACAGGAAGGATTAAGATTTTTCAATAGAAGTAATTTACAAATATGTTTAACTTTCTGCCACCAGTTGATTTAAAAGAAAAAAGGTTTTCACCGGAGTACCCCTTTAAGACTGTGAATATGTGTTTGTATACAAATGAGGACACACTTTGTTTATACATACCACTCAGCAGTAGAGGAGCTTTTTATTTATTTATTTATTATAATTTATTTAATTTTTTTTTTTGTGATCTAAATAATCATTTCCTCTCGGGATTAACCAGGATCAGGGATTTAAAAAATAATGTTTTTTTTTTGTTTTGTTTTTGTTTTTACAAAAACAACACCACTCTATGGACTATATGGACAATATCCTATGCATTTCATTTTAATTAATTTTACCTTTTACAAAGAAAGCAAAGCAAGCCCTCTTTCTAATGCTAGATGACCTACTCCCATGATTCAGTAATCCCTTGCTTCAAGGCTGATAAAAAAATAACAATGTTGTGTCACACTCATTTATGTTCAGTTTGTCTTTCTGAGTAGTAATGTACTTTGCCAAGCAACCTGATCATGCAAGCTCTTCAAGCTGCTGAAATGCTGACCATGGCTATCTTTGTGGATCTACCCAGCAGGATGCATCTTCCTGGATTCCACTTCCTAACAGAGTACAGTGTGAATGACATGTTAAAGCATTGTGAGAGACACTGGGTCAGAGGTCACTGCAACAATTCTCATCAGGATTTGCAAAAAAGGTCACAAGAAGTTGAAACATTTTCCGTAGGTTTGGCCCTTCTTTAGTAAGTGTTGAAATCTGAATTGGTTCACCATAGTAGGTGTTTATCCTACTTTAGGCTGCCTCAGTAGGTAAGTCAGACAATAAACAGGGAAGTAAGGGTCTGATGGTTCCCAATGGATTTCATTTTTGACCAAATTTTCACACCAGTTTAAGTAATTGTAACATGTGGCTGAAATCTTTATGGGCTATTATGTGACAACTGCTGGTAGAGTACATCAACTTCAGCATGGAAAGGTCAACAGAATGGCAGTGATTGATTAGCTTCGGGTGACCTTAACACCAAGTTTAGTCAATGCAACATTTAAAATCCATAGGACAAAGTAAAAATAACTCTTGCTTTTGTCTTCAGTGTACTCAGATTTGGTATATTTTTTTGTGATAATTGTGGCCCCGTTCTTCTTTTTTTTTTTTATCAAGCAAATTTGAGTTACTGTTTAGGACAGTTTGCTTACAATAACTAAAGTCAAGGCATACAGCGAAGACCAAAATACAGGTAGTTGCTATTAGACCATGTAGGTAACTAAACCTAGGTTTTCAATCTAACGTCTTATGGCCTCACATATCATTATTATTTATTTTACCACTGTTCTATGCTTTCATTTATAGCTGGATACGTAATTGGGCCCCACATTTTTTTAATCATCATCTTATCTGACTACACCATTGGCTATTTAATCTAGTGTTAGTTTCACTCATGAAACTTGTGAATTTAGTGTCATGGAAAGCAGGGATATGTGCAGCCCTGAATTGAGTTGCTCTCCCTGTCTTTTGGGATGACCACCTTCTAAATGGAGTGGCCCAAATCTTCCACGATCTTCATTTCTACTCTACTTATGTGCTGGGCGTAGCGATGTCAAAGTAATAAACAAAAAACAATACAGAAGCCAGAAAAAAAAAAGTCAGGGCACAAAAGGGTTAACTAACAACAGCACAGAAAAAAAGAAAAGGAACGCACATAAAAACGTAAAATCAGAGTTAAACAAGTCTAGAAGATACCAGTGAAAGGGCCACAGTACAGATACACTAGGCAGAAGAGTAGTTACGGAACAAGCCAAGATAATGCACTGCAAAAAAAAAAAAAAAAATTTAAGGGAACACTTAAACAACACAATGTAACTCCAAGTCAATCACACTTGAAATCACACTGTCCACTCAGGAAGCAACACTGATTGACAATCAATTTCACATGCTGTTGTGCAAATGGAATAGACAACAGGTGGAAATTATAGGAAATTAGCAAGGCACCCCAATAAAGGAGTGGTTCTGCAGGTGGTGACCAGATACCACTTCTCAGTTCCTATGCTTCCTGGCTGATGTTTTGGTCACTTTTGAACGCTGCTGGGGCTTTCACTCTAGTGGTAGCATGCGGCGGAGTCTAAAACCCACACCAGTGGCTCAGGTAGTGCAGCTCATTCAGGATAGCACATCAATGCGAGCTGTGGCAAGAAAGTTTGCTGTGTCTGTGAGACTAGTGTCCAGAGCATGGAGGCACTACCAGGAGACAGGCCAGTACATCAGGAGATGTGGAGGAGGCTGTAGGAGGGCAATAACCCAGCAACAGGACTGCTACCTCCACCTTTGTGCAAGGAGGAGCAGGAGGAGCACTGCCAGAGCCCTGTAAAATGACCTCCAACAGGCCGCAAATGTGCATGCATCCATTCAAACGGTCAGAAACAGATTTCATGAGGGTGGTATGAGGGCCCAACGTCCACAGGTGGGGGTTATGCTTACAGTCCAAAACCATGCAGGATGTTTGGTATTTGCCAGAGAACACCAAGATTGGCAAATTCGCCACTGGCACCCTGTGCTCTTCACAGATGAAAGCAGGTTCACACTGAGCACATGTGACAGACAGTCTGTAGACGCCGTGGAGAACGTTCTGCTGCCTGCAACATCCTTCAGCATGACCAGTTGGTCGGTGGGTCAGTAATGGTGTGGGGTGGCATTTCTTTGGGCTCCAGAGGTAGCCATGTGCTTGCCAGAGGTAGCCTGACTGCAATTAGGTACTGAGATTAGATCCTCAGACCCCTTGTGAGACCATGCTGGTGCGGTTGGCCCTGGGTTCCTCCTAATGCAAGACAATGCTAGACCTCATGTGCTGGAGTGTGTCAGCAGTTCCTGCAACAGGAAGGCATTGATGCTATGGACTGGCCCGCCCGTTCCCCAGACCAGAATCCAATTGAGCACATCTGGGACATCATGTCTCTCTCCATCCACCAACACCACAGACTGTCCAGGCATTGGCGGATGCTTTCGTCCAGGTCTGGGAGGATATCCCTCAGGAGACCATCTGTCACCTCATCAGGAGCATGCCCAGGCATTGTAGTGAGGTCATATGGGCAACATGGAGGGCACACACACTACTGAGCCTCATTTTGACTTGTTTTAAGGACATTACATCAAAGGTGAGTGTGACTCCATATCCAGACCTCCTCGGGTTGATAAATTTGATTTCCATTGACAATTTTTGTGTGATTTTGTTGTCAGCACATTCATCTAAGTAAAGACGAAAGTATTTAATACGATGAGTTCATTCATTCAGATCTAGGATGTGTTATCCTAGTGTTCCCTTTATTTTTTTGAACAGTGTATAAAGATGCACAGGATATAGCAAACCAAAGCCAAGGGGCAAGGATAAAATCTTTTTTCTCAGGCAATGACAGGAAACATACTAAAATCTAAAATAGACAAACTCAAGAGGGTGCGGTTGCTAAAGCCGGATGAAATTGGCCAGTTGACCACTTCTTTTAATTGGCTAGGTTGTTGTCATAGCAGCAGACAGGTCGCGGCTGGACAGAAGAACCTAAAAATGCTCTCTGGGCAAGAGGCAGAGACACCCATTAAATTTAGTTTATTAAAGGGGTTGTCTCAAAAACATTCTATCATTTTTACAGTAACAGCAACCTCCAAATACTCCCAAGGGACTTCAATAGGCGCAGAAAGGATGAGGAGTTATAGATGTATAAGCGATATCATTTATTTGCAGAACAACGCGTTTCGACGCCAGGACGGGCGTCTTTCTCAAGTTCAGTCTCAAGTTGCTGAACTTGAGAAAGACGCCCGTCCTGGCGTCAAAACGCGTTGTTCTGCAAATAAATTATATCGCTTATACATCTATAACTCCTCATCCTTTCTGCGCCTATTGAAGTCCCTTGGGAGTATTTGGAGGTTGCTGTTACCATTACACCTTTGTGGTGGCGGGACTGGCTGCATTTTGGAAACTCTCAACAGTGTTGTGCCTGGTACACTAGCACAACTTACCGGGTAAGCGCTTCCAGTAAACTACTGTGAAATTCCACTTGCCCGGTTAATGCACTATGGAGCGCTTCTTTTTCTTTTTGTATCATTTTTGCAGTGGTTAGGCTTTGGTAAAAAAAAAAAAAAAAAAAACTGCCGCCAATCCCTTACCATTGCCTTTTCAACTGAGCTTCTTCCCTGACACTCAGCACTTCTTTGTCTTAATACAAATAATCTTCTGAAGCAAAAGTTTCTAAACGGCAACTGAGGCAAATCCTGCGACAAATCAACACCACAAAAACAGGGTAAAAGCAATGATAAATTCCCCCATGGTCTCCAGAATTCAACCCAGCATTTGCTGTTGAGGCTTTGATACAAATTAACATATTGTAATCAGATTGACTTGATTAGTAATAGAGAACAGCTGTTCCCACAAACAATCTACAGAAATAGTGAATTAAACCCTTTGTGTGAACACCAAGCCTCAAAAGGTATTTTCCATAAAGTGTCACAATAATGTCTTTTATGAATAATTGTACTCTGTACATTCTGTAGATTCATGAAAATGGATTATTGTACTGGGAAGAAATCCAACTGTGTCTAGTTCCGCTGTACATTTGAGGGAAAGGCCTGATTATAAATGCATATGAACTTAACTCATTCCTCTAAAACGATATATTAAAGACTTTGCAAGCAAAAATTAGTATGACAGAAAATTGAGATGTAAGGAGAAACTACTACTGTAGTGTAAGGAATGTGGTCACGCGTCCCAGTTTGACCAGTAAATATTTGTAGACTCATGAAAATGTATTCAGACAGTGGCTGCTATCATAGTATTTTTTTTATGTATTATGGTTTCCATAAGAAGAGAAATATGTGAAACATTAACTTAGCCAGGCTTTCCATTAGTGTGTGGTGCAATATAATATAAAAATAGCAAGCCACCAATATACATTGCACATGGTTGTGTTGATTTTTTATTTATTTTTTAATAATTAGTATGATGCAATGTAAATGGATCACTGCATACTAAATTATTATGTTTTACCCCCAGCTTGTAAGGGGGGTGAGTAGCCAACTCTCTCCCCCATTTTTTTTGTATAATTACCACTTTAAATGGTTGTGATTTTGTACATATGTATATTGATGTATTATGTTGGATTGTGGTGGATGGCAATATGGATGAAGGCCCCATGATGAGAAAAGACACAGCTACAGTCCACCTCTCACATTTTTGCAGATATTTTATTCTATCTTTTCATGTGACAACACTGAAGAAATGACACTCTGCTACAATGTAAAGTAGTGAGTACATGGCTTTTTTAACAGTGTTTAATGTTATGTCCCCTCAAACTAACTCAACACACAGCCATTGATGTCTAAACATTGGCAACAAAAGTGAGCACACCACTTAATGGAAATGCCCAAATTGGGCCCAAAGTGTCAATATTTTGTGTGGCCACCAATATTTTCCAATGCTACCTTAAGCCTCTTGGGCCTGGGGTTCACCAGAGCTTCACAGGTTGCCACTGAAGTCCTCTTTCACTCCTCCATGACAACATCACGGAGTGGGTGTATGTTAGATGTCTTGTGCTCCCCACCTTCTGTTTGAGGATGACCCACAGATGCGCAATAGGGTTTAGGTCTGAAGACATACTTGTCTTTGTTATCCTTACCTGGTTGCCTCCACACACGCTTGACACCATGTGAAATAAATCAATTTATCTTGGTCTCATCATTGGACCACAGGACGTGGCTCCTGTAATTCATATCTTCAATCTGCTTGTCTTCAGCAAACTGATTGTGGCCTTTCTGGTGCATCATCTTTAGAAGAGGCTTCCTTCTAGTACGGCCTCCATGCAGACCAACTTGAGGAAGTGTGTGGCATGTAGCCTGGACACTGAGTGGCTGAGTGGCCTGGTCTGAGTAGATCTTGTCCTGTGAAACTCAGTTTCAGGGTGTTGGCAATCTTCTGATAGCCTAGGCTATCTTTGTATAGAGCAGCAATTATTTTTTTTTTTTAGATCCTTAGAGAGTTCTTTGCCATGAGATGCCATGTTGAATTTCCAGTGATAAGTATTTAAGAATGTGAGAGAGATAACAACAAATTTAAGACACATGCTCCCCATTCACACCTGCGACCTTGTAACACTAAAGAGTCACACCAGGGAGGGATAATGGCTAATTGGGCCCAATTTGTACATTTCCACTTAACTCTTTAAGGACGCAGGGCTTGATGACAAGTTGGGCAAGACACCCCAAGACAATATTGTCCATGGGGAAGCTTATTAACTGCTAAGGTTATATACCACACATGAGGGTACTATATTGCAAGATGCATGTAAGAAGATTGGAGGAGATAATTAATTGATAACAGGTATTCATCTATGGTGCCACGAACAGGACTATAATCTGTCTATTTGCACTGGAAGCTTATTGGGTGGAGGAACAATGAGTCTGACACTTGCAATGTAGAGAGACTGTGGGAACTGTTATGTAGATGTTAATCTATAATACAGTATTTTTTTTAAATATTAGTATTCTGTGACCTATGGGTAGTGATATATCCATAACAAATGATAAATAGTTATGAACTGTATATATTAAGAAGTTGTCTATATTGGTAGCTATGCCTGAGCAGTGACCCAACACTTTGCTGCCCCAGATAAAGATTAACTGCTCTCTATACTGAAATATACAAGTACACTTGGCCAATTGGAGTGTGGCTATGTATTACGGAGTTGTGAAAGCAGTCTTTCAGCAGAGGGTTATCTCAGACTCCCTATTAAAAAACATACACGCTCAGCCCATCAGCTATTCCTTTTCCTTCCATGCTTTTAATGAAGATGATGCAATGACCTATAAATGCTTCTCTGGCAAGTCCCAAAGTGACATTTAAGTTTAACATAGGTTACTGATACTTTTTGTTAACACAATGTATAAACTGTCACTTTTTTACAGATGGATATTCCAGACATTTCCCAATTTATGAATGCTTTTTTCACCTTTTCTAAGATTAGCAAGGTTATATAGGATTATTTTCATAAAAGCATTCTATCTTCACAGAGGAAATTCCATAATCTTCCCTACTTGTCCCAGCAGTCCAGTATACATATATTCTCAATTACTCTATCTGGCATCATTTTTACTGTTGTAGTAGTTTAGGCCAAAGTATTTATAGTTCATTGCTGGTTAAATGTCATTTTTGGAAACAGACCTATACCTGGCCTAGTGCTTTAACTCTACGATGCCAATTGTCAATTTTATTTTTTAGTTTTCTAATTTCTTAAGAAGCTAAACAGAAGGAAAGTGCATTCACTATTACTGTGATACTAACTCTTGCATATACATGTAAGAATATAAGAATTGTAGCAGGGGTATATAAAATAAATGGCCACTATATTAGGCACAATTGGAGCTTCCCTGTATGAAAATGAAAGGGGTATTCCAGGCCAAAACTTTTTATTATATATCAACTGGTTCCGGAAAGTTAAACAGATTTGTAAATTACTTCTATTAAAAAATATTAATCCTTCCAACAGTTATTAGTTTCTGAAGTTGAGTTGTTGTTTTCTGTCTAACTGCTCTCTGATGACTCACGTCTCGGGAGCTGTGCAGTTCCTATGGGGATATTCTCCCATCATGCACAGCTCCCGGGATGTGACATCATCATTGAGCAGTTAGACAGAAAACTTCAGAAGCTAATAACTATTGGAAGGATTAAGATTTTTTAATAGAAGTAATTTACAAATCTGTTTAACTTTCCGGAGCCAGTTGATATATATAAAAAAAGGTTTTGCCTGGAATACCCCTTTAAACATTTGACTCCAAAGTGAATATTAAAGTTAAGTTTTCTCTTGACCAATGTCAGTGCCAATCCACAGAAGAACAGGAAAATGATGCAGTTCACGCAGACACATCAAAAATATTCATTGCTGAGACCCCCACCTTTTGCTAGGTGAAGCATGCAGCTATTCACTCGCTGGCTAGGCACAGTGGGGGTCACGGCACTGAAACCCTGACTGATCAAAACTTTTGACATGCCTATATGATATATCTAAAGTTTATTTTCATGACATTAACACTTTAAGTGATCTGAGTGACTAGTTGCCCCTAAACCCCTCCTCCTTATCCATCTTCTTCCCTCCTTGAATGAACTTGATGGATATGTCTTTTCTCAACCGTACTATCGGGGGCATTTACTAAGATGTGTGTGATTTAGTTAATTTGTTAGTTCTTTTTCTTTGCATGTTTTTTTTTGTGTGACTCCGACAAATTTATTAAATGGTTGCAGGGCATGTGATAAATGTTGTGTTACACAATTTTTGGATACACATTTTTCTGAAATTTTACTCTTCACATACACCAAAAAGCTACACTGGGTCTGGGCTGGTGTAGAATTGCGCCTTAATTGTGGGTTTTGCGAAAGTTGCAGTTGATAAATCCATTACTACTGCACAAGACTAAACCTTAACATCTGGAATCTGGCCTGTATGCTCTTTTTTTTTTCAAAAGTGTAAATCGAAAAGGTGCAAAAACAGCAGCGCTGCACCTACTGTAAATAGAGACAAATCTACACACATAAACAGACAATGATAAATGCCCCCATATGTAACTATGACTGTGAGTCATTGCCATTCGTGCTAGACTAGCCAGTTCAGTATTTTAAAACCGGTGTCAAGAGTATATTGAGAGTAGTGTGAGTAAGAGAAATCATCCAGCACAAGGGGATCCTGTGCAGGAAAACAACCCATTGATGGAAAAAAAGATAAGAGTAGTTCTGACAAAAAGGTGCTGCAGAGTCAAGCAAACTGCAGATGAATAAAACATCTGTGATGTCCACAGGGTGTTAGTAAGAATACCTGATCACTTTGTGAAGCCAGAGCACTGTTATCCTATACATGGTCTGAGGTTGGAGACAGCTTCTCCTGGGCCAGACACGGGGAGTAAATGAACACACAGATGTCAGGTTAAGGATAACTGTCTTTACTGAGCTGTGTGCAGATGGTATCACACATACAGCTGACTGTAGGAGAGAGAGTGCAGCATAACCCCTTGGGAGCTCTGTTGCCTTGCTGGGGCTTGTGGCGCTTACACCAAGCAGATTAATATTGACTTGTGATACGGAAAGTTGAATCCTGGTAGGTAGGGTCCTGTCAAGATACTGAAGCCTTCTCCGCTGGGGCATGAACTTCCACCATGCGAGTAATTCTTGCAGGATGACCAAAGAGATTAGATTTGAACTAGAAACACGACACACACACACCTGAACCACACTGTAGCTCAGCTTGCTGGAACTAAACTGAAAAACTCTTCCCCCCACTACAAAACATAGGGGAGACTTTAGGGGTTCCCATTGGCAGTCAGGATCACATGGGGTTCATTGCTCCCAAAGGTACAGTAACACATAAAACATATATTCATATTATCAGGAGGTAGAAAAAGTACTCTGCAACTCACCAGTCTTCTTCTTTACGTAGTTGCTTTATTAATACATACTCTCATACATGAAATACAGAAGATAAGGGAAGGTACAACAGGAGACGGTAGCCGTTTCGCACAAGTTAGTGCTTCATCTGGCCTCGGTGCTCTTCTGAATTGCAGATACACATATATAGGTAAGTGAGCTGGGCAGCCAATCACCAACAGTTAACACCTATCACACGTGATCTAAAAAGGTCAAGGATGGGAGGAAAAAAGGATCAAAAACACACTGCTAGGTCAACTTAATCATTTAATTCGAGTGGACCTGTCGCATTTGTCTTGATACTCCAGTGAACTTTTCTTTAAGTAGTTTTTTATCTGTTCTTATAACTGGGGTAGGTTTGACTTTTTCTAGTCCTACGAATCGTAGTATCTCTGGATTACTCTGATGACATTCTACTATGTGGGATATAAGACAAGGAGCTCCCTTCTTGGTTCGAATGGAGTAAAACTGTTCTCTGACATGTACAAATAATTGTCGTATCATCTTCCCCATGTAGTGAAGAAAAAAACAGAAAAAACTTGGGAGAGGCTATCAGTTCACTGAACATATACAATTGATTTATTTTGTGTGGAAAAGAAACTGTGTCACTTACACTTTGTGAGTGGCCTCAGCACAGACCACTTACTAATAAACCAGGCTATTCTCCAATGAATACAAACACTTACTTCACCAAGGGGAGCAAATGTCCATAGCGCTCCCCTCATGCCGGCAGGCTCTGTATCCCACTCTTGTTCCTCCAACTGTTTTTTCAAATGCCTCGATCTTCTTCAATTTTCTTTATCTTTCTTTAATTTTTTTCTTGGTATACTCCGGAAAGAAATTGCCAATACATCCGCTATGTGCAATTAATCATTTATTACATAAAACAAGACAAAAATAATATAAATATATATAAGGATCCGATGCATTGCGGAGTTGCCTCCTTCCTCAGGGATGCGATCCCTGAGGAAGGAGGCAACTCCGCAACGCGTCAGATCCTTATATATATTCATATTATTTTTGTCTTGTTTTATGTAATAAATAATTAATTGCAAATAGCATATATATTGCTCATTTCTTTTTGGAGTATACCAAGAAAGAAAGTAAAGAAAGATAAAGAAAAGTGAAGAAGATCGAGGCATTTGAAAAAACAGTTGGAGGAACAAGAGTGCGATACAGAGCCTGCCGAGTGTTTTCAAAGGGGAAGGCAAATCTCCTCTCTTTTGTTTTATTTTTAATTTTAGGTATAAATAACATTTGTCTTTCTTGGTTATCTGCTCGTTCTCTGCTGCTTTTTATTAATGAGTGTTGATAGTGTCTTTCTTTTAATCTTACTTCTAGTTCATTAGCTTGTTGATGTAAGTTTCTTCTCTCATATTGTTTCGTTTTAATGTGACAAATTGACTGTAAGGAATTCCTTTTTTCACAAATGCTGGGTGGGAACTATTACAATGTAATATTTTGTTTTGGCGACTTCTTTTCTATAGCCTTCACTGATAAGAGTATGTTCTTTTATTTTTAACCTTACATCTAAAAATTCTAAGGTGCCACCGCCATATTGGCGTGTAAAGGCCATATTCACAGTGTTACATTCATTTAAATAGTTGACAAATTCGACAAATTGTTTTTCTGTACCGGACCAAACCACCAATATGTTGTCAACAAATCTGACATATGTTTTGATGTATTGTAAATATGAAATGGTGGTAGAATAAATATGACAGTGTTCAAACATTGCCAGGAACAGATTAGCATATGTACAGGACACAGGGGTCCCCATAGGGGTCCCTGCGTCCTGTCTGTAACATCTGTCCTGGTGTTTGAAAGTACTGTTGGACAAAATGAAATGTAATGCTTCACATACAAAATCTTTGAAACCTTGAGACTTCTCAGTAATTTACAAAAAAATCCCTTACTGCCTGTATACCCGCATCGTGCAGGATGCGGGTGTACAGGCTGACAACGTCCATGGAACATAATTGCCAACCTTCCTGCCAGTGTATCTTACTGACAGTCTGGAGTAAATGTTGGGTATCTTTAATATATGACTGGATTGCTGACAAAATGGAGCAACCATTCTAAATAATGAGATAAGTGCTTGGTCACTGAGCACCCCCCCACAACAATAGATCTGCCCGGGGGGGGGGGGGGGGGGGGTAGCTCAGTGACTCATGCACTTTTGGGAGGTGATACCATTTAGCTGGTTTAGGTGTTTCTGGGATAAATTTTTCTGCGTTTCTACTAGATAGTATACCTTTAGATACATAACCACATAGAAACAATCTTATATCGTTAAGGATCTTAAATGTGGGGTCGGTAGGGAGTGGGGTGTAAGTTGCCCTGTCAAACAATTGCCTATTGGCTTCTTCATTATAATACGTTTTAGACAGCACAACTACACTCCCACCCTTCTCCGACCTGGTAACCACAATATCATTGCGTTTTTTTTATTGATTCAGTGAGGTTATTTCTTGAGTTGGTAAATTAGGGATAGCTTCTGGAAATAAAATAGATTGAACATCTCTTATGACTGATTTAATCCCTTAAGGACAAGCCCATTTTCAACTTAAGGACCAGGAAATTTTATTTTTACGTTTTTTGTTTTTTCCTCCTCTCCTTCTAAAATCCATAACTCCTTTATATTTCCATCTACAGACCCACATAAGGGCTTGTTTTTTGCGTGACCAGTTGTACTTTGTAAAGAAACCTCTCATTTTATCATAAAATGTACGGCAAACCCCAAAAACAAATTTTTTAGGGAGGAAATTTAAATAAAATCACAATTTTGTGCATTTTGTAGGGTTTTGTTTTCACACTATACACTTTACGGTAAAAATGACATGTGTTCTTTATTCTGTGGGTCAATACGATTAAAATAATACCCATGGCTAGATACTTTTATATTTTTGTACCGCTTAAAAAAAATCTAAAACTTTTTGTACAAAATCAGTAATCTATTTTGACCACCTATAACTTTTACATTTTTCCATAAATAAGGCGGTATGAGGGCTTATTTTTGCGCATCATCTGTACTTTTTATCGATTTCATATTTGCATATATAAAAATTTTAGATAATTTTTAATACATTTTTTTAATAAAATTTATTTTTTTGCGTTTACGCCATTCACTGTACGGGATAATTAACATTATATTTTGATAGTAAGGACATTTACGCATGCGGCGATACAAAATATGTTTATTAAAAAAAATTCGCTTTTTGGGGGTAAAATGGGAAAAACTGACAATTTTCATTTTTATTGAGGGAGGGGATTTTTTTATTACTTTTTATTTTTACATTTTTCAACTTTTATTTTACACTTTTTATGTCCCCATAGAGGACTATCCATAGCAATCCTTTGATTGCTAATACTGTTCAGTGCTATGTACAGGACACAGCACTGATCAGCATTATCGGTGATCTTCTTCTCTGGTCTGCTCAATCTCAGACCAGAGCAGAAGACCCCGGGAGACGGCCAGAGCCAGGTGAGGGGATCTCCGGCCGCCATGCTGGATGATCAGATCGCCGCAGCAGCTCTGCGGGCGATCCGATCATCCAAAGTACCGCACTGCCGCAGATGCTGTGATCTGTATTGATCACGGCATCTAAGGGGTTAATGGCGGACATCCGTGTGATCGCGGATGTCGGCCATTACTGGCGGGTCCCCGGCTGCTACTAGCAGCTGGAACCTGCCGTGTATGACGCGAGCACCATTCCGATGCTCGCGGTCATACACAGGACGTAGATGTACGTCCTGGTGCGGGAAGTCCTGCCAAACCAGGACGTACATTTACATCCGTGGTTGTTAAGGGGTTAAAGAAAAGATTCAGGTGGGTGCCTTGGGAAATAGGTGGAGAAAAATTGGATTTCTTACCCTTTTTAATTCTCTCCCTTTCTAGAGTACCTATTTCTTTGGCAACTATACCTAGATCCTCAAATTCATATGCAGGCATTTCAACGCATTCCCTATCCTTATCTGACAATTCAGATTGAACCAGAAAACCCAATGGTCCTATTTCTGTAGGTATGTCTCCTTTAAGATTCATATGCTCACTAGGGGGCTTATAGACAAAAACAAAATACATAAACTGATGTCTCTCACAGCTTGAGCTAGATCTAGTTCAAACAGTACATAATCAAAATGTTCAGCCAATCCATAGTTTATTGTGGAGAGGAGAAAAAACGACCCTTACAATGGTGCTGCTGATTCAGATAAGAAGAAGATCCAAACCAGGAGTATTTTCAAACACCGGAGTGGTTTATTGAACATAAAATAATAAAACATACAGGGATGACACATTTTGGAGGAGCCACCCCCTTATTCAGATCAGTCATCAGAGACTGATCTGGCCTGGTCATCAGAGCCTGATCATCAGAGACTGATCTGAGAAAGGGGGTGGCTCCCCCAATATGTCATCTCTGTATGTTTTATTATTTTATGTTCAATAAACCACTCCGTTGTTTGAAAATACTCCTGGCTTGGATCTTCTTCTTAACTGAATCAGCAGCGCCATTGTAAGGGTCATTTTTTCTCCTCTCCATAATAGACTTCTATCATGGTTTGGATCACTCCTTCTCCTGGGACCCAGGCTTTGCAGCTGGCTCTCCTCTGCTTGGTAAACCCACTGGTTGGGTTGATATGCAAATTTCCTATTCACTTCTGCTAAATGGCCATTACCTAAGGGCAAATCTCACCTAGTGACGCGGCCTGTCACATTTCTGCCATCTGTTTTAGTAGTAACATACGAGGCGCCCCCTCTGGTCTCTTTTCTTCTATTTTCAGGTGAATCCATAGTTTAGTCCTTTTGATAGTAGAGAAAGTGGTATATCTGTGAGGTTGATCACATTTGAAACGCAGTCTAAGACCTCCACGTTACTGACTTCCTCTTCTTAAGGTCTCGGTGGGGATGATTGTTACCGTCTGCCCTGTCTCGTGTGGGATTTCCTAAAGGGAGGGTAGAACTCATTGATTGCTAAGCAGCTCAAGCTTCAGTGATTTCTAGTTTATTCACATTATGCGGTATTTCTGTTTGCTTTTCAGTTTTTTCTTTAGGGTAGTGTTTATTTTTCTTAACAAATGGTTGTTTAACAGATTGTTGTGGTTTAGTGTACCATGTGAGTATTTGGTTTGACTCGTAATCACGTTTGGCACGTATGAACTTGTCTCTTTTATTGCTTTTAATTCCTTCCTGTGTAGAAATCAGCTTTTTTTTCCAGTTTAGAAGTAGCAACTTGGTCTTGTGGCACTCTTTTAATATATACATTTTTAGCTTTAGCCAGATCGCTGGATATTTTATCATATTTCATTCTATTCCTGGTAAGGACTATTTGTAATAGTTTCAGAGTGTGTTCATGATGGCCTTGTTTCCACATATCGAAGAACACTGTATCAGCTTGAAAATGCACTGGTACTTTGAAAGACCTCAGTCCTCTTGGGGCACGTTCACATTGAACGTAACACTGGAGAGAATTCACAGTTCAAAACACAGAAACTTAACGGTCTTCCAGCATGGAAATACGATGTTCAAGTGTCTTGACACTGATAAACTTCAAATCATCCTTATCGTTGCATTCTAAGAAGTACCCCCCTGCATCCACTCTCCTTGTGAGTAAGGCAGTTTCCAATCTCTCAGTGATCCCGTCTGGATCCATATCCATATTTTGTGGCTTTGTTAGACTGGTACAGCGTGCTCTGAACTAACGAAAATACAGTTAATTTCAATCACACAGACAAGAAGTTCTGTTCAGCACTGCTGAATATGCTATCTTCGGTCTTATAACTGGGTATGGAGATAATAACTGCTAGGTGAAGTATATGGCAGTGCTCTGACAGTATATAGAGGATATCCGGACATCAGCAGGTAGAAAAAGTAGTCGGCAACTGACCAGTCTTCTTCTTTACGTAGTTGCTTTATAAAAACATACTCACATACATGAAATACAGGAGAGGGATGGATAAGGGCCCCCCCTACAGCAGGAGACGGTAGCCGTTTCAAACAAGTTAGCGCTTCATCTGACCTCAGTGCTCTTCAGAATTGCGGATACACATATACAGGTAAGTGAACTGGGCAACCAATCACCAACAGTTAACACCTATCACACGTGATCTAAAAACATCAAGGATGGGAGAAAACCAGGATCAAAAACACACTGCTAGGTCAACTTTATCATTTAATCCAAGTGGACCTGTCGCATTTGTCTTGATAATCCAGTGACCTTTTCTTTTTTTAAATAGTTTTTTTATCTGTTCTTATACCCGGGGTAGGTTTGACTTTTTCTAGTCCTATGAACCGTAGTATTTCTGGATTACTCTGATGGTATTCTACTACGTGGGATATAAGACGAGGAGTTCCCTTCTTGGTTTGAATGGAGTAAAAATGTTAAATAAATAAATATATATATATATATATATATATATATATATATATATAACAATAATATGATTGATTTAGAAAAATTTCTTACTTTGCAATAGAATACAATCATAATAAATACAACAGAAAGTCTTTTAGTGGGCCCAACACCATACGCTACCAAGCTGCCGAGACAGTCCAAAGCCACAGGACAGCTATTGGTGCTGGGACACCACACATCGGCACTCTAACTAATGCTGTTTCTTAACACAGGGCTATAACAGTAGACCAAGCTGTGCTGTTGCTTACAAGTCTTAAAGGAAACTTGTCATCTGTTTTAAACTGCCCAAACCTCGGGCAGTATGAAACAAATATAGGCAACAGGATGCTGGGGCACTATGATTTACTCTTAAACACACGCTTTTTGGAGAAATGAAAGGCTTAAATAGCCCCTGGGATCAGGGATCAGCTGCTCCTCACCATACTGACATTGAGTGAATGCCTCTCTTCCTAGGAGTGTATAGGTAGAAATGTCTCGCTCGAGGCCAGCAGGGTGGGCCCAGTTTGGTATAGTTGGAAGGCTTCCTTATTTCACCTGTGTGATGCCTGTGATGTAGCATGCCACTGAAACATATTCTTGATCTAATAACCAATTGCTAAGCCAGATTAAAGCATGTTATAGAAATAATTACTAAGTGAACCTCTGGCTGTCATCATATGCTTACCCCTGTTTAGACCATACAGGTATGACCTAAACAATGGTAAGGAATAAGGATATGTTGACAATTATTGTTTAACATTCCAAAGAAAAATAAATACAAAAAATTAAAACAACCTCTAGAATCTTATAACAGAAATACATTGTATTCAGTGCATAGAACAGACTACCTAATAATATAAAATAGGTTACCACTAAAAGAAATAATACAATGGATATTGTAAGTAAGTGCACAGAACAAAACATAAAGGCATAACAATATAGTTTATCTACAATTCATGTTGCAAGTGCACAGAAATTCCATAATAACATCTTAGAAGATTAATAAAAAATGAAAAGAGGAAGGCAAAAAAGGCTTTGGAAATAGAATCCAGAGATAAGAAGTCTCTAGTTTCAATGTGGGGAAAATGCCCTGGTCAGTAGCGTAGTGTCACTCCCTTGTGTTAGTAATGTCACTATTGGAGGGCAAACAGGACAAAAAAACTCCAACGCATTTCAGATGGCACTCACTCCTTCATTAGGGATGTTTATAGGTTGTTTACAAAGCTGTTAGGATGCCAATGGCTGAGGCATTCCCCTGCATGGAAACTACAGGCAACTTACCTCTGGATTCTATTTCAATACTGGATTGAGGAATTTTCTTTCTACACAGAGAAGCTTCCATCTGGACATACGATCTACAAGCCATGTATGAACCAACCACTATGATATCCTGGTGCTGGTTTGTTAAGTTGTGCCTCTTGCTCATGTTATCATGTTAAAAACGTGTACATAAATATTACTAAATGGATTCTAATTGTGGCCTTGCCAAACTGCATTTTGGTTAAGTATTGTCAATAGGTAGCTTTCAGGGTTCCACTTCTTAAAGGGGTATCCCCTATCCAAAGCAGCCTGGAGCTAAGTTTTCTCCGAGGCTGATGACGGGTGGTGCAGGGGACAGGGCATTGTGACGTCACGGCCTGCCCCCTCATGACATCATGCCCCACCCCCTCAACACAAGTCTATGGGAGGGGGTGTGACACCCCTTCCATAGACTTGCATTGAGGGGGGTGGACGTGACGTCATGAGGGAGTGGGGCCGTGACGACATCTTATCCTCTATCCTTTGGATAGGAGATAAGATGTATTAGGGCCGGAGTACCCCTTTAAGGTGGTATCACACCCCTCTTAGAGTTGTCTTTGGAGAAGACAACACTTTCCAAAGTTTATTAACCAATCTAGGAGTATACAGGCCAAAGCTAACTAATTTTATAATATACCCTGTAAAAGTTTTTATGGCAGCAGGTCTTACTCCTGAGCTGATCATTCCAAAGACCTCATGCAATATAAACTTTTGACAAGTGTGGGCAGTTGTTTTTTTTTAATCAATACTATCCCTTTAAAGGGGTATTCCAGGTTTAGACAAATTATTCCCTATCCAAATGATAGGGTATAAGATGTATGGTCGCAGGGGTCCCGCCGCTGGGGACCCTGGGATCTCGGTGCAGCCCTCGACATTCTGTGCCGGGCGCTGCCTCTGAGACGGGGATGTGACATCACAACCATGACCCTAGGGACGTCATGCCACGCCCCATCCATTCATGTCTATGTCTGCACCGAGATCGCGGGGGTCCCCAGCAGCGGGACCCCTGCGATCACACATCTTATTCCCTATCCTTTGGATAGGGGATAAGATGTATAAACCTGAAATACCCCTTTAACTGTGAAAATGCTTCAGGTTTGTTGTGAAAATTATGCATACAGTAATAATAATAAAAAAAGAAGAGCTCCGTTTCTAATGCCACATGAGTAGTCACCTCAGTATATTGGTTGCATGTTTGTTTTGACCTTTCATCTTGCTGCCGTCACTGAGATCTGCTCCCAGCAAATGAATATTAATAACATGTACTGTATATCAGAATGTGTGAGCACTTAAAGGAAATTTATATTTTTGTGAAGCCCTGTAAGCTTTCTTCAGCGTGATTGCTGCTCAATGTCATGACAATGTTACCAAGTGGAATTCTGGCTATTAAAATAAATGAGAATTTTCTCCCCCTGATTTACATTTAAAATATGTAACATTCATAGCAGATGTTTTATGGGCGAATTTCAAAGTGTTCAGCAACTTTACCGCACTTGGAAACAATCTACGTAAGGCCCTTCTCCCATGAAGTTTCTTCAACTCTAACTGAACTGGTTTCTGTACATAAGCAAACATAAGCGAACTGTGTATATATAATGAATTGTGCAATGTGAGTATGCTAATGGTGCTTTTTAGATATGAGGCAACATTGAAGAGAATTTTTATAGCAGAGGACTGTTGAATAATCACTGAAGAAGTATAGGTAGTTGCATTTGAGCCAAAACTTCAAACAAAGCAAGAGCTGAAGCTATACATGAGCAAACATACACAGTCTGTACGAGTTATTTATTCTATGCAGCTGTTTCTCTCTCAAGTTACAAAAAATGGATTAGTGAACATAGGAGATGTTTGACATATAGGGGATGACTCAAATCATCAGAGGTTATAAAGTGCAATGGTGTCAGGGTTATGGCTAACAAGTTAAGTTTTCATTTTAGGTTATTCATCTACTTACTACTTCTACTACTACTTATAATAATAATAACCTAGAACCCCCCCCCCCCCCCCATGCCCCTAGGTAAGTGATGGAGTGTAACAATAAACCTATGTTTCCGATCATACCGGCATAACTGAGAAAACGTTATAATTGTTTGTAACAGACCATATGATAAGAAGATGCCAAGTGTTGAAATAAAGTCACCTGGCTGCTCAGCTGTAGACCCACCCCAACTCCTTCCCCTATGGTCTTGAGTGAGGACTATAGTTGGGATCATGTTGTCAAACAGATAACTGCTAGAGCCATCACTTAAAGGGGTTTCCACACAGTGTGCACTTTAATTTTTTAACCCTCAACCCGCTCCTATATCCCTAAGCAACCCCTACTATGTGTTAGGAAAATCTCCATGACTGATCAACCATCTTATGTTACCCAACTGGGCCCATTATCTTTTTGGAGGACAGAAAGTAAAATGGGTGGTCTTGCAGAGCCTCTTATGGCCTACACTGTTACCTTTTTAAATTCACTAGTTGAGCTGTGTCATTGTGCAGATTCATTTTTAGTGGTTCATGTGGCACCTGAATGACTCTTCCTCAACAACTGATTTGCAAAGCTGAGTAGCGCTGACAATAAGTAATAGGCTGAGCAGACATTCAGCAATAGAAAGTATGTGCGCATGCTTAGCCTGAGTGAATGTGAACTGCAGGAGAATGAAGCTAATGGCAACACACTGACAACAATTGTAGGAGAAGGTGTGCTTTAGGGGCTTTTTAAAAGTGAATATAACACAATAATTTCCAATTGCAAGTATGAGTTGTTCACAGAGCCAGGACCAGCGCTGAGCTGTTAACCAGGAGGGCACAAATTGGTACTTTCCTTAAGATGTCTGGCCACTGCACCGCAATTACTCCTTACATGGAGAATGTGCACTGGACTGGACAGGCTGGCACAGTGTTAAAGAATGATTTACAGTATATTAGTCTAGATGGCATGTGGGGTAAGATTGTGTCACGTATGCCCTGCAAGGTGCTATGTGAGCAGAAATGAAAGAAACAGCAGCAGCAAAAAGAAGGGGTGTACTGAGCTCTTAACTGTTGCTGCTATGATAAGAGGGAATCTTTGATTTACCTTTCAGGCACAGTGTGGATCATCTGGAGAGTGACAGCAGACTCACAGATTGGAGTTATATAATTCCTGTTTTATTACAGCAATAGCTAGACTCCCCTTCCCGCTGCTCCCACAATTTAAATGATGAGAAAAAAATATTCTGTCAGTGTTTTCTCACTGTGATGCCCATGCCACTCAAGCCTTATCTAGGCTCACATGTCAGGCACCCCCGCTACGTCTTTTATCCCAACCCAGCTGGCTGTTATCCCAACCCAGCTGGCTGTTATCTAGATCCATAAGGGAGGAGCCAATATGTCCATATATATATTTGTTTCTTGGTGACATATGTGGATCAGTGTGTTTTGGCGGAATTTTATCATTGTTTACTTATTTCGGGCATTGCAGGTGGGAAATAGGTAGGAAATATGATAGATGGAAGGTGGTATCTCTCTCACCTATTCTTGTTGTGCTACAGGCACAACACTGTTTGCAAAGACCAACATCAACTGATGATTGGGTTAAGATGCTGGGCTGCCAGAGGATTACTTGAGTCACTCAGTAGAAGCGTACTGAGTGATTTCACTCTCAAGTAATCCTCTGGCAGCCCAGCATCCTAAACCAATCATCAGTTGATGTTGGTCTTTGCAAATGTAAGGAGTGGTCCTGGAATGGGCTGCTCCAGCAGTTCCCAGAGATAAAAATGAGGGATGGTATCAGCAGCACCTTGAGGATTTGATATATATTCTCCGCATGAAGGCAAGTGTCCTAATGGTATCGGATACTTGTTTATTGGAGATAAAACATAATGGGTAAAACAAAAAAGCAACACGTTTCACGAGGTGGCCCCTGTTTCGTTCGGCTTAGCTTATCTCCAATAAACAAGTATCTGACACCATTAGGACACTTGTTTTCTTGCAGAGAATATATATCAAATCCTCAAGACTCCATTGATACCATCTCTGGGAACTGCTGGAGCAGCAGATTCCAGGACCACTCCTTACATTTTTGTCTTAGACATATTGATATATTGGGCCATAGTGTCTGACTAATACCACCATATTGTTACTTGGTACTGGTGATGTCTAATTTGCCCTTTTTTCTGTATCTGCTTCTTAAGGATGAATGATGTCACAACTATGGGTTCCCAAACATAACCATGCCATTAAACATCCCCTCACAATAATGCTAGATAAATAGTGCTGCAAAAAAGACTGGTGGCCAGAGTCCTATAAGACAGAATGGGGAGCCGTTGGCACCCTGCCATACCTATGTATACCACAGATTGCAACTGTATCTGCGTTCTAGCAATACAAATGTGAGGAATATTTACATGGGGATCTAGGTATCTTGGGCATGTGCTTCAGATGGCTTAACTTATCTGAGCAGATCATGTGGAAGCCTGTGATGTTGATTTTATAATGATTGTTTAGAATGGATTATTGTATTCATTATTTAGCTATGACTAATTCATCATTTCTTTGGTTTTAGTGAAAATGCCCACGAGTGGAGCACAGAATAACTGTCTACGAGAGTGGGATTGACAATGACAACATTAGTGCTGCATTGTCTTTGCATATGTAACAAATATACTTCCAAATCCATCTTGTTTTAATTGTATTGTAACATTTGATGCAGAACCCTTAACAATGGGGCTTCAAATAAATCTGAATGACATCATAATTCATTTTCAAAGTACAGTAACTTCCTAAAATTATTTATGCTCTCTAAAGCATATGAATCATTTCTACAGTACATTGTTTTGAAGTAAGATAGTTTCCTTTGAAGGTGTAAATGTTTTCCACTGGACCATCAAAATATTCCTCCCTCACATACCTGGGGACCATTAAAGTTACATTTCACTGTATGCTGTATAAAGAATTGGCCTTTGCTTAAGATAGTGACAAATCCTTTTATATGCACCGTAGCCTAAGGGTACGGATTACTGAAAAATGTCTGCAGCAAATTTGTTGTGGAAAATCTGCAGCAAATTTTGCTACCAATAACTTCAATGTGTCCGAATGAAAATCTGCAAATATGCCTTTGTATTTTCTGCTGACTCATTGAAGTCAATGGTAGCAAAATTCGCTGCAGATTTTCCACAGCAAATACGCTGCAGAAATTCCCTGAACATGGCCTAAGGGCTCATTCACACGGATGGATCCACAGCGTATTTTACGGCAATCCGCCACTACGAGCAGACACGCTGCAATGTGCAGTTCACCGCGCACATGCGCAGCATACTTGTACACATAGCGCTCCCCCTGCTCCCTGTGCTAGGCCGAGAGCACCCGCAATGTGTGCGAGTATACTACGTATGCGCGTGGCGGCTCGCACATGGCAGTGTGTTTTCTCAGTGGCGGATTGTTTCTATAAGCAGGCACAGATGGAAGCAACACTCTAGGGCCCATCACCTGTGGATATGCAGCGTAAAATACACTATGGATCCATCTGTGTGAATACAGTATTTGGGTACATTCACACGTGCGTATTCTCTGCTGCAGATCTTCTGTAACAGATTTTGTTACCCATTAAAGTCAATGGGCAGCAAAATCTGCAGCAGCAACTCTGCACCAAAATCTGCACGTGTGAATGTACACTTTGAGAAGAACGTTTCATAACCAGTCATTAAAGTGGAAACAGAGAGGTATCCGTAAAGAGGAAGAAAATGTGTGTGAAAGAAGGTCATTAGGGGGATTTCATTGGATTTTGATTCTTTTAACGCACAGTGGAGTATGAATTAGTTATAAAAAGGCTATTTCATGTCCAGAAAATCTATGTGACCCTGCAGAATATTTAGGTTCACATAATGTGTTTTATTACTGCATTGCACTTGTAATATTATATTTTGCTGAGCAATAGTAAATAATAAAATATTTGTAAAAGTCAAGTAAAGCTTCAATATTCAGTCACGAATATAATAAACATTTTGCTGAAAACTACAATTTTAACTCTTATTTCTAGTAACAAAACACTTTATTTGATGACCATGAAATTCATTTTTGGGATTTTTTTTTTGGCAACCATTTTTACTGTCCCAGTGCAGGTAAAAAATAAATAAATAAAAAGGCAACTTTGCACATGGTTTCATAAAAGAATACTCTACCACTTTGTTTGCAGTGACTTTGTGGACCTGAATCACCACAATTTCATGCTACAAACACTATATAGTCTGATTTGCACTCATATTCCCTCCTTCATTTCTACGGGACAGATGGAAGAGTATAACTGCAGAACCAGACTACAGATTGTTTTTAGTCTGTAACCATGGGGATGCATAGATTTACATCACAGCTACAGACATGAAACACATGGTTAACACATGAACATGTGTTGTAAAGATCTTTATAACCAAGCTACAAACGTGACTACTCTAAATAATGCTGATATGAAAAAAGAAAAGAAAAAAATATGGGAAAGCAAATAAATAAATAAAAGCAATGGAGGCAGGGCTATCCATGTAGCATTATATTTGAACATGTCTTTGTAATAGAATAAAGAAACATGTGGCATTGACCAACTTGATATTTTAGACTATTAAAACCTGGTCAAGGATAGGGACCATTCAGGGTATGGCTGTTTCATGCCTTTACACATGCTTCATCTCATGGGCGGCATGATGTGTGTGTTAAAACGTGAAACAGCCATACCCTGAGTGCTGCAAGTTTCTTTATCTATATATATATATAAAACTCAACGTGTGTGTGTGTGTATGTATGTATATATGTATGTATGTATGTTAATATGTATGTTCCACAAAAACTTTCAAACGGCTAAAGATATTAACATGAACCTTGGCACACATGTTACTTATATGTCAACAACAAACATAGGATAGCTAATTTAACCATTACTCACCCCCATTTGCCAGGGGCGGGGCTTATGTTTAAAGTCCCATGCAAGTCAATGGGAAATATGCGTTACTGCATAACTTCCAAACGGCTGGAGATATTTCGATAATACTTGGTCACATGTTATTTATATATGCACTTAAAATATAGGATGGTTAATTTAACCCGTAACTACCCCCATTTGTGAGGGTCAGGATTTTTGTTTAACCCCTTAAGGACTCAGCCCATTTTGGCCTTAAGGACTCAGACAATTAAATTTTTACGTTTTCATTTTTTCCTCCTCGCCTTCTAAAAATCATAACTCTTTTATATTTTCATCCACAGACTAGTCTGAGGGCTTGTTTTTTGCGCGACCAGTTGTCCTTTGTAATGACATCACTCATTATATCATAAAATGTATGGCGCAACCAAAAAACACTATTTTTGTGGGGAAATTAAAACGAAAAACGCAATTTTGCTAATTTTGGAAGGTTTTGTTTTCACGCCGTACAATTTATGGTAAAAATGACATGTGTTCTTTATTCTGAGGGTCAATACGATTAAAATGATACCCATTATTACATACTTTTATATTATTGTTGCGCTTAAAAAAAATCACAAACTTTTTAACCAAATTAGTACGTTTATAATCCCTTTATTCTGATGACCTCTAACTTTTTTATTTTTCCGTATGAGTGACGGTATGGGGGCTCATTTTTTGCGCCATGATCTGTACTTTTTTTTGATACCACATTTGCATATAAAAAACTTTTAATACATTTTTTATAATTTTTTTTTTCAATAAAATGTATTAAAAAAGTAGGAATTTTGGACTTTTTTAATTTTTTTTCGTTCACGCCGTTCACCGTACGGGATCATTAACATTTTATTTTAATAGTTCGGACATTTACGCACGCGGCTATACCAAATATGTCTATAAAAAATTTTTTTTACACTTTTTGGGGGTAAAATAGGAAAAGACGTTTTACTTTTTTATTGGGGGAGGGGATTTTTCACTTTTTTTTAACTTTTACTTTTACATTTTTTTACATTTTTTTTTACACTTGTATAGTCCCCATAGGGGACTATTCATAGCAATACCATGATTGCTAATACTGATCTGTTCTATGTATAGGACATAGAACAGATCAGTATTATCGGTCATCTCCTGCTCTGGTCTGCTCGATCACAGACCAGAGCAGGAGATGCCGGGAGCCGCACGGAGGAAGGTGAGGGGACCTCCGTGCGGCGTTATGAATGATCGGATCCCCGCAGCAGCGCTCCGATCCGATCGTTCATTTAAATCGCGAACTGCCTTAACCTGAGGGGTTAATGGTGGACGCCCGCGAGATCGCGGGCGTCGGCCATTGCCGGCGGGTCCCTGGCTGCGATCAGCAGCCGGGATCAGCCGCGCATGACACGGGCATCGCTCCGATGCCCGCGGTTATGCTTAGGACGTAAATGTACGTCCTGGTGCGTTAAGTACCACCTCACCAGGACGTACATTTACGTCCTGCGTCCTTAAGGGGTTAAAGTCCCATGCAAATCAAAGGGAAATGTATGTTCTCATATAATTTCCGTATGGCTGGAGCTATTTCAATACCTGGTACACATATTACGAGTCGGGATATGAGGACGGGATGGGAGGACAGGAAAGGAGGTCGGGATAGGAGGTCGGAATAAGAGGTCTGGATAGGAGGTCGGGATAGGAGGTCGGGATAGGAGGATGGGATTGGAGGATGGGATAGGAGGTCGAGATAGGAGGTCGAGATATGAGGATGGGAAAGGAGGTCGGGATAGGAGGTCGGGATAGGAGGACGGGATAGGAGGATGGATATGAGGTTGAGATAGGAGGTCGAGATAGGAGGACGGGATAGGAGGTCGGGTTAGGAGGTTGGGATAGGAGGTCAAGATTGGAGGACGGGATAGGAGGTCGGGATAGGAGGTCGAGATAGGAGGACTGGATTGGAGGACGGGATAGGAGGACGGGATAGGAGGTTGGATAGGAGGACGGGATAGGAGGTCGAGATAGGAGGTTGGGATAGGAGGTCGGGATAGGAGGTTAGGATAGGAGGACAGTATAGGAGGTCGGGACAGGAGGTCGAGATAGGAGGACGGCATAGGAGGTCGGGATGTGGGGTTGGGATATGACAACAATATATGGGGATGGGATATGAAGTCAAAAGCTTCCTCCTTTGTTTATTTTCCTCCCCAAAAAGGATTTGGAAGGAAAAACCGGGCAACACCGGGTACTCAGCTAGTTCTAATATAAAAACATTGTGGATTTTTCTAAGCTGCTTTTGGGAAATTTTACTGAATGAATATCACCTAAGATAACTGTATGAAGTATCTGGAGATGCAGTTATTGGGTAACAGAGTAAGTATAAAAATGCTATGGGTAGGGTCAATGATTCAGCAACTTATTTTAAGATAAATATGTGTGCTTCTGATGGGTGTATTGCATTATTTCTTTGTCATGAATTTATGACAACCCAGCTTGTTATCAAAGAAGTATATAAATGACATATGTCCTGTTTGGGTCAGTCCAGTTTGTTATCAAAGAGTCATATACTAGAATCCAGTCCTATCCTATTTGTTATCAAAGGAAGATGAACTTGGGGACAGTCCTTGTGACCATTCTTGCCTGTTATCAAAGGGGCAAGTACTGCATGCTGTTTGGAGGGCAATATACTTAGAGTATATTGTGTTTGTTATTAAATGGGCATATTCACTGTAGTTTAAAACAGCTTTCATCCATTTGATAGCCTTTGTGATTCTCAAACTTCATTTACCAAAAATGATTCCATACCTGAGAAAAACCATTGTGTGCCTCCCTTCTCTGCAAACTGCTGTCCACTTCCTGTTGTTAGAGAAAATTTGTCTTGAGTAACAGCTAGATCAAGAATACAGGAAGTGGGGGTAAGGCTTAGCATGTGATAGGTGCAGGCTAAAGAGATTGAGCCTGAGAAAGCCTTTGCTGAGTACCTTTAATTTGAGCCAGTCCGTCTGTGTAATGTGATCCACACTGTTTCTGAAAAGTAAATTAAGGCTTCCATTTTATATCTCATTATCCATAAAGCCCAGGACAGCTGGCCTTTGTGCAGTTGTGATGCTAAGGGGGAGCGGGAAGTTCAGACCGCATCGGTTGACACCCTCTGGTGGGGTGACACCCTGGCCCAGGTGCATCTCGATGGTGTCACTATTGGTTCTGTGAGCTTAATCTGCAGTGCACACTCACCACTAATGCCAAAGGTTCCTTATTGAAACATGTTCGGCAGGTATAGGTAACACAGATGCGAGGGCACCTCCATGGGACAGTGTCCGTTTCGTGCGGCAAGCACACTTCATCTGACTAACGCCGAACATGCTTCAATAAAGAACCTTTGGCATTAGTGGTGAGTGTGATCTTCTATCCTTTATTCTCACATTGGTCACTGATATCATTGTGTATTCTGCTTCACTATGTCCTATCAGAGCTGTGGTTACTTGTAAGTTCTGCAAGAATGATGGTGAAACAATAACTCCCAGCATAACCTTACATTTTCTTAGGTCATACTGGGAGCTGTAGTTTCACGTGTTAAAAACTTCTTCAGCACTATCTACTTACTTGGTAATTGCCAAATTTTTTTATTATATTTGAAATAATTCCCTGACATACTTCACCGTGGGCGTCCATCAAAAAAAGCGGTGCTGCGGCACGGCAGGGTTATGAAGCGAGCTTAGGAGCTTAGCTCGCATCGTACCCACAAGGTCCTGGCTGCTATTAGCAGGCTAATGCCAGACATCACCGTTCAGGCAGATGGCATTAACTCTTTAGATGTGGCGATCAAAGTTGATCGCTGCGTCTAAAGTGAAAGTGAAAGCTTCCTGGCAGCTCAGTCGGGCCGATCGGGACCACCGGAGTGAAACTGCGGTGTCCCAATCAGTTAGTATATAGCGGAAAAAAGCGGAGGTAGCGCCGGGTGCGGTGTAGGTCTCTAGCCGGTGTAGGTGGGTACCCGGGTGGAGGGTATCGTGTCCCTTGTCGGTGATGGTAGCTTGATATGCAGGCCTGCAGCGTGAGGACGGAGCCCAAAGATGGAACCGTATGTAGAATGCAGAAAATGTAGAAAAAAGCTGCGGTGGCGCTTCCAAGGAATTCACCCAAAGTCGTGGGTATAGGTATAAAGTAAATAGTTTATTTTTACAGCATAAAGAAATCAAAGAAAATAAACAAAGCAAGACGCTGCTGTGCAGCAACCACCTGCAATTGAAAAAGGGAGCTGTGACTCCCGAAACGCGTCTTGCTTTATTTATTTTCTTTACAGGCTGGAGCAGTCAAGCGGCAATAACACTGATCAATGCTATGGTATGGCAATGCATTGATCAGTGTCTGAAATCTGTATAATGCATGTTATAGTCCCCTATGGGGTCTTAAAAAAAAAAGTGAAAAAAAAGTTAATAAAGATGATTTCACCCCTCCCCTAATAAAAGTTTGAATGACCCACCTTTTCCAATTTAAGAAAAAAAACAGTGTATAGAAAAATAAAAATAAAAATAAACGTATCTGCGTGTAAATGTCCGAACTATAAAAATATATTGCTAATGAAACTGCACAGTCAATGGCGTACATGCAAAAAAATTCCAAAGTTCAAAATAGCATATTTTTGGTCACTTTTTATACCAGAAAAAAAAATGAATGAAAAGCTATCAAAAAGTTCGATCAAAACAAAAATTATACCGATAAAAACTTCAGATCACGACTCAAAAAATTACAGAAGATGACAATTTTAACCCCTTAATGACCAAGGATGTATATTTACGTCCTTGGCCGGCTCCCGCGATACAACGCGGGGTCACGCGGTGACCCCGTGTCATATCAGGTCGGTCGGTCGCGCGCTATTAACCCTTTAGACGCGGCGTTCAAAATTGAACGCCGCGTCTAAACCGGAAGTGAAAGCTGCCCGGCTGCTCAGTGGGGCTGATCGGGACCACCGCAGTGAAAATGCGGTGTCCCGATCAACTGGGACACGAGCGGAGGTCCTCTTACCTGCCTCCGGCGTGTCCCTTCGGCGATTGATTGCTCCAAGCCTGAGATGCAGGCTTGAGCAATCGACCGCCATTAATGCTGATCACTGTAAAGCTTTGCAGTGAACAGTTCTGGCAATCAGTGTGTGCAGTGCTATAGGTCCCTATGGGAGTTATAACACTGCAAAAAAAAGTGTAAAAAAAAAGTAAATAAATGTGATTTAACCCTTTCATTAATAAAAGTTTAAATCACCCCCCTTTTCCCATAAAAAAAACACCATGTAAATAAAAATAAATATAAACATATGTGGTATCGCCGCGTGCGTAAATGTCCGAACTATAAAATATATCATTAATTAAACTGCACAGTCAATGGCGTACACGCAAAAAAATCCAGAAAGAAGTAAATAGTCTAAAATAACGTATTTTGGTCGCTTTTTATATCATGAAAAAATGAATAAAAAGCGATCAAAAATTAGCCCTCATACCGCCCCATACGCAGAAAAATAAAAAAGTTATAGGGGTCAGAAGATGACAATTTTAAATGTATAAATTTCCGTGCATGTAGTTATGATTTTTTCCAGAAGTACGACAAAATCAAATCGATATAAGTAGGAAATCATTTTAATTTTATGGACCTACAGAATAAAGATCAGGTGTCATTTTTACTGAAAAATGTACTGCATAGAAACGGAAGCCCCCAAAAGTTACACAATGGCGTTTTTTCTTCAATTTTGTCGCACAATGATTTTTTTTCTGTTTCACTGTAGATTTTTGGGTAAAATTACTGATGTCACTGCAAAGAAGACTTGGTGGTGCAAAAAATAAGCCATCATATGTATTTTTAGGTGTAAAATTGAAAGGGTTATGATTTTTAAAAGGTGAGGAGGGAAAAGACAAAAGTGCAAAAACCGAAAAAAACTCAGTCCTTAAGGGGTTAAACGTATTCATTTTCGTGCATGTAGTTATGATTTTTTCCAGAAGTAAGACAAAATCAAACCTATATAAGTAGGGTATCATTTTAATTGTATGGACCTACAGAATAAAAGTAAGGTGTCATTTTTACCGAAAAATGTACTGCTTAGAAATGGAAGCCCCCAAAAGTAGCAAAATGGCATTTTTTCTTAAATTTTGTCGCACAACATTTTTTTTTGTTTCGCCATATATTTTTGGGTAAAATGACTGATGTCTTTCTAAAGTAGAATTGGTGACACAAAAATAAGCCATCATATGGATTTAAGGTGCACAATTGAAAGGGTTATGCTTTTTAAAAGGTAAGGAGGAAAAAACTAAAGTGCAAGAATGGAAAAAGCTATGTCCTTAAGGGGTTAACTTTTTACCAACACTACCAGCAGAAGTTCTGTGCTTAAAGGGGTTCTCCGGTGCTTAAACATCTTATCCCCTATCCAAAGGATAGGGGATAAGATGCCTGATCGCGGGAGTCCCGCCGCTGGGGACCCCCGAGATCATGCACGCGGCACCCCGTTTGTAATCAGTTCCCGAAGCGTGTTTGCTCCGGGACTGATTACCGACGACTACAGGGCGGGCGGCATGTAACGTCATGCCTGCGCAGACGTGTGACGTCACGCTCCGCCCCTCAATGCAAGCCTGCGGGAGGGGGCGTGATAGCTATCATGCCCCCTCCCGTAGGCTTGCATTGCGGGGCGGAGCGTGATGTCACATGCCGGCGCAGGAGTGATGTCACACGCCGCCCGCCCTGTAGTCGCCCGTTATCAGACCCGGAGCGAACACGCTCCGGGGACTGATTACAAACGGGGTGCCGCGTGCATGATCTCGGGGGTCCCCAGCGGCGGGACTCCCGCGATCAGGCATCTTATCCCCTATCCTTTGGATAGGGGATAAGATGTTTAAGCACCGGAGAACCCCTTTAAAGTGTACCTGTCATCAACAAATCTTTTTATATAATGTAGGTAACACCATTATATGTATATTTGTAATATACACTGGTTAAAAAAGGTGTATATTTTTGTCTCCGCAGCTATTGCATATGTGTCTCTATGAGGAGTCCAAATACAGGAAGTGAGAGTGGACAAGCAGGTCTCTGTCCACTAAGAAAAAGCAGGACAGTGTGCACTGAGGCTCTGTGACATGCTCCTGGCTCATACATCAGGATGATTGACAAGCTAGGAGCCTGCACAGAGTCCTGCTTGTCCTACCCTCACTTCCTGTTTTTGGACTCATCATAGAGACACACAGACAAGAGCATTTTTCACTCAAAAATATACACAATTTTTAACCACTGTATATTACAAATATACATATAATGGTATTATCTACATTATATAAAAAGTTTTTGGATCTTCCTTGTTGTGCTTAGATTTTTTCTGCCCACACAGCAACTCGCAAAGCCAGTCTATTCAATGCACTTTTATCAGCAATATGTAATAGCATAACAGTAGAGTAGGTGCTGTGCTGTGATGGCCAGATAATTAGGAAAAAGGAAGCCTGATGTGTGTAGTACCGGCAAGCATCCCACTCTTGTCCCATCTTCTATAATGGAGAGAATTAGATGTATTTGTGGACCATGGAGGGGTCTCCCAGGGCCTCAATATCAGCACTGATAGCACTAAAATCTGAGGGGTTAATGTAACAAAACCATGCAAGTCTTTTTTTCTTTTATATTTTAAAACAGCAGGTACACTTTAAAGGAAGTCTTACATAAATGCTGCATATGAACAGAATTTAAACTGACTAAAAATGTTTCATATATAACTTTCCAAACCTATTGATTTACTGTTGCATGTCTGGACTTTGTGATGCCTGCGCTTTTATGAATTTACAGTCATGTTTTTCATAAGGCGAACCATGTCATAATAATGGTGGTGGCCTGTGTACATAAATAATAAATAAAGAAGTGATATGTTAAGCAAGTAGTCTGTTGTAATGATTTATTTATTTTTTTTGCAAAAACTATGGAAAAGGTTTAGCAATTTCTTTTTACTGTTAAAGCACCTCCACCATAATAAAAATCTCTTAAAGCAAAATGAAATGGTGTGTAGTAGATTTTATTTTCTTGCTCTTTTCCCCAAAAAGAGGATCTGCAATGTTCTGGATAAAAACATATCATATTCCCCTCTCTACCCTCTTCCCGCTTTCTTTCCTCCTCTTCTTCTTTCTCTTCCTCTTTCTGTCTTTCCTTTCCTTTCTCTCTTTCCTTCTCAGTGGAAGACTTTCCCTTGCCTCAGCTGCATTGCCGTTTTTGTTATTTAACATATTCATGTTATGCTGAGTATTACATTGCTTGTAAACAATTTATTCTGTTTATATTTTTAATAAAACTTTTACTATTGAAAAAAAAGTATAATCACTGAGACACTGTTTGTGTTTTTCAAGTCCGAATAGAATAAAGACAACCAGCACAAAAAAGCTAAAGAAAAAAATTGTTCTATATCCACGGAACAATTATTCCGAACCCAAAGAAATATGTGGGAGACCAAGTACCTGTGCATGGAGGTGCTAACGTATTAGAAGGTAGTTCATATTATGCAAAAATAGGAAAAAATATGACGTTGCACTCACCACAAACACGGTACGTTGTTTTTTTCCAAAGACAGGATCTTTATTATCACATTAGGAAATGCTGTACATCCGGAATGGAGAAGAAGGAAGGGAGAGAGACAGACATCAGCTCCTGGGAGCTGACTGAAAGCCCCAACTTATATACGCGGACCCGGTGACTCATGGAAATGGCGTCCGGACCTGTGAGTGTGTTCGTGTGAGTGAATGGGTAAAGTTCTTTTCCTTGACTATGCGTACACGCTGAAGCTTTCGGATGATGTAACAATCAGAACATCCAAAGCTGTCGAAAAATTATTTAGTCTAATGCACTATATTAATGTTGCACTGTCAGGAAAATGTTTGTGTTTTCTTATTTTAGAATTGTCATTAGAGATGAGCGAATTTTTGAAAAATTCTATTCAGCCGATTAGCAGAATTTTCCGAAAAAATTTGGTTTGATCCGAATTAATTTGAGGCGAATCACTATTAAAAACGGCTATTTCCGGGCTACAGAGAACATTACGACAAGAACACTTTGCCTTATTGTAACACGCATAGGGAGTGTGCTGTGTTAGCAAAATAATACTGTTATTCAGTATGACATGCAGATGACAGGAATCGATATTAGAATCACTACCGCAGAGCATCTGGATGTGGCAGCAGGGAGACCATATGGCGTCAAAATTGAAGAGAATAAAGAGATTTTTAAGGTAATTTTTATTTAATTTAATTTGAATTTATTTAAATTTTTTGAGTACCCATTCTGGTGAGCATTGAGCTGGAGGTCCGCTGCAAGGCCAGCTACCACCTGTTCCAGTCCCTGCCTCTCAGCGCACCCACATACTCTGAGTGTCCACTTGAAAAGGGAGGGCCGGCAGTACCAGCAACTTGGACAGGAGCATATTCAACTTCTGTGCTGATGGAAAAGTGGGCGCATAAAGCTAGAAGTGGCTGCAGTGAAAATGCTTGTACTTTTATCTTAAAATCGAGCTGGCGGTCCTCCAGCACCTGTCTCTCAGCGCTCCCCAGACTGTGAAAGTGCAAATGTTTCATTTAATCAGTTATGGTTCATTGTTATTGCTCCAACCTGTTTCATTGGATTCTTGTGGTAATTCCACAGGTAATACATGACGTCGACGACCATAGGGCCTCAGTCTTGAAAAGATTACATTGATTTTTTTAAATTTAATTTTAAGATTTATATTAGATTCACAAGTTAAATGTCCTGGCGTTTACTTTGAACTAATACTGTATGGCTGTGCTCCACTGTCCCCTTCCCCCTCAGCCCCCCACAGGGCTCATGTGGCATCAAGATGTAGGCACCACGTCTCCAGCCAGTGCCCTGACCAGACATTGTTTCCATCACGTGTTGTAGGATATGAAGCAGTGGAATGATGTTCTTCATCCCGTTATCCTGACAACTGACTAATAATGTGGCTTCCTCAAAGGTCCGGAGCAAATGCCAGGTGTCACGTATGAGCTGCCACAGGTTCACATTGAAGTTACACAGGGGAGACCCCTATCTGTTTGGATCATCAAGAAATTGGTGATGGCTTTTATCTGTTCGTATAGTCGGTCCAACATATGGAGGGTGGAATTCCAAAATGTGGAAACGCCACAAATCAAACTATGTTGGGGGATGCTGGTCTGACGCTGCAGCTCAAGGAGGGTGTGCTTTGCGGTGTACGAGTGGCTGAAATGCATGGAAAGTTTTCTTCCCATTGTTAGGATGTCTTGCAGATGGGCAAACACTTCAGGAACTGCTTCACAATCAGATTGAGCACGTGTGCCATGCAGGGCACATGGCTCAGGCTTCCTTGTCGCAGTGCAGACAATATGTTCTTCCCCTTGTCGGCCACCATGGTTCCCATTTCCAGTTTTCGTGGAGTAAGCCATGATTCGATTTCTTGATGAATGACTTTTAGCAGTTCCTCCCTGTGTGATTCTGTTTGCCAAGGCAAACCATGTGAAGAACAGTGTGACACCACCGTGCCCTGAACACATGGTATGCTGGAGGGGCAATTTTATTTAAATTATTAATAAAAATTTATTAAAATGTAAATTGATTTATTCAAATGTAAATTTATGTATTCAAATTATTTTTTTTTTAAATGTTTACGCAATGTGCCAGCACCATGAGCAGACCACATGGCGGCACAATGACAGCCTGGAGGTGGCAGCAGCATGAGGAGACATAGGGCTTCACAATTTCGAAGATTAAAAGATGCATTTTCAAATTTAAATAGAGGATTTATAGTAGCTAGTGCTACCATAAAAATGTTTAGGCAATGTTCCAGCAGCACGATGAGACCATAGGGCCTTACTATTCCTAAGATCAAAAGATAAGTGTTCAAATTTAAATTGAAGATTTTCAATAGCTAGTGCTACCATAAATGACACAGCCTGGAGGTGGCACCAGCATAAGGAGACTAAAATGTGGCAGAATGACCAAGCCTGGCAGTGGCAGCAATAGACCATATGGTGACAAAATGACACAGCCTGGATGTGGCAGCAGCCTGAACAGACCAAAGGGCCTCACAATTAAAAAGATTAAATATATTCTTTTAAATTGCATGTGGCCATGTTAACATCCTCTGGATACTTGATGAAAAACTGCCACACCGCAGAGTAGCTGATTTTCCCACCATCAGTCCGCACTGACTGGCTGCTACTGCCGCTGACTCCAGGGACCCCTGTTCCACTACCTCCCGGGCAGTTAGGCTGCCGCGAAGCAGGTGGTCTACTACGGGCATGTTTGGCTCCAGACTTCCCACTGCTGCCACCATGTTGACTTCCACCATGCTACCAACTTGCTGGCTCAGCTGCTGCCTCACGGGCAACCTGCAACCCTCTTCTCCTGATGATGATGAAGCGCCTTCTGCATCCGGCTCCCAATTGCGATCGGCTTGTGTCAGCACGTCACGTAGATAAAAAAGAGTGCCTGAAACCTAAGGTCACCACCAATGACCCACCTGAGCTAACCCACTCCTTCAATTTCATCACTACCTACAATGATGACCACAAACTCATCAAAAAGATCATCACTGACTACTGGAAGACTCTCCTGCTGGACCCCTTTCTCAAAGACATTCTGCCACCCAGACCTAACATCACTTTCAGAAAGAACAGGTCGCTCAAAAATATGCTGGCACCCAGCAAGCTAAAAGCACCGAAGAAACAGACCACTCTGCTGGACACCCCACCTGTCACCGGCTCCTACAAGTGCAGCAAACCCGTTTGCAAATGCTGCAACAACATTGCGAACAAGTGCACCAAATTCACCTGCAGGATCACCAACATCACCTACCCTATCAAGAGCTTCATCAACTGCAGCACCTCCTACGTGATCTACCTCCTTGAGTGCCCCTGTGGTCTTCAGTACGTCGGGCGTACCATCCAACCACTGAATCAGCATATTAACAAGCACAGATCCAATGTCACCAAGGGGTACCAACTCCACAGTGTCTCCAGGCATGCAGCGGAAAAGCACAGCAGTAATTTCAGGTGCCACACCATCACACCTATTGAACACATCTCCGCTGACACTGCCCACCGCTTCGCAATGCTGAGAAAACGCGAAAACTTACGGATTTTCACCCTAAAAAATTACTGATGTCACTGCAAAGAAGACTTGGTGGTGCAAAAAATAAGCCATCATATGTATTTTTAGGTGTAAAATTGAAAGGGTTATGATTTTTAAAAGGTGAGGAGGGAAAAGACAAAAGTGCAAAAACCGAAAAAACCTCAGTCCTTAAGGGGTTAAACGTATTCATTTTCGTGCATGTAGTTATGATTTTTTCCAGAAGTAAGACAAAATCAAACCTATATAAGTAGGGTATCATTTTAATTGTATGGACCTACAGAATAAAAGTAAGGTGTCATTTTTACCGAAAAATGTACTGCTTAGAAATGGAAGCCCCCAAAAGTAGCAAAATGGCATTTTTTCTTAAATTTTGTCGCACAACATTTTTTTTTGTTTCGCCATATATTTTTGGGTAAAATGACTGATGTCTTTCTAAAGTAGAATTGGTGACACAAAAATAAGCCATCATATGGATTTAAGGTGCACAATTGAAAGGGTTATGCTTTTTAAAAGGTAAGGAGGAAAAAACTAAAGTGCAAGAATGGAAAAAGCTATGTCCTTAAGGGGTTAACTTTTTACCAACACTACCAGCAGAAGTTCTGTGCTTAAAGGGGTTCTCCGGTGCTTAAACATCTTATCCCCTATCCAAAGGATAGGGGATAAGATGCCTGATCGCGGGAGTCCCGCCGCTGGGGACCCCCGAGATCATGCACGCGGCACCCCGTTTGTAATCAGTTCCCGAAGCGTGTTTGCTCCGGGACTGATTACCGACGACTACAGGGCGGGCGGCATGTAACGTCATGCCTGCGCAGACGTGTGACGTCACGCTCCGCCCCTCAATGCAAGCCTGCGGGAGGGGGCGTGATAGCTATCATGCCCCCTCCCGTAGGCTTGCATTGCGGGGCGGAGCGTGATGTCACATGCCGGCGCAGGAGTGATGTCACACGCCGCCCGCCCTGTAGTCGCCCGTTATCAGACCCGGAGCGAACACGCTCCGGGGACTGATTACAAACGGGGTGCCGCGTGCATGATCTCGGGGGTCCCCAGCGGCGGGACTCCCGCGATCAGGCATCTTATCCCCTATCCTTTGGATAGGGGATAAGATGTTTAAGCACCGGAGAACCCCTTTAAAGTGTACCTGTCATCAACAAATCTTTTTATATAATGTAGGTAACACCATTATATGTATATTTGTAATATACACTGGTTAAAAAAGGTGTATATTTTTGTCTCCGCAGCTATTGCATATGTGTCTCTATGAGGAGTCCAAATACAGGAAGTGAGAGTGGACAAGCAGGTCTCTGTCCACTAAGAAAAAGCAGGACAGTGTGCACTGAGGCTCTGTGACATGCTCCTGGCTCATACATCAGGATGATTGACAAGCTAGGAGCCTGCACAGAGTCCTGCTTGTCCTACCCTCACTTCCTGTTTTTGGACTCATCATAGAGACACACAGACAAGAGCATTTTTCACTCAAAAATATACACAATTTTTAACCACTGTATATTACAAATATACATATAATGGTATTATCTACATTATATAAAAAGTTTTTGGACCTTCCTTGTTGTGCTTAGATTTTTTCTGCCCACACAGCAACTCGCAAAGCCAGTCTATTCAATGCACTTTTATCAGCAATATGTAATAGCATAACAGTAGAGTAGGTGCTGTGCTGTGATGGCCAGATAATTAGGAAAAAGGAAGCCTGATGTGTGTAGTACCGGCAAGCATCCCACTCTTGTCCCATCTTCTATAATGGAGAGAATTAGATGTATTTGTGGACCATGGAGGGGTCTCCCAGGGCCTCAATATCAGCACTGATAGCACTAAAATCTGAGGGGTTAATGTAACAAAACCATGCAAGTCTTTTTTTCTTTTATATTTTAAAACAGCAGGTACACTTTAAAGGAAGTCTTACATAAATGCTGCATATGAACAGAATTTAAACTGACTAAAAATGTTTCATATATAACTTTCCAAACCTATTGATTTACTGTTGCATGTCTGGACTTTGTGATGCCTGCGCTTTTATGAATTTACAGTCATGTTTTTCATAAGGCGAACCATGTCATAATAATGGTGGTGGCCTGTGTACATAAATAATAAATAAAGAAGTGATATGTTAAGCAAGTAGTCTGTTGTAATGATTTATTTATTTTTTTTGCAAAAACTATGGAAAAGGTTTAGCAATTTCTTTTTACTGTTAAAGCACCTCCACCATAATAAAAATCTCTTAAAGCAAAATGAAATGGTGTGTAGTAGATTTTATTTTCTTGCTCTTTTCCCCAAAAAGAGGATCTGCAATGTTCTGGATAAAAACATATCATATTCCCCTCTCTACCCTCTTCCCGCTTTCTTTCCTCCTCTTCTTCTTTCTCTTCCTCTTTCTGTCTTTCCTTTCCTTTCTCTCTTTCCTTCTCAGTGGAAGACTTTCCCTTGCCTCAGCTGCATTGCCTTTTTTGTTATTTAACATATTCATGTTATGCTTAGTATTACATTGCTTGTAAACAATTTATTCTGTTTATATTTTTAATAAAACTTTTACTATTGAAAAAAAAGTATAATCACTGAGACACTGTTTGTGTTTTTCAAGTCCGAATAGAATAAAGACAACCAGCACAAAAAAGCTAAAGAAAAAAATTGTTCTATATCCACGGAACAATTATTCCGAACCCAAAGAAATATGTGGGAGACCAAGTACCTGTGCATGGAGGTGCTAACGTATTAGAAGGTAGTTCATATTATGCAAAAATAGGAAAAAATATGACGTTGCACTCACCACAAACACGGTACGTTGTTTTTTTCCAAAGACAGGATCTTTATTATCACATTAGGAAATGCTGTACATCCGGAATGGAGAAGAAGGAAGGGAGAGAGACAGACATCAGCTCCTGGGAGCTGACTGAAAGCCCCAACTTATATACGCGGACCCGGTGACTCATGGAAATGGCGTCCGGACCTGTGAGTGTGTTCGTGTGAGTGAATGGGTAAAGTTCTTTTCCTTGACTATGCGTACACGCTGAAGCTTTCGGATGATGTAACAATCAGAACATCCAAAGCTGTCGAAAAATTATTTAGTCTAATGCACTATATTAATGTTGCACTGTCAGGAAAATGTTTGTGTTTTCTTATTTTAGAATTGTCATTAGAGATGAGCGAATTTTTGAAAAATTCTATTCAGCCGATTAGCAGAATTTTCCGAAAAAATTTGGTTTGATCCGAATTAATTTGAGGCGAATCACTATTAAAAACGGCTATTTCCGGGCTACAGAGAACATTACGACAAGAACACTTTGCCTTATTGTAACACGCATAGGGAGTGTGCTGTGTTAGCAAAATAATACTGTTATTCAGTATGACATGCAGATGACAGGAATCGATATTAGAATCACTACCGCAGAGCATCTGGATGTGGCAGCAGGGAGACCATATGGCGTCAAAATTGAAGAGAATAAAGAGATTTTTAAGGTAATTTTTATTTAATTTAATTTGAATTTATTTAAATTTTTTGAGTACCCATTCTGGTGAGCATTGAGCTGGAGGTCCGCTGCAAGGCCAGCTACCACCTGTTCCAGTCCCTGCCTCTCAGCGCACCCACATACTCTGAGTGTCCACTTGAAAAGGGAGGGCCGGCAGTACCAGCAACTTGGACAGGAGCATATTCAACTTCTGTGCTGATGGAAAAGTGGGCGCATAAAGCTAGAAGTGGCTGCAGTGAAAATGCTTGTACTTTTATCTTAAAATCGAGCTGGCGGTCCTCCAGCACCTGTCTCTCAGCGCTCCCCAGACTGTGAAAGTGCAAATGTTTCATTTAATCAGTTATGGTTCATTGTTATTGCTCCAACCTGTTTCATTGGATTCTTGTGGTAATTCCACAGGTAATACATGACGTCGACGACCATAGGGCCTCAGTCTTGAAAAGATTACATTGATTTTTTTAAATTTAATTTTAAGATTTATATTAGATTCACAAGTTAAATGTCCTGGCGTTTACTTTGAACTAATACTGTATGGCTGTGCTCCACTGTCCCCTTCCCCCTCAGCCCCCCACAGGGCTCATGTGGCATCAAGATGTAGGCACCACGTCTCCAGCCAGTGCCCTGACCAGACATTGTTTCCATCACGTGTTGTAGGATATGAAGCAGTGGAATGATGTTCTTCATCCCGTTATCCTGACAACTGACTAATAATGTGGCTTCCTCAAAGGTCCGGAGCAAATGCCAGGTGTCACGTATGAGCTGCCACAGGTTCACATTGAAGTTACACAGGGGAGACCCCTATCTGTTTGGATCATCAAGAAATTGGTGATGGCTTTTATCTGTTCGTATAGTCGGTCCAACATATGGAGGGTGGAATTCCAAAATGTGGAAACGCCACAAATCAAACTATGTTGGGGGATGCTGGTCTGACGCTGCAGCTCAAGGAGGGTGTGCTTTGCGGTGTACGAGTGGCTGAAATGCATGGAAAGTTTTCTTCCCATTGTTAGGATGTCTTGCAGATGGGCAAACACTTCAGGAACTGCTTCACAATCAGATTGAGCACGTGTGCCATGCAGGGCACATGGCTCAGGCTTCCTTGTCGCAGTGCAGACAATATGTTCTTCCCCTTGTCGGCCACCATGGTTCCCATTTCCAGTTTTCGTGGAGTAAGCCATGATTCGATTTCTTGATGAATGACTTTTAGCAGTTCCTCCCTGTGTGATTCTGTTTGCCAAGGCAAACCATGTGAAGAACAGTGTGACACCACCGTGCCCTGAACACATGGTATGCTGGAGGGGCAATTTTATTTAAATTATTAATAAAAATTTATTAAAATGTAAATTGATTTATTCAAATGTAAATTTATGTATTCAAATTATTTTTTTTTTAAATGTTTACGCAATGTGCCAGCACCATGAGCAGACCACATGGCGGCACAATGACAGCCTGGAGGTGGCAGCAGCATGAGGAGACATAGGGCTTCACAATTTCGAAGATTAAAAGATGCATTTTCAAATTTAAATAGAGGATTTATAGTAGCTAGTGCTACCATAAAAATGTTTAGGCAATGTTCCAGCAGCACGATGAGACCATAGGGCCTTACTATTCCTAAGATCAAAAGATAAGTGTTCAAATTTAAATTGAAGATTTTCAATAGCTAGTGCTACCATAAATGACACAGCCTGGAGGTGGCACCAGCATAAGGAGACTAAAATGTGGCAGAATGACCAAGCCTGGCAGTGGCAGCAATAGACCATATGGTGACAAAATGACACAGCCTGGATGTGGCAGCAGCCTGAACAGACCAAAGGGCCTCACAATTAAAAAGATTAAATATATTCTTTTAAATTGCATGTGGCCATGTTAACATCCTCTGGATACTTGATGAAAAACTGCCACACCGCAGAGTAGCTGATTTTCCCACCATCAGTCCGCACTGACTGGCTGCTACTGCCGCTGACTCCAGGGACCCCTGTTCCACTACCTCCCGGGCAGTTAGGCTGCCGCGAAGCAGGTGGTCTACTACGGGCATGTTTGGCTCCAGACTTCCCACTGCTGCCACCATGTTGACTTCCACCATGCTACCAACTTGCTGGCTCAGCTGCTGCCTCACGGGCAACCTGCAACCCTCTTCTCCTGATGATGATGAAGCGCCTTCTGCATCCGGCTCCCAATTGCGATCGGCTTGTGTCAGCACGTCACGTAGATAAAAAAGAGTGCCTGAAACCTAAGGTCACCACCAATGACCCACCTGAGCTAACCCACTCCTTCAATTTCATCACTACCTACAATGATGACCACAAACTCATCAAAAAGATCATCACTGACTACTGGAAGACTCTCCTGCTGGACCCCTTTCTCAAAGACATTCTGCCACCCAGACCTAACATCACTTTCAGAAAGAACAGGTCGCTCAAAAATATGCTGGCACCCAGCAAGCTAAAAGCACCGAAGAAACAGACCACTCTGCTGGACACCCCACCTGTCACCGGCTCCTACAAGTGCAGCAAACCCGTTTGCAAATGCTGCAACAACATTGCGAACAAGTGCACCAAATTCACCTGCAGGATCACCAACATCACCTACCCTATCAAGAGCTTCATCAACTGCAGCACCTCCTACGTGATCTACCTCCTTGAGTGCCCCTGTGGTCTTCAGTACGTCGGGCGTACCATCCAACCACTGAATCAGCATATTAACAAGCACAGATCCAATGTCACCAAGGGGTACCAACTCCACAGTGTCTCCAGGCATGCAGCGGAAAAGCACAGCAGTAATTTCAGGTGCCACACCATCACACCTATTGAACACATCTCCGCTGACACTGCCCACCGCTTCGCAATGCTGAGAAAACGCGAAAACTTACGGATTTTCACCCTAAAAAATTACTGATGTCACTGCAAAGAAGACTTGGTGGTGCAAAAAATAAGCCATCATATGTATTTTTAGGTGTAAAATTGAAAGGGTTATGATTTTTAAAAGGTGAGGAGGGAAAAGACAAAAGTGCAAAAACCGAAAAAACCTCAGTCCTTAAGGGGTTAAACGTATTCATTTTCGTGCATGTAGTTATGATTTTTTCCAGAAGTAAGACAAAATCAAACCTATATAAGTAGGGTATCATTTTAATTGTATGGACCTACAGAATAAAAGTAAGGTGTCATTTTTACCGAAAAATGTACTGCTTAGAAATGGAAGCCCCCAAAAGTAGCAAAATGGCATTTTTTCTTAAATTTTGTCGCACAACATTTTTTTTTGTTTCGCCATATATTTTTGGGTAAAATGACTGATGTCTTTCTAAAGTAGAATTGGTGACACAAAAATAAGCCATCATATGGATTTAAGGTGCACAATTGAAAGGGTTATGCTTTTTAAAAGGTAAGGAGGAAAAAACTAAAGTGCAAGAATGGAAAAAGCTATGTCCTTAAGGGGTTAACTTTTTACCAACACTACCAGCAGAAGTTCTGTGCTTAAAGGGGTTCTCCGGTGCTTAAACATCTTATCCCCTATCCAAAGGATAGGGGATAAGATGCCTGATCGCGGGAGTCCCGCCGCTGGGGACCCCCGAGATCATGCACGCGGCACCCCGTTTGTAATCAGTTCCCGAAGCGTGTTTGCTCCGGGACTGATTACCGACGACTACAGGGCGGGCGGCATGTAACGTCATGCCTGCGCAGACGTGTGACGTCACGCTCCGCCCCTCAATGCAAGCCTGCGGGAGGGGGCGTGATAGCTATCATGCCCCCTCCCGTAGGCTTGCATTGCGGGGCGGAGCGTGATGTCACATGCCGGCGCAGGAGTGATGTCACACGCCGCCCGCCCTGTAGTCGCCCGTTATCAGACCCGGAGCGAACACGCTCCGGGGACTGATTACAAACGGGGTGCCGCGTGCATGATCTCGGGGGTCCCCAGCGGCGGGACTCCCGCGATCAGGCATCTTATCCCCTATCCTTTGGATAGGGGATAAGATGTTTAAGCACCGGAGAACCCCTTTAAAGTGTACCTGTCATCAACAAATCTTTTTATATAATGTAGGTAACACCATTATATGTATATTTGTAATATACACTGGTTAAAAAAGGTGTATATTTTTGTCTCCGCAGCTATTGCATATGTGTCTCTATGAGGAGTCCAAATACAGGAAGTGAGAGTGGACAAGCAGGTCTCTGTCCACTAAGAAAAAGCAGGACAGTGTGCACTGAGGCTCTGTGACATGCTCCTGGCTCATACATCAGGATGATTGACAAGCTAGGAGCCTGCACAGAGTCCTGCTTGTCCTACCCTCACTTCCTGTTTTTGGACTCATCATAGAGACACACAGACAAGAGCATTTTTCACTCAAAAATATACACAATTTTTAACCACTGTATATTACAAATATACATATAATGGTATTATCTACATTATATAAAAAGTTTTTGGACCTTCCTTGTTGTGCTTAGATTTTTTCTGCCCACACAGCAACTCGCAAAGCCAGTCTATTCAATGCACTTTTATCAGCAATATGTAATAGCATAACAGTAGAGTAGGTGCTGTGCTGTGATGGCCAGATAATTAGGAAAAAGGAAGCCTGATGTGTGTAGTACCGGCAAGCATCCCACTCTTGTCCCATCTTCTATAATGGAGAGAATTAGATGTATTTGTGGACCATGGAGGGGTCTCCCAGGGCCTCAATATCAGCACTGATAGCACTAAAATCTGAGGGGTTAATGTAACAAAACCATGCAAGTCTTTTTTTCTTTTATATTTTAAAACAGCAGGTACACTTTAAAGGAAGTCTTACATAAATGCTGCATATGAACAGAATTTAAACTGACTAAAAATGTTTCATATATAACTTTCCAAACCTATTGATTTACTGTTGCATGTCTGGACTTTGTGATGCCTGCGCTTTTATGAATTTACAGTCATGTTTTTCATAAGGCGAACCATGTCATAATAATGGTGGTGGCCTGTGTACATAAATAATAAATAAAGAAGTGATATGTTAAGCAAGTAGTCTGTTGTAATGATTTATTTATTTTTTTTGCAAAAACTATGGAAAAGGTTTAGCAATTTCTTTTTACTGTTAAAGCACCTCCACCATAATAAAAATCTCTTAAAGCAAAATGAAATGGTGTGTAGTAGATTTTATTTTCTTGCTCTTTTCCCCAAAAAGAGGATCTGCAATGTTCTGGATAAAAACATATCATATTCCCCTCTCTACCCTCTTCCCGCTTTCTTTCCTCCTCTTCTTCTTTCTCTTCCTCTTTCTGTCTTTCCTTTCCTTTCTCTCTTTCCTTCTCAGTGGAAGACTTTCCCTTGCCTCAGCTGCATTGCCTTTTTTGTTATTTAACATATTCATGTTATGCTTAGTATTACATTGCTTGTAAACAATTTATTCTGTTTATATTTTTAATAAAACTTTTACTATTGAAAAAAAAGTATAATCACTGAGACACTGTTTGTGTTTTTCAAGTCCGAATAGAATAAAGACAACCAGCACAAAAAAGCTAAAGAAAAAAATTGTTCTATATCCACGGAACAATTATTCCGAACCCAAAGAAATATGTGGGAGACCAAGTACCTGTGCATGGAGGTGCTAACGTATTAGAAGGTAGTTCATATTATGCAAAAATAGGAAAAAATATGACGTTGCACTCACCACAAACACGGTACGTTGTTTTTTTCCAAAGACAGGATCTTTATTATCACATTAGGAAATGCTGTACATCCGGAATGGAGAAGAAGGAAGGGAGAGAGACAGACATCAGCTCCTGGGAGCTGACTGAAAGCCCCAACTTATATACGCGGACCCGGTGACTCATGGAAATGGCGTCCGGACCTGTGAGTGTGTTCGTGTGAGTGAATGGGTAAAGTTCTTTTCCTTGACTATGCGTACACGCTGAAGCTTTCGGATGATGTAACAATCAGAACATCCAAAGCTGTCGAAAAATTATTTAGTCTAATGCACTATATTAATGTTGCACTGTCAGGAAAATGTTTGTGTTTTCTTATTTTAGAATTGTCATTAGAGATGAGCGAATTTTTGAAAAATTCTATTCAGCCGATTAGCAGAATTTTCCGAAAAAATTTGGTTTGATCCGAATTAATTTGAGGCGAATCACTATTAAAAACGGCTATTTCCGGGCTACAGAGAACATTACGACAAGAACACTTTGCCTTATTGTAACACGCATAGGGAGTGTGCTGTGTTAGCAAAATAATACTGTTATTCAGTATGACATGCAGATGACAGGAATCGATATTAGAATCACTACCGCAGAGCATCTGGATGTGGCAGCAGGGAGACCATATGGCGTCAAAATTGAAGAGAATAAAGAGATTTTTAAGGTAATTTTTATTTAATTTAATTTGAATTTATTTAAATTTTTTGAGTACCCATTCTGGTGAGCATTGAGCTGGAGGTCCGCTGCAAGGCCAGCTACCACCTGTTCCAGTCCCTGCCTCTCAGCGCACCCACATACTCTGAGTGTCCACTTGAAAAGGGAGGGCCGGCAGTACCAGCAACTTGGACAGGAGCATATTCAACTTCTGTGCTGATGGAAAAGTGGGCGCATAAAGCTAGAAGTGGCTGCAGTGAAAATGCTTGTACTTTTATCTTAAAATCGAGCTGGCGGTCCTCCAGCACCTGTCTCTCAGCGCTCCCCAGACTGTGAAAGTGCAAATGTTTCATTTAATCAGTTATGGTTCATTGTTATTGCTCCAACCTGTTTCATTGGATTCTTGTGGTAATTCCACAGGTAATACATGACGTCGACGACCATAGGGCCTCAGTCTTGAAAAGATTACATTGATTTTTTTAAATTTAATTTTAAGATTTATATTAGATTCACAAGTTAAATGTCCTGGCGTTTACTTTGAACTAATACTGTATGGCTGTGCTCCACTGTCCCCTTCCCCCTCAGCCCCCCACAGGGCTCATGTGGCATCAAGATGTAGGCACCACGTCTCCAGCCAGTGCCCTGACCAGACATTGTTTCCATCACGTGTTGTAGGATATGAAGCAGTGGAATGATGTTCTTCATCCCGTTATCCTGACAACTGACTAATAATGTGGCTTCCTCAAAGGTCCGGAGCAAATGCCAGGTGTCACGTATGAGCTGCCACAGGTTCACATTGAAGTTACACAGGGGAGACCCCTATCTGTTTGGATCATCAAGAAATTGGTGATGGCTTTTATCTGTTCGTATAGTCGGTCCAACATATGGAGGGTGGAATTCCAAAATGTGGAAACGCCACAAATCAAACTATGTTGGGGGATGCTGGTCTGACGCTGCAGCTCAAGGAGGGTGTGCTTTGCGGTGTACGAGTGGCTGAAATGCATGGAAAGTTTTCTTCCCATTGTTAGGATGTCTTGCAGATGGGCAAACACTTCAGGAACTGCTTCACAATCAGATTGAGCACGTGTGCCATGCAGGGCACATGGCTCAGGCTTCCTTGTCGCAGTGCAGACAATATGTTCTTCCCCTTGTCGGCCACCATGGTTCCCATTTCCAGTTTTCGTGGAGTAAGCCATGATTCGATTTCTTGATGAATGACTTTTAGCAGTTCCTCCCTGTGTGATTCTGTTTGCCAAGGCAAACCATGTGAAGAACAGTGTGACACCACCGTGCCCTGAACACATGGTATGCTGGAGGGGCAATTTTATTTAAATTATTAATAAAAATTTATTAAAATGTAAATTGATTTATTCAAATGTAAATTTATGTATTCAAATTATTTTTTTTTTAAATGTTTACGCAATGTGCCAGCACCATGAGCAGACCACATGGCGGCACAATGACAGCCTGGAGGTGGCAGCAGCATGAGGAGACATAGGGCTTCACAATTTCGAAGATTAAAAGATGCATTTTCAAATTTAAATAGAGGATTTATAGTAGCTAGTGCTACCATAAAAATGTTTAGGCAATGTTCCAGCAGCACGATGAGACCATAGGGCCTTACTATTCCTAAGATCAAAAGATAAGTGTTCAAATTTAAATTGAAGATTTTCAATAGCTAGTGCTACCATAAATGACACAGCCTGGAGGTGGCACCAGCATAAGGAGACTAAAATGTGGCAGAATGACCAAGCCTGGCAGTGGCAGCAATAGACCATATGGTGACAAAATGACACAGCCTGGATGTGGCAGCAGCCTGAACAGACCAAAGGGCCTCACAATTAAAAAGATTAAATATATTCTTTTAAATTGCATGTGGCCATGTTAACATCCTCTGGATACTTGATGAAAAACTGCCACACCGCAGAGTAGCTGATTTTCCCACCATCAGTCCGCACTGACTGGCTGCTACTGCCGCTGACTCCAGGGACCCCTGTTCCACTACCTCCCGGGCAGTTAGGCTGCCGCGAAGCAGGTGGTCTACTACGGGCATGTTTGGCTCCAGACTTCCCACTGCTGCCACCATGTTGACTTCCACCATGCTACCAACTTGCTGGCTCAGCTGCTGCCTCACGGGCAACCTGCAACCCTCTTCTCCTGATGATGATGAAGCGCCTTCTGCATCCGGCTCCCAATTGCGATCGGCTTGTGTCAGCACGTCACGTAGATAAAAAAGAGTGCCTGAAACCTAAGGTCACCACCAATGACCCACCTGAGCTAACCCACTCCTTCAATTTCATCACTACCTACAATGATGACCACAAACTCATCAAAAAGATCATCACTGACTACTGGAAGACTCTCCTGCTGGACCCCTTTCTCAAAGACATTCTGCCACCCAGACCTAACATCACTTTCAGAAAGAACAGGTCGCTCAAAAATATGCTGGCACCCAGCAAGCTAAAAGCACCGAAGAAACAGACCACTCTGCTGGACACCCCACCTGTCACCGGCTCCTACAAGTGCAGCAAACCCGTTTGCAAATGCTGCAACAACATTGCGAACAAGTGCACCAAATTCACCTGCAGGATCACCAACATCACCTACCCCATCAAGAGCTTCATCAACTGCAGCACCTCCTACGTGATCTACCTCCTTGAGTGCCCCTGTGGTCTTCAGTACGTCGGGCGTACCATCCAACCACTGAATCAGCATATTAACAAGCACAGATCCAATGTCACCAAGGGGTACCAACTCCACAGTGTCTCCAGGCATGCAGCGGAAAAGCACAGCAGTAATTTCAGGTGCCACACCATCACACCTATTGAACACATCTCCGCTGACACTGCCCACCGCTTCGCAATGCTGAGAAAACGCGAAAACTTACGGATTTTCACCCTTAAGACTTTGACACCCTCGTGTTTGAATGAGTACATCAAAAATGTCACTCAATTCATATCCCCACCCACTGCTGCCCTAATGCCAGTCCACCCACTGATGCCAGTTTGCCCACCCTGATGCCTCCACGAGATGCCATCCCGATGACATCCGGATGACACTGCCGGCACCACCTGATGACCCTGCTGCCTGCCCGATGCCACCGCCAGCACTACCCGATGACTCAGCTGCCTCACTGATGCCAGCCAAAGACAAGCTGCGAGGTCCTGATGACATTGTGACAGCCGCACCAGATGCCTCCTCACTGCGGGACAAGATGACACCGAGCCGCCGCAGAAGCCACCTGTCTCTTCCCTCCCCTCTACCTCTTCCTTCCCTTACAGGTATTCATAGCTCCTCTATGAAAATGGTCACTTATATTTCTTGTTTTATTTCCAGGTGTGATCCAGACCCTGATGACCGACCCCGATGACCAGCAGATCGGATGACAGCCTGACTGGACGATGATAGATACCGGCATCCTGACAGCGTTACAAACCTCCTTCTTCCTGATTGGTTGCCAACCCACCCTGACGGAACGTGATTGGTAGGATTTTTCAATCAAAAAAGAATTGCCACCGATGCCTCTAGGAATTATCCAAAGAGAAAATATATGTCTGAACCCTGATTGGTCGCCGCCCGGACCTGCCCAGCAGTGATTGGTCAAATTGGTTGAATTCTTCAAAGAAGATTTGCCGCTGATGCCTCTAGGAATCCCCCAAAGAGGAAATATATATGTCTCAACCCTGATTGGTCGCCGCCCGGACCTGCCCAGCAGCGATTGGTTGACAGTATTGAACTATATTCTGCCGCCACCAGCGGCAAAGACTTGCAACCCGAACTCATACGTCCACTCTCTGATTGGCTCGCTCGACATCCCGAACAGCCAATTAGAATTAAGCCTACCATCCCCATGCCCATGTTTGGATGACATCCCCTCACTGACTTTTTTCCTATGACAGCGTAACTATACACAGCTATGTACGGCACGTTCCTGATTGGTCGCCCCCATACTATCCAGCAGCGAGCGACCAATCAGCTTCAAGAGGCCCGTCTCCATTCAAACCCACCGGGGCAACCCTGCACAGCGATGACAGCCTCCTCCCACTGCCTCCTGATTGGTTCCAAGGACACCAGCAGACTTCTGATTGGTCGCCACTATGGACACTTCACGCGGCTCATTTAAACCACCTAAATACCACTAAAAAGACTATATTTATGTAATTTCTTATGTTTTACATGGTTTTCATGCTCCTTTATTGAAAATGTATGTCTTTATTGCCCTGTCCACACCTGGCCCCGGCATCCATCCCACATGACGTCACCAGCTCACCTGTTACCTTGCCATACAGCCACCACCTGCAATTGAGAAAGGGAGCTGTGACTCCCGAAACGCATCTTGCATTAGGTTTTTTGATTTTCTTTGAATTCTTTATGCTGTAAAAATAAATTATTTACTTTATACCCTATACCCACGACTTCGGGTTACTTCCTTGGGAGCGCCACCACAGTTTTTTCCTGTTCTTCTGCATTCTCCATACGGACCCACCTTCTGGGCTCCGTCCACATGCTGCAGGCCTGCATACCAAGCTACCATCACCGGCAAGGGATACGCTACCCCCCACCCGGGTACCTCCCTATACCGGCTAAAGACCTACACCGCACCCGGCACCACCTCCGCTTTTTTCCACTGTATACTACAAACCTTAGTTGACATGGCCTGGGAGCAATCCTGTCCTTTCATTGCCTCTGTCCTATGCTGTTCCCTCACCCACAGAAGTATCTTACGCTGTGGGTTAAGCTCCACTATTTAGTGAGGACGATCTACTAGAGGACAGTCAGCAGCTACTGCCCAGCCAAGAATAGGAGGAGACATCCACTGCTTCCTCCACTAGGTCGGCAAGTAGTGATGAGGAGAGTGGCGTGGGAGGTGGTATTGCGAGCGGTCAGGCTCCTGAAGCAGACACTGTTGAGAAACCTGTGGAGGACATCAGTGACGTGCAGACACAACTCGATGATGATTAAGCCGATTGCACTTGGGAGCCGGGTGCAGTAGAGGCTTTATCATCATCATCATCAGGTGAAGAGGGTTGCAGGTTGCCGTGAGGCAGCAGCTGAGCCAGCAAGGAGGTAGCATGGTTGGCAGTCAGCATGGTGGCAGAAATGGAAAGTCTGGAGCCACTGATTGACTGCTACTGCTGGAGTCGGCGGCAGTAGCAGTCAATCAGTGCGGACTGTTGGTGGGAAAATCAGCTACTCAGCGGTGTGGCAGTTTTTCATCAAGCATCCGGAGGATGTTAACTTGGCCACATGCCAGATGTTTTGGCAGAAGGTGAAGAATGGCAAGGGTCCCAATGATGGCACTACGGCTGTGTATCAACACATAAAGCGGCCTGGGAAAACTGTGGCTCCGATGTGGTGGTCCAGCCTGCTGCATCACCCAATGACACGTCGCTCCCTGTTTCAGCCAGTCAAGGCTCCACCACCTCAGCCAAAGGGAGCTGTGTGTCATACTCATCTTCTGTCACTCCAGATTCTCCTACTCCTACTTCAAGTCAGTCATTCCACCAGCAATCCATCGGCGAAGTCATGTCCAAGAGACAACAGTTTTCCCTCATTCATCCAACAGCGCAGAAGCAGAATATGCTCCTGTCCAATTTGCTGGTGCTGCAGTCCCTCGTTTTTCAAGTGGTGGACTCTGCACCTTTCAGAGAACTGATGGCTTTGGCCGAGACGAGGTGGAGAGTTCCAAGCCTTAATTTCTTTGCGAAGGAGGCCGTACCAGCCCTGAACAATTTTGAGGAACAGTTGGGCCAGTCCTTGAGCTTGTTGGTATGTACCAAAGTGCACAGCGGTAAGGGGACCTCCGCTCGCTTTCTAGCTGATCAGGACATCCCAATTTCACCATGATGTCCCAATCAGCCCGACTGAGTTTCCAGGAAGCTTTCACTTTCATTTTAGATGCAGCGATCAACTTTGTAGCTGTACACCCTGCGTCTTTAAGAGGTTGATCATGGTACCACTCCAACATTTCACAAATATGGATAGTGGAAAACATATTTAAGGTGCTGCTCCCCAGTTACAGACATTATTCTGCATCAGACAAGTATTGAGGATATGTATTAGCTAAAACTTAAATTTTCTAAGGATAAAATATATGTACTGAAAACATTTTTTAAATCAAACAAAAGGAAACGTGTGCAAAAAGAAAACATGTGTACCACCTACACCTCCAAGTATTGGCGTAATGCAAAAACCTCTAAAAGGTGGAAGGGAACAACGTATGGTCCATTGTAACTAGTGGGGTAAAAACTTCCCCTGTAAGACCCTACTCTCGCATTATTAATTCCCTTCTTGGCAAGTGTTACTCGCCCTAAAAAGGGTGGCCCCACACAGGAACCTCTCCCTTTATCCACCTACAAACACTGCCATTTCACAAGGTTTTTAGGTGGAAATAGGGAGAGATTCCTGTGGGCTGCTCTTTTTAGGGCGAGTAACACTTGCCAAGAATGGAAATAATAGGGCAAGAGTAGGGCTTTACAGGGGAATGTTTTACCCCCACCTGCTACAATGGACAATATGTTGTTCCCTTCCACCTTTTAGAGGTCTTTGCATGACATCAATACTTTTTTTTGCGCACTTGCACACCTTTCCTTTTGTTTGATTTAAAAAAAATTTGAGGTACATACATTTTATCCTAAGAATATTATTAAAAGTTATGTTTTACGCAATGAATATCCTCAATACTTACAATTTTACAAAAGAGACCGTTTTCTTCTGCCTACCTGAGGCCTGCCTCAGCTACTATTCTGATCCAGCCACCCGCCTGATGCCACACATCTGATGCCAAGTTCTCCTTTTTTCACCCACCTTCGTCACCGGGTACTGATATTGCCACCCACCGCCCCACTATGTCACCAGGTCACTTTCAGGATTGCTGATGCTGCGGATGTCACCTCCAGGCTGTCTTATACTGCACCATATGTTCTCCTCCTGCTGCTTCCACCTCCAGGGTGTCTCATTCTGCAGCTATATGGTCTCTACATGCTGTCGCCACCTCCAGACTGTGTCGTTCAGCCATTTTATGGTCTCCTTATGCTGCCGCCAACTCCAGGCTGTCATTCAGCCACTATATGATCTGCTGTTGCTGCCGCCAATTCCAGGCTGTGTCAATGTTCAATTGTGAGGCCCTGTGGTCTAATCAGGCTGTTGCCAACTCCAGGCTATGTCATTCAGCCACTATATGGTCTCCTCATGCTGCTGCCAACTCCAGGCTGTGTCATTCAGCCTCTATATGGTCTGCTCTTGCTACCGCCAACTCCAGTCTGTGTCATTCAGCCACGATATGGTCTCTTCATGCTTCCGCCACCTCCACGCTCTGTCATTCAGCCACTATATTGTCTCCTCATGCTGATGCCACCTCCAGGCTCTGACATTGTTCCACTCTGTGACAGTGATTCTAATGGCGACACCTCTAATCTGCATGTCATGCTGAATGACAGTATTATTTCACTAAACCAGCACACACCCTATGCGTGTTACAGCAAGGCAAAGTGTTTTACACCCCTAGTGAGGCTCTCTGTAGGCCAGAAAGTTTGAGATGCAGCAAATTTTGCGCGGCAGCTCAAACTCGCAGCGGGAAACTCGCCGTAATACCCCGCCCGTTTGACTGTACCCTAAAAACACTACACTAACACAAAATAAAATAAAAAGTAAATAAACACTACATATACACATACCCCTACACAGCCCCCCTCCCCAATAAAAATGAAAAACGTATGGTACGCCACTGTTTCCAAAATGGAGCCTCCAGCTGTTGCAAAACAACAACTCCCAGTATTGCCGGACAGCCGTTGACTGTCCAAGCATGCTGGGAGTTTTGCAACAGCTGGAGGCACCCTGTTTGGGAATCACTGGCGTGGAATACCCCTATGTCCACCCCTATGCAAATGCCTAATTCAGGCCTCAAATGCGCATGGCGCTCTCACTTTGGAGCCCTGTCGTATTTCAAGGCAACAGTTTAGGGCCACATATGGTGTATCGCCTAACAAATTTTGGGGGGCTTTTTCTCCTTTCACCCCTTATGAAAAGGTGAAGTAGGGGTCTACACCAGCATGTTAGTGTAAAAAAATTTATTTTTTACACTAACATGCTGGTGTTGCCCTATACTTTTCATTTTGACAAGAGGTAAAAGGGAAAAAAGCCCCCCAAAATTTGTAATGCAATTTCTCCCGACTACAGAGATACCTCATATATGGGCGCAAAGTGCTCTGGGGGCGCACAACAAGGCCAAGAAGGGAGAGTGCACCATGTACATTTGAGGTGATTTGCACAGGGGTGGCTGATTGTTACAGCGGTTTTGACAAACGCAAAAAAAAAAAAAAAAAACACATGTGACCCCATTTCGGAAACTACACCCCTCACAGAATGTAATGAGGGGTGCAGTGAGAATTTACACTCCACTGGTGTCTGACAGAGCTTTGGAACAGTGGGCTGTGCAAATAAAACATTTTGTACAGCCCACTGTTTCAAAGATCTGACAGACACCACTGGGTTGTAAATGCTCACTGTACCCCTTGTTACGTTCTTCAAGGGGTTTCGTTTCCAAAATGGTATGCCATGTGGGGGTTATTTTGCAGTCCTGGCACCATATGGGCTTCCTAAATGCGACATGCCACCGAGCAAAATTTGCTCTCAAAAAGCCAAATATGACTCCTTCTCTTCTGAGCATTGTAGTTCGCCCGTAGTGCACTTCAGGTCAACTTATGGGGTACCTCCATACTCAGAAGAGATGGGGTTACAAATTTTGGGGGTATTTTCTGCTATTAACCCTTGCAAAAATGTGAAATTTGGGGGGAAACACATTTTATTGAAAAAAATTATATATTTTTTTACATATGCAAAAGTCGTGAAACACCTGTGGGGTATTAAGACTCACTTTATTCCTTGTTACGTTGCTCAAGGGGTATAGTTTCCAAAATGGTATGCCATGTGTGGGGGGTTTTGCTGTTCTGGCACCATAGGGGCTTCCTAAATGCAACATGCCCCCCAAAAAACGTACTCTCCAAAATCCCCTTGTCGCTCCTTCACTTCTGAGCCCCCTACTGCGCCCGCCGAACACTTTACATAGACATATGAGGTATGTGCTTACTCGAGAGAAATTGGACTACAAAAATAACAATCCATTTTCTCCTTTTACCCCTTGTAAAAATTAAAAAAATTTGGTCTACAAGAACATGCGAGTGTAAGAAATGAAGATTGTGAATTTTCTCCTTCACTTTGCTGCTATTCCTGTGAAACACCTAAAGGGTTAAAATGCTGACTGAATGTAATTTTGAATACTTTGGGGGGTGCAGTTTTTATAATGGGGTCATTTGTGGGGTATTTCTAAGATAGAGACCCTTCAAATCCACTGCAAACCTGAACTGGTCCCTGAAAAATTGTGATTTTGGAAATTTTGAGAAAAATTGGAAAATTGCTGCTGAACTTTGAAGCCCTCTGATGTCTTCCAAAAGTAAAAACTCATCAATTTTATGATGCAAACATAAAGTGGACATATTGTATATGTGAATAAAAATTTTTTTGGGGGGGAATATCAATTTTCCTTACAAGCAGAGAGCTTCAAAGTTAGAAAAATGCTAAATTTTCAAATTTTTATCAACTTTTGGGATTTTTCACCAAGAAAGGATGCAAGTTACCACAAAATTTTACCACTATGTTAAAGTAGAATATGTCACGAAAAAACAATCTCGGAATCAGAATGATAACTAAAAGCATTCCAGAGTTATTAATGTTTAAAGTGACAGTGGTCAGATGTGCAAAAAATGGCCGGGTCCTAAGGTGTAAAATGGCTGGGTCCTTAAGGGGTTAAAGGGGTTATCCACCATAAGGGGATTTTAGTACGTACCTGGCAGACAGTAATAGACATGCTTAGGAGGGATTTGTGCTTATCTTGGGGCATAATGGCTATGTTGTTTGATCACCATAACATTGTGGCTAGCTTTCTGTGAACTGTTATTTCCTGTTTGAAATTTCTTTTTTTGACTACAAATCCCATAATTCCATCTTCCTCCTTCCCAAACATCAGCCACCCCACCCATTGAAACATAAATGAGCTGCATTAATCAAAAGACCTGTGGTTTTCAATCAGGGTGCCTACAGCTGTTGCATTAGTTGCAGATTGATCTCTCTCACACCCAACGATCCCTCCACTCATTGAAGCAGACAGGCTCCCTGTCATCAGCTGATTAGTGAGTCAGGTCTTGACCGCATTGCAACCTGGGGAAAATCTGAGACAATAGTAATTTTGTATGCTGATAAAAATAAATATTGGAGTGAAAATCACAGAAGAATTGTGAGAAAACCATCACACACAGGTCCAGACACTATATCATGAACTACGCTAACTTTACAGCCCCTGTAGCAAATAAAAAAAATTCTTGGAAAACCCCTTTAAAAGTGCCAAAAAACCACTCCTACGAAAAGACGCTCAGGTCTAGGCGGCTATTCAGACCTAATCCACCTTGAGCATTCGTTTTAAGAATCCACCTGGCTTCTTTCTGTAAGAGGGTTTTACACCTGTCATCACCTTCTATGGGTGCAATTTTTTCTATGCCGAAAATTTGTACTTCGTTAATTTGCGTAATAAACCTTGTTCTCCTCCAGACGATGAATACGCCGTCCACAAAGCGACAATAATAAGCAACATATTTGAGGAAGGGGTTTGAATCAGTAAAAATGTACCTTTTCTCAAATATTGCCATATACAGGTTGGCGAGGGTACACGCAACCGATGTACCTATTGCCACGCCTCCGGTTAGGGCGTACCCCTCGTCCCCGAACCTAAATGCTTTGCCTGTAGGAATAAACTCTATTGCATCACACACAAATTCAATGTAACTGGGACTTTTACAACATAAAGAAAGGCATTTTCTGATGGATTCTACTGCATCGGTCTGCAGGATACTAGAAAACAAACTATCAATATCTATGGATGCAAGTATACAATTTTCAGGCCAATTCAGGCTGTCTAAAGTAAACAAAAATTAATTTGCATCCTTAACAAGTGCTGATATCTCCACAAGCAGAGGATGTAGAATCCAATCATTAAACTTAGATAAGGGTTCCGTAAGTGACCCCACACTGGAGACATTCGGTCTCCCGGGTGGGGACACCAACATTTTATACACTTTGGGCAAAAAATACCAGTTTGGTATTTTTGGTTGCAATGGTAGCAGTTTTTCTGCTGTTTTTTTTTTTTTTAGACAATGCGTTTTTCTCTATATAACATCACAATAGGGAACGTAACCTATCCATAAGTTTCAGTAAAGGGTTTGAACTCAGCTTACAGTAATATCTCAGGTAACCCAGTTGTCTTGCAGCTTCAGCTAGATAATACTGTCTATTCATTAAAATCACATTCCCCCCTTTGTCTGATTTCTGGATAATGATATCATCCCTCTTTTACAATCCTCTTACTCAACATGAAAATACAAACCCAGATTATGCTTTTCCTTTCAATACAGTCCGATGGCTGAAACTATTAAAAAAATCTACAAAAATAACAGTTTTTTGTTGCAAAATGATAATTACCTCAAAGATTATAAATCTAATTTTCCCTTATTAACTTTAAAAAAAACTAAGACTATCAGAGACCATGTAGTGTCCAGTAAACTACATACTAATAAACGCTCAGAGAATTGGCTAGGAAGATCTCTTAGTCCTGGTAATTACTGTTGCGGTACATGTAAATGGTGCAATTTCATCTGCACAGATAAAATGGTCAACTTTGTGGGGGTGTCACGCACCTTTAAAGATGTTATGTGTTGCAGATCGAATCACATAATCTATGCGATAAGCTGTACCTGCAGAAGATTCTACATTGATTGTAAAACTAGAGCGGTTCACACTCGGTTCAGAGAGCATGTCACTTTGGTTAGAACCGGAGAAGGCTACCGGAGGTTTATTGCGCATATTAACGAAGTACATGGAGGATCTTCTGCAGATATATAATTTTTCGGCATAGAAAAAATTGCACCCATAGAAGGTGCTGACAGGCGTAAAACCCTCTTACAGAAAGAAGTCAGGTGGATTCTTAAAATGAACGCTCAAGGTGGATTAGGTCTGAATGGCCGCCTAGACCTGAGCGTCTTTTCGTAGGAGTGGTCATTTGGCACTTTTATTCATTTTATTTTATGCAGATAAAGATGGGATGCTGACATGTTTTCAAGATACACTTGCTTGCTACGAGGAAAAGTACCAGCTTGTTGCTATTTGTAGATCTCGTTGTATTTTAACTTCACTATTTCTTAATGAAGATTTTAACGCCCTTACCCTGAGGCGTCACTGGTCAGAAGGTATTTACCTGGCCATTCACCTTAGGATAGGTGTGGTCTGATGAAGTGCCAAGGACAAGGCACGATATGGCTATAACCATGGCACCTGCTTGATCCCTCTCCGGCATCCCGCTTATGGACTTTTAAAGCATCTGTAATAAAGAATTCCGCACGACATTAGAACTGTGAGTGTCTTCTATTTCTTTGTCTCTACTTGGATTGGTGTCTATATTTTATGTACAGAACTATGAAGAAAAACAACTTGCAGCACTTCTTTCTGGCTTATAGATTGACTGTCCAACTAAACCACAACTCTATCTCTAGTACCCCCAGGGGTACTTAGCAGTTCTCCAGGGGGTACTTGAAATAAAATCAGTAATGGCAACCACAGCCACTGGTTACTGATCATGACCACTTTGAAAGAATTGGTAGCCTGGCGTCACTGCACCAAGGAGCGGAGCAGGAGGACAGCAAAGGGGAAGTGCGGGCACTGGGCTGCTGTGGGCAATAACTACCATCAGCTTTGTTGCTCCACTGCCCCTGCAGACTGTGACCTACTGCTATGAGCCATAGCAATAGGTCCCCAGACCAGAGGAGCAGTGGAGTAACAAAGCGGGACAGTATGGTCGCCTACAACTATATATGGGGGCAGTTTGGGGGCTTACAGCTATATTTGGGGGACAAAGAGGGCCTAACAACTTTATGGGGATGCAAAGCGGGTACTAATACTGTGTGTGACAATAAACATGGGGAGTTTGTGAACAGGTGGGTATTGTACTGCAGAAAGGAGCCTAAAATGTTTGTTTGGCTTGTTCTGTGGAGACGCCTTGTTCGGGAGAAATCTTAATGGCGGTCTAGGCCAGATAATGAAGAAAAGAAAAGTAAACAACTCTGGTTAGAGAAGATGTCACCTGTAAATTGGGCTGAGGATATAGGGAGAGGAACAGGGGGCCTGTTATAGAGGAAAGTAAAGTATCTGAATTATACTATAATCATTACAAAATGTCTCTAATATAGGGATACAATTTTTTGGGACTGGGCTGTCAAGGGGTACTTAGACAAAAAAGGTTTAGAACCACGTCTCTAGAACATGGGAGGAAGTTACACGGTGGCACCAAATAATACGAGACAAAAAACACAAGGGCCCAGGGCTCTCATAGGAATAAAATTACAGCTTTATTAAATTCAACAGCACAGGTGTCACGATGCCGGCTGGCAGGTAGTGGATCCTCTGTGCCAGAGAGGGATTGGCGTGGACCGTGCTAGTGGATCGGTTCTAAGTCACTACTGGTTTTCACCAGAGCCCGCCGCAAAGCGGGATGGTCTTGCTGCGGCGGTAGTGACCAGGTCGTATCCACTAGCAACGGCTCAACCTCTCTGACTGCTGAAGATAGGCGCGGTACAAGGGAGTAGACAGAAGCAAGGTCGGACGTAGCAGAAGGTCGGGGCAGGCAGCAAGGATCGTAGTCGGGGGCAACGGCAGGAGGTCTGGAACACAGGCTAGGAACACACAAGGAAACGCTTTCACTGGCACAATGGCAACAAGATCCGGCGAGGGAGTGAAGGGGAAGTGAGGTATAAATAGGGAGTGCACAGGTGAACACACTAATTGGAACCACTGCGCCAATCAGCGGCGCAGTGGCCCTTTAAATCGCAGAGACCCGGCGCGCGCGCGCCCTAGGGAGCGGGGCCGCGCGCGCCGGGACAGGACAGACGGAGAGCGAGTCAGGTACGGGAGCCGGGGTGCGCATCGCGAGCGGGCGCTACCCGCATCGCGAATCGCATCCCGGCTGGAGACGGTATCGCAGCGCACCGGGTCAGTGGAGCTGCCCGGAGCGCTGCGGTAGCGAGAGAGAAGCGAGCGCTCCGGGGAGGAGCGGGGACCCGGAGCGCTCGGCGTAACAACAGGTTACAGCTCACTAACTTCAATACGTTTCAAGCTTTTGGAGCCCAATGATTGTCTATGCAACATGTTAACCAAACTTATTTGAATATCTGTATAATATCGGTGAATAATTTTGTTTCCTTGGCTCCCAAAGCATTTCTTAAATCCATTGACATGTATCATAATACTGAAGAACTTTACTAGACTGTTGTTGACCATTTACTGACAGCCTACAGAGTAACATTCTTGCTGGTCATATATTATTCTCTGTTTATATCATGCAACATTACGTTCAGCACTGCACTGTTACAAACAGTGACAAAAGATAAACACTATGATACAAATGTTTCTCATGGTCCTACTCCTGGGAGATAACATTTGTGAGGATTCACATGTGAACTGGTTGGAAAGTAAACAATAGACCACAAAGAGGCCTTTAAGCCCATGCAGATCTCTAATGTTAATGACAGATAATGGTGAATTGGCCATTATATCTGTCTGTTTCACTTATTAATTGGTCATTGACTGGAAGGGCCTTGTATTGATCCCAAACATGTTTACATTCCTTAATTTATACTGGAGTAAATATGGCTTTCCAGTAATTGCTAAATTGGCATCTGAATAAACCTCTGCCCTCGCCACTGTCTGGCAATGCAGTTTGGTGATAGTTCAGACTTTAGTAGATCAGAGGGCTTAGAAGAAAATTTTCACATTTTCATTAAAATTTACTAAATTGATTTTTAAGGGACTTTTCTGAAGTGGATTTGAAAAGCCTTTGCTTCCTGAAAGCCCCTTATATCAGCTAATTTTAAAAACCACACTCTTCAAAGAATTCACAACAGAATTTAGAAACTTTGTTAACTCTACATGGTTCACACAAATTAGGGCAAAGCAGAGGTAAAATTTGAAAATAGTTACTTTTTTTTGCAAACTTTCAATTTTAACCCATTTTGTTCTGTGACAAAATTAACAGAACAGTTCAGCTGAATCTTTATTACCCTAAATCTACAGTTTTAGAAATATGACACATGTGGCTCTAGTGCACTGCTTGACTAAATAAAGAATAAAGGACCACCTTGTACATTTTGGAGCCTTCTTTTTATTTGGGTGTTTATCAGCACTGTATTGGGTTTGCAAAAGAATTGAGGTAATCGTCAGAAAAATACACATACACTATTTCTTATGCAAATAATCTTCACTCTTTATATATGATTCACATCAATACAGGAATTCAATACATTATATTCACCCAAGTGAGTCAATCAGTCCGCATGATGTTGCTCGGAGACAAAACAGGCTCTTTAGGAATCGGTGTTTTCCTGCGCAAATCTTTCTTTTCCAGCCATCTCCATTCATTCACTGTTGGTCTGATAAAAAAAAAAAAAAAAACATGAGCACGTATGCAACCTTTCAAGGGCTGCTGCCCTTTTTCTCAAGCAAGATGCTTGAGAAAGATGGCAGCAGCCCTTGAAACATTGCAAACTTTGATCATCTGATTCCTAGTATAGTATACAGGACTGCTGTGCTCTACACACTACCAGTACTGCATCTACAGTTAGCCTGTGAGACCTAGCCTGTGTCATTCTCTTGTTTTTTTTGGATATAGTTAAAGAGTCTCCTGTAGCACGACAAAGAGAAGAGATAAGTGGGCCTAAATGAGACAATTTAAAAACCCGATATGGAGAAAGCCTCACTTCAGACATCTAGAAGATGCATCCTAGCTTTGGCAGTTCAGAATTTTATCAGTTCTCCTCTGTAGATCTTTTGCTAAAGGTCTGCTATATTTCATTTTATACCTATTTATTTTGTGTACCTGTTCTGCTCTTGTATATGTCTTGTTATTATATATTTTTTTTAGCACTATACTATTAAAAGATTGTCCTTATCAGTAAACATATCCACAACTTTATAGACCATAAAGGACCGTTCTGCTGTGTTAACCCTTGAATGCCAGAGCACTAGAGGTTTACCTGTTTTATGAGAGAGCGCAGTGTGTGCTTGTGAGTACTTCACGATAAAAACAAGATGTCTCCAAACAACAAAACGGGATGGATAGGAGCGCTGAGACCAGGTAAAGACTTGAAAGATTTATTACCACAATGTTTCGCGGTGACCCGCTTCATCAGGCATGTTAGGTTCAGCAATTTACAAGGTATATATAGGGAAAAGGGATTAACCCTTCAAGGAGGAAAGTTTAATTAACCCCTTGAGGGGCAAAGCCCTTTTACCCCTGTACGGTGCGGCCAACGTATTGAAGCCAGCATGAACAGGTGAGTAAATAGATTGCAAACGAACTATCACAGGAATAGTGATTTTTTATTTGAAAACTTTTTGGGGATACTGTGGATTTAAATGAAACAGAAGAAGTGCCTATCATAGCGCAACACAGGCACCTTGGTCGACCACATGAAAAAGTGCCGGGAGCGTTGGAACTAACAGAATAATTATTTTGGAGGGATTCAGATTTAAACCTACTCGGAGCCACCATATTTCTCAAATTAGGGGACAGACGAAATGTAATAGCTGGTTGAGGGGGTAAAAGATTTTTAAAATGGAGTCATCCAATAGGATGGACCAATTTTTATTTAATATTCGGCGAATATTGCCTGCTCCACAATTAAAGTCTGTGATAAAATTATATTTGTAAGACTCCTTGGATGCTGTATAGGTAAAATCTTTTTTCCTAAAAAGTGTTTCCTGTGATATATCCTTCACTCTATTGAATGCATTGGTTAAAATGGAGGGGGGATAGCCCTTGGAAAGAAAACGTTCACAAAGAATACCCGACTGCTTTAAAAAATCTTCTCTGTTGGTGTCATAGGGCACATTTTTGATCCACTTAGGATAATGGGAACTACTGTACTCTAGGAGACTATTAACGTCTACCTTTTTAAAAAAGGTTTCTGTTATAATCTTATTATCAATGTCTTTTTTAATCAACAAATCTAGAAACTCTATCATATTACTGGAGTGGTGCAGTGTACAAGAAAAACCCCAATCATTGGAATTTAAATGGGAAGCAAACTGTTCAGCCAGAATAATAGAACCTGACCAAATAAAAAAAACAAATCATCTATAAAGTGTCTGTAAAAAATAATGTGAGAACTAAAATGCATGGGCTGCCTAATGTACAGGGACTTGACTCGCCCCATAACCAAGTTAGCATAACTTGGGGCGAAACGAGTCCCCATAGAGCAGCCCCATGTCTGTCTGTAAATCATATTTTTGAACTGAAATGTGCTGTGATCCAAAATAAAATGCATGGCTTCAATTAAAAAGGAAATCTGTAGAGGATCTAGTGTAGGATCATTAGACAGGGTATCATAAATGGCTTTCAGCCCAATGGATGTATAAATATTTGAATATAGTGAACAAACGTCAAGTGTAATAAATAAAAAATGTGAGGGTAAAATTAAACTATGAAGTTCTCTGATGAGTTGAGTGGAATTTTTAAGTACAATGGTAACTGTAACACAAAAGGCTGTAAAAATAAATCAATAAAGTGCAATAAATTACTGGTAAGGGACCCAACCCCCGAAATGATAGGACGACCAGGAGGGTGAGTAAGGGACTTGTGTAATTTAGGAAGGTAATAAAAAATGGGTAAAAAACGATGTTTAACTGAAAGAAAATCTTTTTCCTTTTTATTCAAAAGAGACATGTCAATGGCTTTTTTGATTAGTGTATTATATTGTAGCTCATATTTGGATGAGAGATCCTGTTTCAAAATGTCATAATAATTTGTATCTGACAGTATGGATAAAGCTTCATGAACATTTGCGCATACGCAAAAGCTGTACCAACAGAGAAGATTTTTTAAAGCAGTCGGGTATTCTTTGTGAACGTTTTCTTTCCAAGGGCTATCCCCCCTCCATTTTAACCAATGCATTCAATAGAGTGAAGGATATATCACAAGAAACACTTGTTAGGAAAAAAGATTTTACCTATACAGCATCCAAGGAATCTTACAAATATAATTTTATCACAGACTTTAATTGTGGAGCAGGCAATATTCTCCGAATATTAAATAAAAATTGGTCCATCCTATTGGATGACTCCATTTAAAAAAAATAAATAAATTACCCCCTCAACCAGCTATTACATTTCGTCTGTCCCCTAATTTGAGAAATATGGTGGCTCCGAGTAGGTTTAAAATTGAATCCCTCCAAAAAAAATTATTCTGTTAGTTCCAACGCTCCCGGCACTTTTCCATGTGGTCGACCAAGGTGCTTGTGTTGCGCTACGATAGGCACTCCTTCTGTTTCATTTAAATCCACAGTATCCAAAAAAAAGTTTTCAAATAAAAAATCACTATTCCTGTGATAGTTCGTTTGCTATCTATTTACTCACCTGTTCATGTGGGCTTCAAGACGTTGGCCGCACCATACAGACGGTACGGTCACATATGAATAAACATAGATCTAACATTAAAAATGGCTTTGCCCTGCACAGTGTTTCACGTCATCCACTTCTTAAACATGATAGATGTATTGTCTATTTAAAATTGACTATACTGGAAACCATTCCAGTTTTTAGTCACAATTGTATACAGCGATTAAACAATAGGGAATCTTTTAGAATTGTTTTCTTTATTTACTTTATTTCCAGATGGTCTCAATGAGACATTGGAAAATGCTCGTTAAAATATATGCGTATTTCTTTATACATATATTTTTCTTCTTTTTTTTTATATATATATATATATATATATATATATATATATATATTTGTCATTTGTTATAGTATAATACCTGTTAATTGTGTTGTATTTGTTCTATTGGATACTATTCTTATGATGTCATCGTGTGTTTCTATATTGTTGTAAAGGGTAAAAAGGGCTTTGCCCCTCAAGGGGTTAATTAAACTTTCCTCCTTGAATGGGTTAATCCCTTTTCCCTAAATATACCTTGTAATTTGCTGAACCTAACAAGCCTGATGAAGTGGGTCACCGCGAAATGCGTTGCATTGTGGGAATAAATCTTTCAAGTCTTTACCTGGTCTCAGCGCTCCTATCCACCCCGTTTTGTTGTTTGGAGACATCTTGTTTTTATCATGATTTTAGTCCAGCGGGAAGGAGCTGCAGAGACACCCTGATGATATACCCTGATCCATTGTTGTACTTGGACGTAGTACAACTCTATGTGGTAAGCGCAGTTCACACCTAGCGTTACCGATTGTACTCTGGTGTTACACTACGGAGCGCATCCGTTTGTGCTTTTTATTCCTGTGAGTACTTGCCTTTTTTAAACCATAGCTTCTCCATTTTGTGTGGATATGATCTTTTTGGTGTTTGCTTAACTCTTTTGTAGCCAGAAGGGATAGCTGAGGATTAAAGTGAGTGTGGAAGCAGAGTACCCCTTCACAATCACATTGCAAGACCAGAGAGTTTGACGTGTGCCTTTTCCATGACACTTAGCATTTGTAAGGGCAATCCTTTTTCGAGAAGTAAGGGTTACCTGCTTTCTCTGATGGAATTTAGCAACTTTAGCCAGACATATATTAAGAGTCAGACCTAACATGGATTAAAAATCAGGCTGTGCAACTAATTGCTTACATTGGTTTTATTAAAGATACAAAGTAGCTTACAACTTTTCCAAGTTCTACAAGCCTGACCCAGAAGAACAACCTATGGGCAACTAGAGAAAATGTTGTCTTGTGAAGGAAGTTTTCTGTCCCAGCAGACCAACATATTGGCCAACATATAGTACAGTACCATTACCTAAAAGAAAAAGAAAGCACTCATTGATTTTATTACTAGAGAGCAAGAGTCCTTTTTAGAATGATATTGTTCCTAATTAATAAAAAGTTAACCTGATAGATGCTTGCTCTTTATACCTGTCATAAAAAATAAAAAAAAAACTTTGACATGTCAAAGGAACATGCCAAAAGTTTTGGTCACTTGAAGTGTCAGTGCTGAGACCCCGCCAATCAATAGTTTAGTCCCTGTGACATGTCAAAAGTTTTATTTTCTAAAGTGTACCTAAAATTATAGGATTATTTGAAAGTCGAAGCTTATGTCCTCTACTACTCTACTCGGCTATTTCTTAAAGCTTTATGACAGGACAGTGAAGTAACAGTTGTGGATTAATACAGCAATGTTAAAACTGCTCTCTTCTTTATATAGAAGATTACATAGATTACCCTTCCACATTCCCAAACGTCAGCTCTTTATAATCTATTTTATACAAATGCATTATCTTCCTGAAACTGGGACATTATTACTGCTGGTTAAAGTTAAAGTTTACTCTATGCTGTCACGATGCCGGCTGGCAGGTAGTGGACCCTCTGTGCCAGAGAGGGATTGGCGTGGACCGTGCTAGTGGACCGGTTCTAAGCCACTACTGGTTTTCACCAGAGCCCGCCGCAAAGCGGGATGGTCTTGCTGCGGCGGTAGTGACCAGGTCGTATCCACTAGCAACGGCTCACCTCTCTGGCTGCTGAAGATAGGCGCGGTACAAGGGAGTAGGCAGAAGCAAGGTCGGACGTAGCAGAAGGTCGGGGCAGGCAGCAAGGATCGTAGTCAGGGGCAACGGCAGAAGGTCTGGAAACACTGGCAAGGGACACACAAGGAACGCTTTCACTGGCACTAAGGCAACAAGATCCGGCAAGGGAGTGCAAGGGAAGTGAGGTAATATAGGGAGTGCACAGGTGATAACTCTAATTGGAACCACTGCGCCAATCAGCGGCGCAGTGGCCCTTTAAATCGCAGAGACCCGGCGCGCGCGCGCCCTAGGGAGCGGGGCCGCGCGCGCCGGGACAGAACAGACGGGGAGCGAGTCAGGTAGGAGAGCCGGGGTGCGCATCGCGAGCGGGCGCTACCCGCATCGCGAATCGCATCCCGGCTAGCAGCAGGATCGCAGCGCCCCGGGTCAGAGGACGTGACCGGGGCGCTGCAGCGGAGGAGGTGAAGCGAGCGCTCCGGGGAGGAGCGGGAACCCGGAGCGCTCGGCGTAACAGTACCCCCCCCCTTGGGTCTCCCCCTCTTCTTGGAGCCTGAGAACCTGAGGAGCAGACTTTTGTCAAGGATGTTGTCCTCAGGTTCCCAGGATCTCTCTTCAGGACCACAACCCTCCCAGTCTACTAAAAAAAAATTTTTTCCTCTGACCTTTTTGGCAGCCAAAATCTCCTTGACCGAGAAGACGTCCGAGGAGCCGGAAACAGGAGTGGGAGGAACAGATTTGGGAGAAAAACGGTTGAGGATGAGTGGTTTGAGAAGAGAGACGTGAAAGGCATTAGGGATACGAAGAGAAGGAGGAAGAAGAAGTTTATAAGAGACAGGATTAATTTGACACAGAATTTTGAAAGGACCAAGATAGCGTGGTCCCAACTTGTAGCTAGGGACACGGAAGCGGACATATTTAGCGGAGAGCCATACCTTGTCTCCAGGGGAAAAAACGGGGGGAGCTCTTCTTTTCTTATCCGCGAACCTCTTCATGCGTGAAGAAGCCTGTAAGAGAGAATTTTGGGTCTCTCTCCATATAATGGAAAGGTCACGAGAAATTTCATCCACAGCGGGCAGACCAGAGGGCAAGGGGGTAGGGAGGGGGGGAAGAGGGTGACGGCCGTACACCACGAAAAATGGGGATTTGGAGGAAGATTCAGAGACCCTGAAGTTATACGAGAATTCGGCCCATGGAAGGAGATCTGCCCAGTCATCCTGGCGGGAGGAAACAAAATGTCGCAAATAATCACCCAGGATCTGGTTAATTCTTTCTACTTGTCCATTGGACTGGGGATGATATGCAGAGGAAAAATTTAATTTAATCTTGAGTTGTTTACAGAGAGCTCTCCAGAATTTAGACACGAATTGGACCCCTCTATCCGAGACAATCTGCGTAGGCAACCCGTGAAGACGAAAAATGTGTACAAAAAATTGTTTAGCCAACTGAGGCGCAGAAGGAAGACCAGGAAGAGGAATGAAATGTGCCATTTTGGAGAATCGATCAACGACCACCCAAATAACGGTGTTGCCACGGGAAGGGGGTAAATCAGTAATAAAATCCATACCAATCAGAGACCAAGGCTGTTCGGGGACAGGCAGAGGATGAAGAAAACCAGCGGGCTTCTGGCGAGGAGTCTTATCCCGGGCACAGATAGTGCAGGCTCGCACAAAGTCCCCAACATCCGTCTCCAGAGTTGGCCACCAATAGAAGCGGGAGATGAGTTGCACAGATTTCTTGATGCCCGCATGACCTGCGAGATGGGAGGAGTGACCCCATTTGAGGATTCCGAGGCGTTGGCGTGGAGAAACAAAGGTCTTTCCTGGAGGAGTCTGTCTGATGGAGGCAGGAGAAGTGGAGATCAGGCAGTCAGGTGGAATGATGTGTTGCGGAGGGAGATCAACTTCTGAGGCATCCGAGGAACGAGAGAGAGCATCGGCTCTAATGTTCTTATCGGCAGGACGAAAGTGAATCTCAAAATTAAATCGGGCAAAGAACAGAGACCACCGGGCCTGGCGAGGATTCAGCCGTTGGGCCGACTGGAGGTAGGAGAGGTTCTTGTGGTCGGTGTAGATAATAACAGGAAATCTTGATCCCTCCAGCAGATGCCTCCATTCCTCAAGTGCTAATTTAATGGCTAGAAGTTCTCGATCCCCGATGGAGTAGTTCCTCTCCGCTGGAGAGAAGGTCCTAGAGAAAAAACCACAAGTGACAGCATGCCCGGAAGGATTTTTTTGTAGAAGAACAGCTCCAGCTCCTACTGAGGAGGCATCAACCTCCAATAGGAAGGGTTTGGAAGGGTCAGGTCTGGAGAGCACGGGAGCCGAAGAAAAGGCAGACTTGAGTTGTTTAAAGGAGTCTTCTGCTTGAGGAGGCCAGGACTTGGGATCAGCATTTTTCTTGGTTAAAGCCACGATAGGAGCCACAATGGTAGAAAAATGTGGAATAAATTGCCTGTAATAATTGGCGAACCCCAAAAAGCGTTGGATAGCACGGAGTCCGGAGGGGCGTGGCCAATTTAAGACGGCAGAGAGTTTGTCTGGATCCATCTGTAGTCCCTGGCCAGAGACCAAATATCCTAGAAAAGGAAGAGATTGGCATTCAAACAGACATTTCTCAATTTTGGCATAGAGTTGGTTGTCACGAAGTCTCTGAAGAACCATACGGACATGCCGGCGGTGTTCCTCTAGATTGGCAGAAAAAATTAGGATATCGTCCAGATATACCACAACACAGGAGTATAATAGATCACGAAAAATTTCATTGACAAAGTCTTGGAAGACGGCAGGGGCATTGCACAGTCCAAAGGGCATGACCAGATACTCAAAGTGTCCATCTCTGGTGTTAAATGCCGTTTTCCACTCGTCCCCCTCTCTGATGCGGATGAGGTTATAGGCGCCTCTTAAGTCCAATTTAGTGAAGATGTGGGCACCTTGGAGGCGATCAAAGAGTTCAGAGATGAGGGGTAAGGGGTAGCGGTTCTTAACCGTGATTTTATTAAGACCGCGGTAGTCAATGCAAGGACGTAGGGAGCCATCTTTTTTGGAGACAAAGAAAAATCCGGCTCCGGCAGGAGAGGAGGATTTACGGATAAAGCCCCTTTTTAGATTCTCCTGGACGTATTCGGACATGGCAAGAGTCTCTGGGGCAGAGAGAGGATAAATTCTGCCCCGGGGTGGAGTAGTACCCGGGAGGAGGTCGATAGGGCAATCATAAGGCCTGTGAGGAGGTAGAGTCTCAGCTTGTTTTTTGCAGAAAACATCCGCGAAGTCCATATAGGCCTTGGGGAGACCGGTTACTGGAGGAACCACAGAGTTACGGCAAGGGTTACTGGGAACCGGTTTTAGACAATTCTTGGAACAAGAGGACCCCCAACTCTTGATCTCCCCAGTGGACCAATCCAGGGTTGGGGAATGAAGTTGAAGCCAGGGAAGTCCAAGGAGAATCTCCGAGGTGCAATTGGGGAGGACCAAAAGTTCAATCCTCTCATGATGAGATCCGATGCTCATAAGAAGGGGCTCCGTGCGGAAACGTATGGTACAGTCCAATCTTTCATTATTTACACAATTGATGTAGAGGGGTCTGGCGAGACTGGTCACTGGGATGTTGAACCTGTTGACGAGAGAGGCCAAAATAAAATTTCCTGCAGAACCAGAGTCCAAGAAGGCCACTGTAGAGAAGGAGAAGGCAGAAGCAGACATCCGCACCGGCACAGTAAGACGTGGAGAAGCAGAGTAGACATCAAGGACTGTCTCACCTTTGTGCGGAGTCAGCGTACGTCTTTCCAGGCGGGGAGGACGGATAGGACAATCCCTCAGGAAGTGTTCGGTACTAGCACAGTACAGGCAGAGGTTCTCCATACGGCGTCGTGTCCTCTCTTGAGGTGTCAGGCGAGACCGGTCGACCTGCATAGCCTCCACGGCGGGAGGCACAGGAACAGATTGCAGGGGACCAGAGGAGAGAGGAGCCGAGGAGACGAAACGCCTCGTGCGAACAGAGTCCATATCTTGGCGGAGTTCCTGACGCCTTTCAGAAAAACGCATGTCAATGCGAGTGGCTAGGTGAATAAGTTCATGTAGATTAGCAGGAATTTCTCGTGCGGCCAGAACATCTTTAATGTTGCTGGATAGGCCTTTTTTGAAGGTCGCGCAGAGGGCCTCATTATTCCAGGACAATTCTGAAGCAAGTGTACGGAATTGTACGGCATACTCGCCAACGGAAGAATTACCCTGGACCAGGTTCAACAGGGCAGTCTCAGCAGAAGAGGCTCGGGCAGGTTCCTCAAAGACACTTCGGATTTCCGAGAAGAAGGAGTGTACTGAGGCAGTGACGGGGTCATTGCGGTCCCAGAGCGGTGTGGCCCATGACAGGGCTTTTCCGGACAGAAGACTGACTACGAAAGCCACCTTAGACCTTTCAGTGGGAAACAGGTCCGACATCATCTCCAGATGCAGGGAACATTGGGAAAGGAAGCCACGGCAAAACTTAGAGTCCCCATCAAACTTATCCGGCAAGGATAAGCGTATCCCAGGAGCGGCCACTCGCTGCGGAGGAGGTGCAGGAGCTGGCGGAGGAGATGACTGCTGAAGCTGTGGTAGCAACTGTTGTAGCATAACGGTCAGTTGAGACAGCTGTTGGCCTTGTTGCGCAATCTGTTGTGACTGCTGGGCGACCACCGTGGTGAGGTCAGCGACAACTGGCAGAGGAACTTCAGCGGGATCCATGGCCGGATCTACTGTCACGATGCCGGCTGGCAGGTAGTGGACCCTCTGTGCCAGAGAGGGATTGGCGTGGACCGTGCTAGTGGACCGGTTCTAAGCCACTACTGGTTTTCACCAGAGCCCGCCGCAAAGCGGGATGGTCTTGCTGCGGCGGTAGTGACCAGGTCGTATCCACTAGCAACGGCTCACCTCTCTGGCTGCTGAAGATAGGCGCGGTACAAGGGAGTAGGCAGAAGCAAGGTCGGACGTAGCAGAAGGTCGGGGCAGGCAGCAAGGATCGTAGTCAGGGGCAACGGCAGAAGGTCTGGAAACACTGGCAAGGGACACACAAGGAACGCTTTCACTGGCACTAAGGCAACAAGATCCGGCAAGGGAGTGCAAGGGAAGTGAGGTAATATAGGGAGTGCACAGGTGATAACTCTAATTGGAACCACTGCGCCAATCAGCGGCGCAGTGGCCCTTTAAATCGCAGAGACCCGGCGCGCGCGCGCCCTAGGGAGCGGGGCCGCGCGCGCCGGGACAGAACAGACGGGGAGCGAGTCAGGTAGGAGAGCCGGGGTGCGCATCGCGAGCGGGCGCTACCCGCATCGCGAATCGCATCCCGGCTAGCAGCAGGATCGCAGCGCCCCGGGTCAGAGGACGTGACCGGGGCGCTGCAGCGGAGGAGGTGAAGCGAGCGCTCCGGGGAGGAGCGGGAACCCGGAGCGCTCGGCGTAACATATGCATTAGATTTGTATTTGTCTTTTTACTATGTGTGATTAAAATATATATTGAGTTTTACCTTATGTAGGATGTTATACTTTTCCGTTCATGTTACCTTCAGTGTCTTATACTGTAGAACAATTAACATGATGACAGTGAATAAATACATTTTTGTTAGTGTTTTTTTATTGTATAAAATGTTACACATAGCAGTTAAATTAGGATTAGTGTTGAGCGGCATAGGCCATATTCGAATTTACGATATTTCACAAATATATGGATGAATATTCATCACATATTCGCTAAATTTGCATATTCGTAATATTCGCGTTTTATTTTCGCATATGAGGAAATTCGCATATGCGAAAATTAGCATATGCAAGAATTAGCATAAGTGAAAATTCGCATATGCGAAAATTCAGACGCCAGTCTCACACAGTAGTATTAGAGCCTTCTTTACACCACACGAGCTGTAAGCAGAGAGGGATGAGCACTGTGATTTGTACTGTGAAAAAAAATTAATATGAATATTCGTAATTGCGAATATATAGTGCTATATTCGCGAATATTCGCAAATTCGCGAATATGCGATATTCGCAAATAAAATTCACATTGCGAATATTCGTGAGCAACACTAATTAGGAGTACTTTATATTAGAATAATATATTACTTGGAGTTTTTAGGTTCTTAAATTGATTCTAAAGGACTTATTAACTAATCTTTTAAAATATTAAATAAAAAATAATTTAGGATACATAGGTAGATTTTAAAAAAAACACTATCATCTAAATAATATTGTTCCTAAAGGTTCCATGCTGTAAAAAAAAAAATAGAGGTCTGCTATTGAGCAGACAACTGGGATGATAAATTGAATTGAAAGAAAGGCAGTTCAATTGTCAATATGATCAATATGGGAAAGAGTTACTCACATGTTCTTCAACCTATGGCTCTCCAGCTATTGTAAAAATTACAGGAGGCTAACAATTTATGCCAGTGGTTGTATGAAACCCCTACTGTGGAGGTGTCAGGCTATAGAAGGCTGAACAGAGGGGTTAAAGGGGTACTCTTCCCCTAGACATCTTATCCTCTACCCAAGGATAGGGGATAAGATGTTTGATCAATGTGCAGCACCCGTCGTTCGTTTAGAACACTGGGTGTGGGGGGAGGGGTCGTGACATCATTACCATGCCCCTTCGTGACATCACGCCACGCCCCTCAATGGAATTCTATGGGAGGGGGCATGGCCACCATCACACCCCCATAGACTTGCATTGAGGGGCGTGGTGTGATGTCACAAGGGGTGTGGCCGGGACTTAATGACTCTGTCGCCCACTCCAAGCATTCGGAACAAAATGTTCCGAACACTGGGGCAGCGGAGTACCCCTTTAAAGACAGTTTTTAATACAAAGATTGCACTAATAGCATACCTGGCTGGGATGGGGTCATAAATAGTGATGAGCAGCATATGTCATATTCGAATTTGCGATAGTTTGCGAATATGTGGATGAATATTAGTCCTATATTCACGAAATTTGCATATTTGATATATATGTGGTTATTTTCGCTTTGCGTAAATTTGCATGCGTGTATGCACGTATGCGCATGCGGATAACTATTTTATCTATCTATATTATCTATCTATATTATCTACTATCTATCGATCATCTCCTGATATTCTTGGTCTATAAAGAAGTGATAATGGGTCTGTGACTTTTTTCATTTTGAATATTGTCATGTCATATTCGCGAATATCATCACTATCTATCTAATTTTAGTGACAATATTTGTGAATATTCGCTCTCCAGTCTAATAGAGTAAATAGTATAGGAGTCTTCTTTAGACCATAAGCTGGAAGCTGGGATCACTGTGATGTGTTCTGTGGGAAAAAAAACAATACGGATATTCATAATTGCGAATATAAAGCACTGTATTCGCCATAGTCGCGAATATGGGAATATGTGAAATTCGCGATAAATATTCAAATTGTGAATATGCGCGCTCAACACTAGTCATAAACAGTCATTGGAAGAGAAAAAACTACATCTTCCAAAAACCACAGAGATTAAGGAACCACAAATACTTTATGGAGACTAAAAAAGGAATAGTGCACTCACAATTGGGTACAAGTGTACACTAAGGTCAACTGAAAAATTCCACCAATACCAGAATGTGCAAATGTAGCGGAGATCAGTAAAAAGTCCTCAAGTGTATCGAGCATGGACAGAAAATGGAAAAGTGCCAATAAGGAGCTACACAGGGATGTACTAATGTTGTAGACCAACCCCTAAAATGTATATGCCTTAATATTATTATAATATCAAGTATGGTGTAGTGGTTTTCAGATGCAACAGGGTCCATGCTGCCCATAGCCGTACCATCATTAAACCCCTGATAGGTTCTCTTTAATCTGTAACTCTGTTAAAATATTAACATACAAGAACCAGAAAAGCTCACTATACATACTAACAGCTTATCTGGCATTAACTGTTTAGGTTCATATTCAGAAATGACTCATTATCAAAAGATTATGTGCTTAACTTTTGATTTGCAGTGTTTGCATGCATGGAAAAAGACGAAGACACCGGAAATTCAACATAGGTTATTTTTGTTTGCATTGATTGCAAATGCCAGTAGATTGTCACTCTGTTTTCCTGTGTGTTAAACTTGCCATACACATAAGATAGGTGTTGCTCGAACAAGTATGTGTCCTCAATGGAAAGACAGGCAAAAGTCACTGCCAGACACCTCTGGTGGCAGATTATCTGCCCAAGAACAAAGAGAATGGGCGTTTGAAATCCAACATGCCTAATCTTTCTTTCCATTAACATTTTCTGGTGGGAAAGAGTCAAACATATTTGATTGTTGGCCTTTCTTGCCAAACAAAATTGGCTTTTTGGCCAACACTTATCTAATATGTATTGCCCACTTTAGACAGTAAACACATCCTACTGAATTCAATAAGTTCAACAGGCTTTATTCTAATGTGGATGGTCAATTTCAGGAAGCGGAATGGTCAGAGCATTCAGCAGCATAGAGATGGTGAGACTGTTATTTGATTCAGAAAATTTGTAGCCCAATAAAAAGCAATTAGCGAATCCAACTTTTTACAGTTGAATTTGCAGAATACAGCCTTCTGTCTTCTTAACCTGACAATTGCTTTATGAATACAGCAGAAATTAAACTTTGCAACCAAAGTTCCCATTAATTTATTACATTGCAATAAACCCTTTCAATAGTCATTACCCTGAACTTTTTTTCATGAGCTGTAATGGTGTGAGATTCAGCAATGTGAAGGATGCGCCGTTCAGATAAGATCTATCTAAATTGAAATGTCTTACTTTTAGACTGATATGCACTTTGAGAAATACCGAGTAGTAGATTAAGTCACTGAAGTTACATGTGTGTTAACTAAATTAACACCATATGCTGCCAGAAGGTATTACTGACAGTACAAGCAAGGGAATCTGACATCCATGCAGGGTATGTGGCTTCTAGTGAAAATCTTTATTAGAGTGGTTGGATTTTAGAAATGTGAATAGCTCTGGTAGACAAAGCCTTGCTCTGAACATACATATAAAACACATACCATTCCTCAGCATTTTAAGAAAATGGTTGTGTCACTGCGTGTGAGCATCAGGATATTCATATTTTTCTTTCAAACTCATGTGTTGTCATAATGGAGAAACAGGTGCAGGGTTCACTTCTGCAGCCAAGAATGTCCCTGGGATAAAGCAGACACCGTCACTTGTTGCCTAACTGAAGTGTTCTCTGTAAGGACTGCTCGGCTAATGTAAATGATGATAGGGCGGACATTACCACACAAAGGTTATAGGAAACTACACAGGCAGCTTGCCTGTGGTTAAGGTTGAAAGTTTAATACAATATAAATATAAAAACATATTTATTAAATAAACCAGCAAAAGTAAAGCAAAATATAAAATACAATAATAGAGAAACATGCCTAATACTCCACTTCCTGAATTACCATAAACTTAAGACAATACCGATCAGAAATAAGGCACATTTACATTGAAACCTGTTTATTGTTGTGACTGTTAGTAAACAACACACAGTACATTTCAGGGTTGACAAACATACATACATTCATATATAGATTTGACATAGAAATCCTAGGAAAGAAAGAAACTAAGGAGAGAAAGAAAGATGCAGGGTTGAGACACATACACACACACACACATATCTGACATAGTAGTCCTAGGAAAAGAAATTGAGAAAAGGAAGGAAGGAAAATGCAGGGTTGACACACACACACACACATCTGACAAAGAGAAATAAATAAATAAAAGAAAGAAAGAAAGAAAGAAAAATAAAGAAAAAGGAAGGAAGATGCAGGGTTGACACACACACACATACAAACACACTCATCTGAAAAAGCAGAAGAAAGAGAAAGAAAGAAAGATTCAGGGTTGACATACACACGTACACACATGTGACAAAGAGAAAGAAAAAAAGAAAGAAAGAAAGAAAGAAAAAAAAAAGAAAGAAAGAAAGGGAGGGAGGAAGATGCAGGGTTGACATACATACAGACACACATCTGAAAAGAAAGAAAGAAAAATGCAGGGTTTAGGAAGGAAGGTAGTGTTGACACATACGTACACACACATCTGACATAGAAAAAGAAAGGAAAGAAAGAAAGAAAAAGAAAGAAAGAAAGAAAGAAAGAAAGGAAAAGAAAGAAAGAAAGAATGAAAGGAAAAGAAAGAAAGAAATAAGGAAAAGAAAGGAAAAGAAAGGAAAGAAAGAAAGAAAGAAATAAAGAAAGGAAAAGAAAGAAAGAAAGAATGAAAGGGAAAGAAAGAAAGGGAGGGAGGAAGGAAGATGCAGGGTTTACATACATATGTACACACATCTGAAAAGAAAGAAAGAAAGAGAAAATAAGAAAGAAAGATGCAGGGTTTAGGAAGGAAGGAAGGGTAGACACATACGTACACACACATCTGACATTGAAAAAGAAAGGAAAGAAAGAAAGAAAGAAAGAAAGAGAAAAGGAAGGAAGGAAGAAAAGAAAGGAAAATTTTTCATATACATAAAATGTACATTTTAAAACAGACCTGTTTTATTTCTAGCTTTCTTATATATCCACAGCAGTACTGAACAGTGACACAACCCTAACTTATAGAAAACAGTTGGTGTTATAATAAGCAATTACAAAGTACAGCACAGCAGATAAGGCTATAGAGAATGAAAATGTGACATTCTATAAAGATAAAATGGATGTGTTATTAAAAAAGCAAAGATTTAGGGCGCCAGAGGTCATCGTCTGCTATTGGGGTTTTTGTTAAATGTGGAGTATCTGCACATGGTCATCCAGCTCCAGACACAGGGGCTCCGGCCAAATCTTTAATTAAGGAGTCCCTATCAGACAATGGTATGCAGTGCAAGGACAGGCAGCTTCATACATGACTAATGGCTCTGCTTTGAACCTTTGAGGTTTTAGATATCAAAGCTTCACAGCTGAGGAACTACTATAAAAAAAATGGTTTTAGATTTGTAAAAATCAATAGGTATTAAATATTATTCATTAGGCAGCCGTTCTGAATGTAAGTTATAACTTATTTTCTGAAAGGCTGTAAAAAGTCTTCTTGGACAAAGTTAATATGACTGCGACTGTAAAACAGAACTTCTAAAGGGGGACATTTACTATATTTCTGATCCTACATTCTGACTACAAACACAATGACACTAAATGTAAAAAATAAATAAATCCATAACCTTTATTGCACGTAGTGTTTTCCAAACAGTGTACCTCCAGCTGTTGCAAAACTACAACCTTTGGCTGTCGGGGCATGTTGGGAGTTGTAGTTTTGCAACAGCTAGAATCACGCTGTTTAGAAAACATTGTTGCAAAGGGACAGACAGAGGAATCCTAATAAAGATACAAAAGGTTCATTGTAGTCAGGGTTCAAGTCCTGCAGGAATGCATGGGAACTGAGTTCCTGCACTTTTTCCACAACAGGAACACCGTTCCCATTAGTAGAGTCCTGGAGGACCAGCCTTTGAGTGGAAGACTTCCCACACCTTTTTTTCACAGGGTTTGACCTCTGATTGTAGTGTATGGTGGGGATTCCATTCCAGACCTAAGTATGCTTCCATTAGTAATAATGGGATGAGAATTTTTTTGTAATCTTGTATAATTGCTATTAAAGATTATGTGTATGTATATTAGTCTATATGAACTGGGATATATAGGGTGTATTTAGATATATGGAGCAGAAGTACTGTTGACATTTTATAAAGAAATGGTCTATTAGAATCGATTCTGACAAATCCAAATTCATTACGAATTTCAGGAAAAATTTGATTCGCAACGAATGTGAATATCGCCGCAATTCGATCACGCAAAACGCTTCATTAAACTCCATTTAGCGCAGTCCAGGCTCCAGGGCATCTAAAATGGCGGATCCACATGTGAGGACATAGGGCAAGGAATCCTGGGAAGGTGAGAACAAGGATAAGCGGGATGACCCTGAATCACATGGAGGATGCAGCCTATCAGCAGCCAGTCACCCCTGTGATGTCACAGCCCTATATAATCAGCAGCCATATTGCGGCCAGTCACTTCAGCCTTTCATTGCAGAGATAGGGACAGACAGCACTGTGTGTTGGCCAGAAAAGCTTTTTTCCAGCAGCGATTCACCTCCTAGTCACATCAGTGTTCTGTTACACAGAGGGACAGAGGGCAGTGTGTGGCACAGTGTGTTGCATAGAACAGTAGCGATTCAGCTCAAGCCCAAGTCCTGCCTAGAAGCACTGATAGGGAAGGGCGTGAGATTGAGAGAGAAAATTTTGGGGGAAGTAAACAGCGACTGTGAGCGGCAGCACTGGTGTGTACTGCTGGTTGTTACGCCGAGCGCTCCGGGTCCCTGCTCCTCCCCGGAGCGCTCGCGGCGTTCTCCTCTATGCAGCGCCCCGGTCAGACCCGCTGACCGGGAGCGCTGCACTGACATTCACCATGGGGATGCGATTCGCATAGCAGGACGCGCCCACTCGCGAATCGCATCCCAAGCCACTTACCCCACCCGGTCCCTGGCTGTCATGTTCTGGCGCGCGCGGCTCCGCTCCCTAGGGCGCGCGCCAGCTCTCTAAGATTTAAAGGGCCAGTGCACCAGTGATTGGTGCCTGGCCCAATCAGTCTGATTAGCTTCCACCTGCTCCCTGTCCATATAACCTCACTTCCCCTGCACTTCCTGGCCGGATCTTGTTGCCTTTGTGCCTAGAGAAAGCTTACTGTGTTTACCTTTACTGTGTTCTTGACCTACTTCTATTACTATTTGACTACGAACCTTGCCGCCTTCCCCGACCTTCTGCTACGTCTGACCTTGCCTCTGCCTAGTCCTTCTGTCCATCGCCTTCTCAGCAGTCAGCGAGGTTGAGCCGTTGCCGGTGGATACGACCTGGTTGCTACCGCCGCTGCAAGACCATCCCGCTTTGCGGCGGGCTCTGGTGAAAACCAGTAGCAACCCTAGAACCGGTCCACCGACACGGTCCACGCCAATTCCTCGCTGACACAGAAGATCCACATCCAGCTAGCCGAATCCTAACACTGGTGTTGTACACAAATACTTTTTTAAGCGTACTGGAGCACACTGTCCTCCCCTCATAAGTGCATACCACATACGTACATCTAAGCGGTGTACAATTTTGCTCCTGTTAAAGTCTCAAGGGCCTAGATACTGTGAAAGGCCAGCTAAAAGTACAAACTGGATGGTGTTGTACACAAATACTTTTTTAAGCGTAGTGGAGCATATTGTACTCCCCTCATATACGCACTATGTCAGAAAAGTGCCAGGACATGCACAGAGGAGTGGCAGAGGCCTAAATTCATCAGGCAGAGGTCGCAGCAGCCTAGGGGCGAGTGGCAGCAGGAGTCACAGTGAGAGTGCTGAGCTCCAGGTATCAGCTAGTGGTTGTGTCTCGACCAGCAACCCATCTGCTGTCATCAATTGGTTAACACGGTCATCCACGTCATCACAACTTACATCTGACACCCCCAGTCAACAGTCAGTGGATTCCTCAGACACAACCATCAGCTGGTATGGCCCGGGAGCAGTTCCTGTCCTCCCATTGCCTCTGTCCTATGCTGTTCCCTCCCCCACAGAAGGATCTTATGCTATGTGTTTAGCTCCACTATTTAATGTTGACGATCTAGAGGACATTCAGCAGCTACTGCCCAACCAAGTGGAGGAGACATCTGCTGCTTCCTCTGCTAGGCGGGCAAGTAGTGATGAGGAGAGTGGCATGGGAGGTGGTGTTGCGAGCATTCAGACACTGTTGAGGAACCTAAGGAGGACATCAGTGACGTGCAGACACAAATCGATGATCATCAGGAGAAGAGGGTTGCAGGTTGCCCGTGAGGCAGCAGCTGAGCCAGCAAGATGGTAGCATGGTTGGCCTTCAGCATGGTGGGAGAAGTAGAAAGTCTGGAGCCAAACGTGTCCAGATTAGACCATCTGCTTCACGGCAGCTTACCTTCCCGGGAGGTAATGGAACAGTGGTTCCTGGAGTCGACAGCAGTAGTAGTCAATCACTGCGGACTGTTGGTGGAAAAATCACCTACTTGGCGGTGTGGCAGTTTTTTTATCAAGCATCCGGAGGAGGTTAACATGGCCACATGCAAGATGTGTCGGCAGAAGGTGAAGCGTGGCCAGGATCCCAATGTTGGCACGATGGCCCTGCGTCAACATAGGGCTCCGATGTGGTGGTCCAGCCTGCTGCATCACCCAGTGTCACACCACTCCCTGTTTCAGCCAGCCAAGGCTCCACCACCTCAGCTGAAGGAAGCTGTATGTCATATATATTTATACAGGGCCGGCATTTGGGGTGTGCAAGCTGTGCAGCCGCGCAGGGCGCCATTGCAACAGGGGCACCGGGCAGCCGACACAGCTCGCAGTGTAACAGGCCGGTGTGAGGTGGAATTTTGAGATCCCACGTGAAAACTTTCTTCCACTCCTCACTCAGCCCTCCGAAGATTGCCGAAGCTAGAGCTGGAGGAGGTACACGCCCCCTCCCTCATCTCCCCGAGCTCGGGAGGAAGCAGGTCTTTACCAGGCGAAAAAAGCCAGAGCAGGGGGAGAGAGGAGGAGCGCGGCTTCCGCATCTCCCCTCCCCTCGGAGGACGCAGGTCTGCATGGGGAGAAAGAAGCCAGAGCAGTGCTCCTCACCTCCCCTGTCTGTCTGTGTTTACTGAACAGGATGACAAAGTACACAGGCTGGGGATTCACTGCAGGGACTGGGGTATAAATCTCTGACTGGGGATGATTTCTATGTGAGAAGGGGGGACACAGGCTGGGAGTTGTAGTCCCTGTTTTGTGTGTGTGTTTGTGTGTGTATGCTAGTGGTTCCCAACCAGGGAATGCTGGGAGTTGTAGTCTCTGTTATGTGTGTGTATGCTAGTGTTTCCCAACCAGGGAATGCTGGGAGTTGTAGTTAAATTATCTGTAATAAAAAAAAAAATATTTGTGTATGTTTATGGGGTAATGGGGGGGGGGTTGGGGGGCGCCCCAAGGTTAGCTCGCACAGGGCGCCTGAACACCTAAGGCCGGCCCTGTGTATATATGTACATATATATATATATATATATATATATATATATATATATATATAATCCCAAAATAAAGCAGCACTACTTATCCAGTCCAACCAAAAAATTGGTGCCAGCGTCCCAAATGAATTGATCAGAGTCCATCCAAGATAAGAACCAGATACAGGCGCAGCACTCCAACAAAATAAGTGGTTTAATATCTCATGTCAGCATTACAACTGTAATGCTGACATGAGATATTAACCCCTTAAGGACCAGGCCATTTTACACCTTAGGACCGGAGCGTTTTTTGAACATCTGACCACTGTCACTTTAAACATTAATAACTCTGAAATGCTTTTACCTATCATTCTGATTCCGAGATTGTTTTTTCGTGACATATTCTACTTTATGTTATTGGTAAAATTTTGTCGATACTTGCATAGTTTCTTAGTGAAAAATTCCAAAATTTGCTGAAAAAATTGAAAATTTTGCATTTTTCTAACTTTGAAGCTCTCTGCTTGTAAGGAAAATGGATATTCCAAATAAAAAAATGTATTCACAAATACAATATGTCTACTTTATGTTTGCATCATAAAATTGACATGTTTTTACTTTTGGAAGACACCAGAGGGCTTCAAAGTTCAGCAGCAATTTTCCAATTTTTCACAAAATTTTCAAACTCACTATTTTTCAGGGACCAGTTCAGGTTTGAAGTGGATTTGAAGGGTCTTCATATTAGAAATACCCCACAAATGACCCCATTATAAAAACTGCACCCCCAAAGTATTCAAAATGACATTCAGTCAGTGTTTTAACCCTTTAGGTGTTTCACAGGAATAGCAGCAAAGTGAAGGAGAAAATTCACCATCTTCATTTTTTACACTCACATGTTCTTGTAGACCCAATTTTTAAAATTTTACAAGGGCTAAAAGGAGAAAATTTATATGTTTATTTGTAGCCCAATTTCTCTTGAGTAAGGACATACCTCATATGTCCATGAAAAGTGTTCGGCGGGCGCAGTAGAGGGCTCAGAAGCGAAGGAGCGACAAGGGGATTTTGGAGAGTATGTTTTTCTGAAATGGTTTTTGGGGGGCATGTTGAATTTAGGAAGCCCCTATGGTACCAGAACAGCAAAAAATCCCCACATGGCATACCATTTTGGAAACTAGACCCCTTGGGGAACGTAACAAGGGGTAAAGTGAACCTTAATACCCCACAGGTGTTTCACGACTTTTGCATATGTAAAAAAATATATATATTTTTTCACTAAAATGTGTGTTTCCCCCCAAATTTCAAATTTTTGCAAGGGTTAATAGCAGAAAATACCCCCCAAAATTTGTAACCCCATCTCTTCTGAGTATGAAGGTACCCCATAAGTGGACCTGAAGTGCACTACGGGCGAACTACAATGCTCAGAAGAGAAGGAGTCATATTTGGCTTTTGGAGAGCAAATTTTGGTCGGGGGGCATGTCGCATTTAGGAAGCCCCTATGGTGCCAGGACAGCAAAATAACCCCACATGGCATACCATTTTGGAAACAAGACCCCTTGAGGAACGTAACAAGGGGTACAGTGAGTATTTACCCCCCACTGGTGTCTGTCAGAACTTTGGAACAGTGAGCTGTACAAATTTTTTTATTTGCACAGCCCACTGTTCCAAAGATCTGTCAGACACCAGTGGGGTGTAAATTCTCACTGCACCCGTCATTACATTCCGTGAAGGGTGTAGTTTCCGAAATGGGGTCACATGTGGGTTTTTTTTTTTGCGTTTGTCAAAACTGCTGTAACAATCAGCCACCCCTGTGCAAATCACCTCAAATGTACATGGTGCACTCTCCCTTCTGGGCCTTGTTGTGCGCCCCCAGAGCACTTTGCGCCCACATATGGGGTATCTCCGTAGTCGGGAGAAATTGCATTACAAATTTTGGGCGGCGTTTTTCCCTTTTACCTCTTGTCAAAATGAAAAGTATAGGGCAACACCAGCGTGTTAGTGAAAAAAAGGGGTTAAAGGAGAAAAAGCCCCCAAAATATTTAACACAGTTTCTCCCGAGTACGGTGATACCCCATATGTGACCCTAAACTGTTGCCTTGAAATACGACAGGGCTCCAAAGTGAGAGCGCCATGCGCATTTGAGGCCTGAATTAGAGATTTGCATAGGGGTGGACATAGGGGTATTCTACGCCAGTGATTCCCAAACAGGGTGCCTCCAGCTGTTGCAAAACTCCCAGCATGCTTGGACAGTCAACGGCTGTCCGGCAATACTGGGAGTTGTTGTTTTGCAACAGCTGGAGGCTCCATTTTGGAAACAGTGGCATACCGGACGTTTTTCATTTTTATTGGGGAGGGGAGGGGGGGCTGTCTAGGAGTATGTGTATATGTAATGTTTTTTTTTACTTTTTATTTTATTTTGTGTTAGTGTAGTGTTTTTAGGGTACAGTCACACGGGCGGGGGATTACAGAGAGTTCCCGCTGCGAGTTTGAGCTACCGCGCAAAATTTGCTGCGTCGCAAACTTGCAGCCTGATACTCACTGTAAGCCCCCTGCTCATGTGAATGTACCCTGTACATTCACAGGGGGAGGGGACCTCCAGCTGTTACAAAACTACAACTCCCAGCATGCACAGTTTATCAGTGCATGCTGGTAGTTATATTTTTGCAACAGCTGGAGGCACACGGTTGGGAAACACTGAGTTAGGAAACAGACAATGTTTCCCAACCAGTGTTCCTCCTGTTGTTTAAAACCACAACTCCCAGCATTCTCAGGCATGCTGGGAGTAGTAGTTCGGCAACATCTTTAGAGCCAGATGTTGCCGAACTACAACTCCCAGCATGCTGGGAGTTGTAGTTTTGCAACATCTGGAGGACTACAGTTTGCAGACCACTAATACAGTGGTTCCCAATCTGTGCCCTTCCAGATGTTGCAAAACTACAACTCCCAGTATGCCAAAACTGTCCAGGCATGCTGGGAGTTGTAGTTCTGCAACATCTGAAGGGCCAGATGTTACAGAACTACAACTCCCAGCATGCCTGGACAGTAAGGGCATGCTGAGGATGTGTAGTTTTGCAACATCTGGAAGGGCACAGTGGTCTCCAAACTGTGGACCTCCAGATGTTGCAAAACTGCAACTCCCAGCATGCCCAGACGCCAAGGGCTGTCTGGGCATGCTGGGAGTTGTAGTTTACACGGTCCCATTACAGCAATGCATGTCGCTTTACGGCGACGTGCATTGCTGTAAAGGGCCCGACAGCGGCTGAAGATCTACTCACCTGTCGCCGCTGCCGCCATCTTCCTCGCCGGGATCCGGGTCTTCAGGGACGAGGTAAGTACCGGGGCTGGTCCCCAGCACTCCCCCGTCCCCCGCCGCGTCCTCCGGTCTTCCTCCCGTCCTCTCCGGACTTCCGGGGGCCGGGCAGGGCGGGAGAAAGTACCCGCCCCCCCCTTGCGATTGGTCGTTTAGTTAACCGACGGATCGCAGGGGATCGGAGGAGGTGGCCGGCTTGCCACCTCGCTCCGATACTTCTGCATGGTACTGGCTGTCAGCCGGGATCATGCGAAATTACCGGGCGGTCGGGTCCCAGAGACCTGATCAGCCCGGTATCGCCGCAGATCGCAGCCCGGTCGGCCCCCCTCGGCGTTTGCCCTTGGTGCCTGCTGAAGGATTTCAGCAGGCATCCAGTTCCGATCTCTGCCCGGCGAGCGGCAGAGACCGGAAATACAACAGGACGTTCTCTAACGTCCTTGGGCATTAAAGCCCAGGTAGTGAGGACGTTAGAGAACGTCCTATGTCCTTAACAGGTTAAATCACTTATTTTGTTGGAGTGCTGCGCCTGTATCTGGTTCATATATATATATAGCACTGATAAAACGTGAGAAAAATCAAAACTTCACTTTTACTGCATTCCCATACAATATGTGAAAGTTAAACATATCAAAAAATGAGGTGCAAAAATGTTCGGCCGACACCTTATTGCTGAAAATAAAGTTCAAAGAAAAAACGGCAGTCATTTCTTTCATTTGTTGGGATGAGCACACCCAAAAATACACACTGTTCTAATAGGTCTCTATACCTGTTTTTGTTGTACAACAGATTCATGTAATGTTGCATCAAGCGCTGCTTACAGTGTGCATTTTTAATTTCTCATGCATCCTATGTAACTTATGCAAATGCCCATAGTTAATATGCACAACAGTCCATACCCACGTATAGTATTGCAGTTGTTAGAGTTCACACATGATGCTATAGTCCATATATCTGGTAATGGATATGTGTCTCCATACAGTACTGCACACTATATAATGTATTCGCACCTCCGATTATCTATACACATTTGAAATGTGGCCGATATACTTTCACCCCTGTGTGAGGTTACTGTTCATCTGGGTAATTATGCAGCGATATTATGCTGAAAAATACCTGAGATCGCGAACTTGCTTCAACATCAGCGTGTCCAAACTGTACAGCAATCCTCGCCGTGGTTCACATCACCTGCGATTTCCTGTTCAGGTATCCCGGACTTGATTCTGCATTTTGGTGTTCAGCCTAAGGTGCTGTCGCCGTGGTTCTTTCTGCAAAGGATCCAATTCATAGGATTTGATTCAACGTGTTTCCTGCTGTAAATTTCATTTTGAATCAAAGTAGTACAGCTATTAGATTCCAAATATCTTTTCAGCTGTCAGTTAGCGTGGTGCCGATACAGCTCTGATGGCGGCCATAGATAAAATAATTTTGCGGTCATACTTTTAAACACACCCACAGAAACTCCCCTGCTACATACGTAATTTTGCTACCTGTTCACCTGTGCACAGCAGTCATCTGGAAAGCTAAGGTATGTGCTTCTAGGGATTGGGTAACTATTTAATACCCTTTCTATATATTTCAATGTTGATAGGTATCTATATCTGTTTGTATTACCAGGATACTATTAGTATAGAATAAAGGACATTTGGTTGTTTCCTAGAGTTTTATTTGTTTATACTATAAAAAAAAACTCCTACTGGTAAATAGTTGTACTTTTGTCAATATAGCACACCGTAACTCACCAAGAGGGCTAGCTTCATAAATGTACATGGATATTGCAGGAGGCCATCATTATGAATGCTTATTACTCAAGGTAGAGATGAGCAAACTTTTGAAAAATTTGATTCGGCCGATTCACCAATATTTTACTGTTATTCAGAATAACATGCAGATTACCGGCATCGCTTTTAGAATAACTGCCACAGAGTGGCACAATGACAGAGCCTGGGGGTGGCATCAGTATGAGGAGACCATGTAGTGGCTGAATGACACAGTGTGGAGGTGTTGGCAGCATGAAGAGACCATATGGTGGCTGAATGACACAGCTTGGAGGAGGCTGAAGCATGAGGAGACCATATAGTGGCTGAATGACACAGCGTGGAAGTTTTGGCAGCATGAGGAGACCATATAGTGGCTGAATGACACAGTGTGGAGTTGTTGGCAGCATGAGGAGACCATATAGTGGCTGAATGACACAGCTTGGATGAGGCTGAAGCATGAGGAGACCATATAGTGACTGAATGACACAGCGTGGAGGTGTTGACAGCATGAGGAGACCATATAGTGGCTTAATGACACAGCGTGGAGGTGGTGGCAGCTTCAGGAGACCATATAGTGTCTGAATGTCACAGCCCGGAGTTGGTGGCAGATAAAGAGACAATAGGGCTTCACAATCTCTAATAATAAAAGATGAATTTTGAAATTGCAATTGAAGATTAGAGATGTCACAAATTGTTTGCCGGCGAACAGTTCCTGGCAAATTTCGCATGTTCGCGTTCGCATCGCCGAACATATGTGAAGTTCGATCTGCCCCCTATACTTTAACATTGCAGTAAACTTTGACCCTGTGAGTCAGAGTCAGGAGACACATTACAGCCAATCAGCAGCAGTCCCTCCCTTCCAGACCCTCCTACCTCTTGCACGGACGACATTTTAGCCTCATTCAGCATGCTGCAGGCTTAGGAAGTGGAGGGTTAGAGAAGATGCTCCTGCTGTATAGGGAAAGCGATAGCTAGGTTGCTGCTAGGTGGTGTATTCAGGGTCCAGTTTACTCCTAAAGCACTAGTGCTTTAAGGACAGCACCCAAAAAAGCCCTTTTTAGGGCTGAAAGATATCAGTCCTGGTTGGGAGGGAACCGCTGGTTAAAAGGGGTACTCCAGAATCAAACTTAAGTTCCTTCAAGCAACTAACTACTACAGTATTCAAAGGGCTGAAAGATATCAGTCCGTGTGTTTTGCAACAGCTGTAGGCACCCTGGTTGGGGACCACTGCTTAAAAGGGGAACTCCGCTGGCAAGCTTTTTTTCTTTAAAGCAACTAACTACTACAGTATTCAAAGGGCTGAAATATATCAGTCCGTGTGTTTTGCAAAAGCTGGAGGCACCCTGGTTGGGGACCACTGCATAAAAGGGGAACTCCGCTGGCAAGTTTTTTTTGCTCATTGTCACACTAGTGCAAATCACATTAGGTGTGACAGTTGTGAAAATTAAAAAAAATACCTTTTTTGGCTGTTGAATAAAATCAGGTGTCACTGTTAGTTCACATCACAATTGCCATTTTTCCTGCCTGCAGGGCAAATTGTGTCACCCTAGTGCAAATCACATTAGGTGTGACATTTGTGCAAATAAAAAAAAAAACTTTTTTGGCTGTTAAATAAAATCAGTCGTCACTGTTAGTTCACGTCACAGTTGCCATTTTTCTGGATTACCTCACCTTTCTTAAGATGAATCAGGGATGGACACTGGGCGATACATTTGACTGAACAAGGCCTGATCAGATGAGCTTCCTTGGCCTAAAAATGGTCCACACACTGCTGTATTTGAACACTTGAATGCCGGATGACTTGCGTGACTTATCTGCCTCCAACTAGGGTTCAAGCCGTAATGTTTTAGGGCACTTTCTGCCTGGCAAAACAAACAGAAATTTTTCAGGCTGCTGCTACAGCAGCAGCTGCGACAATACCAAATTTTCCAGCCAGGTGTACATGCCTAATTTTTCTGGCCTCTGCTGTTGCACTTGTCATGGTGCTGCAATTTTTATGGCCGCTGCTACAGCTGCGACAATACCAAATTTTCCTGCCAGGTGTACATGCCTAATTTTTCTGGCCTCTGCTGCTGCAATTGTTATGGTGCTGCAATTTTTATGGCCGCTGCTACAGAAGCGGCTGCAACAATGCCAAATTTTTCAGGCATGTGTACATGCCTAATTTTTCAGGTACTCTCTGCTGACATCTCGGTCCATTTTTGCAACCTTGGATATTAGATGTATGCTAAGGGTAGCATGGTGGCTCAGAGATTAGCACTGCTGCCTTGCAGCGCTGGGGCCTTGTGTTGAAATCCCACTATGTGCTGCCTCAAGGGGGGATCTAACTATGTGCTGCCTAATATGGGGGAATCTTATGTGCTGCCTAAAGGGGAGCTTTAACTATGTGCTGCCAAATATGGGGGAATCTATGTGATGCCTACAGGGGGGATCTAACTATGTGCTGCCTAATATGGGGGAATCTATGTGCTGTCTAAAGGGGGGAATCTAACTATGTGATGCCTAAAGGGGGGCTCCATGTGCTGCCTAAAGGGGGCTAAAGCATGTTATTCCAAACCATTTAGGAATAATAGGTGATTTTTGCCCTTTATGGATTAAAACCAGACTCTGCATCAACTATGTAATTTTCCATGAGAGTTTTGCCATGGATCCCACTCCGGCACGCCACAGTCCAGGTGTTAGTCCCCTTGAAACAACTTTTAAATCACTAGTGTGGCCAGAAAGAGTCCCTGTGGGTTTTAAAATTCGCCTTCCCATTGAAGTCAATGGCGGTTCGCCCGGTTCGCAAACTTTTGCGGACGTCCGCGGTTCATGAACCGAAAATTTTATGTTCGCGACATCACTATTGAAGATGTATGGTACCTAGTGATACCATAAGCATATATAGGTAATGTCCTAGGCTCTGCAGCATCACTAAACCATTTAGTTGCTCAATAACACATACAGGAGCAACATGAGTACACAAGAGGGATTCACAACCCTTAACATTAATAGGTGAATGTTGATATCTCTATTGAAGATGCATGTTAGCTAGTGTTACCATCAAAAAATGTAAGGCCCAAGCCCAGAAGCATCAGTAAGCCAAGTAATTCATGAAAGACACAGCAGCAGTCAGGAGCAGGTATCAGCAGTATACCTGAGGGTTTCATAACCCCTTACCTTGAAAGATGAATGTTGAAATTTCTATTAAGCATGTATTTAGCTTGTGCTAAACATCCAAAAATTTAAGACCCAAGCCCAGAAGCATCAGTAAGCCAATTAGTTCCTGAAAGACACAGAAGCAGTCAAGAGCAGGCGTCAGCAGTACACCTGAGGGTTTCATAACCCCTTAGATTAATTATTAAAGATTAATGTTGAAATTTCTATTAAGCATGTATTTTTCTAGTGTTAAACATCCAAAAATGTAAGGCCTAAGCCCAGAAGCATCAATAAGCCAAGAAGTTCCTGAAACACACAGTCAAGAGCAGGCATCAGCAGTACCCAAGAGGGTTTCATCACCCCTTACATTGAAAGATCAATGTGGAAATTTATATTAAGCATGTATTTAGCTCATGCTAAACATCCAAACATGTAAGGCCCTAGCTCAGAAGTATCAGTAAGCCAAGTAATTCCTGAAAGACACAGAAGCAGTCAGGAGCAGGCATCAGCAGTACCAAAGAGGGTTTCATAACCCCTCACATTGAAAGATCAATGTTGAAATTTCTATTAAGCATGTATTTAGCTCGTGCTAAACATCCAAAAATTTAAGGCCCAAGCCCAGAAGCATCAAAAAGCCAAGTAGTTCCTGAAACACACAGTCAGGAGCTGGCATCAGCAGCCAGAGGGTTTCATAAGCCCTTAGATTGAAAGATCAAAGTTGAAATTTCTATTAAGCATTTATTTAGCTTGTGCAAAACATCCAAAAATTTTAGGCCCAAGCACAGAAGCATCAGTAAGCCAAGTATTTCCTGAAAGACACAGAAGCATTCAGGAGCAGGCATCAGCAGTACACCTGAGAGTTTCATAAAACCTTTACATTGAAAGATCAACGTTGAAATTTCTATTAAGCATGTATTTAGCTCGTGCTAAACATACCAAAATTTAAGGTCCAAGCCCAGAAGCATCAGTAAGCCATGTAATTACTGAAAGACACAGGAGCAGTCAGGAGCAGGCATCAGCAGTACACCCGAGGGTTTCATAACCCCTTACATTGAAAGATCAAAGTTGAAATTTCTATTAAGCATATATTTAGCTCATGCTAAACATCCCCAAATTTTAGGCCCAAGCCCAGAAGCATCAGTAAGCCAAGTAGTTCCAGAAAGACACAGAAGCAGTCAGGAGCAGGCATCAGCAGTACCCAAGAGGGTTTCATAACCCCTTTACATTGAAAGATCAAAGTTGAAATTTCTATTAAGCATGTATTTAGCTCATGCTAAACATCCAAAAATGTAAGGCCCAAGCCCAGAAGCATTAGTAAGCCAGGCAATTCCTAGAAGACACAGGAGCAGTCAAGAGCAGCCATCAGCAGTACACCAGATGGTTTCATAACCCCTTACATTGAAAGATCAATCTTGAAATCTCAATTAAGCATTTATGTTAGCTAGTAGTTAGCTACCAGAACATATTTGGAGTTAATATCCCAGTCCCGGTAGCATCAGAAAACGATATATTGGCTGAATGACACAGCCTAGGGGTGGGGAAAGCATGAGGAGCCCATGTAGTGTCTGAATGGTACAGCCTGAAGGTGGCTGAAGCATGAGGAGACCATTGAAATACAAGAATGTTAAATAGAAATCTAAGATTTTGAAATTGAAATTGAGGATTTTGAAATGGAACTTTTAACTCCCAAGTTTTAGTGGCCCGGGCCCCTGCATGTGGGTACAAAGGACCTAATCTAACAAGGAGTTCCATGTCACATGTCAGCACAATGACAGAGCCTGGAGGTGGCATCAGTAGGAGAAGACCATATAGTGTCTGAATGGCACAGACTGGAGTTGGCTGGCTGAAGCATGAGGAGACCCCAGGGCTTCACAAAAATTGCCATAATACCACATGACATTCAAAATAATAAAATGATAGACACATTCTCTGAAGAAAAGTATTCTTCATTAGATGACAATATGAGTATTGTGTGTTCCAGTGACATTAGCTCATCAGAGAAACAGGAAAGCATGATACAACTTAATTCTGCAGCTGAAGAACCACAACAAAGAATGAACGACTTAAAGCCAATTGGAACTGAGGAACTTCAAAATGGTAAATCTACCACCTGGGATAGTCAGTCAATTCCAACAGTCAGTATACACAGTTCCCTGTTTCTGCTTCTCCTTGGCAATATTCCTTTTATTACTGGTCTGGTATGAACATGGCAATAATGCTGGGAGAGTAAGTCAAGGATAGTCACATGTTTCCTACAATACACAGTCAATATATGAAGACCATATAGTGGATGAATGACACAGCCTGGAGGTGGCTGAAGCATGAGGATACCATATAGTGGCTGAATGGCACAGCCTGGATGTGACATGAGGAGTCCTGAAAGTGACCCTAATGCAAGGAATTTCTGAAACTGGGGACCAGCACCTTAATTATGTTTTGCAGTATCCATGGCAGCACAATGAGAGATCCTGGAGGTTGTAGCATCAGCATTAGGAGACCATAGAGCAGTACAATTATAGAGCCTGGAGGTGGCAGCATCAGCGTGAGGAGACCATAGAGCAGCACAATTATAGAGCCTGGAGGTGGCAGCATCAGCATGAGGAGACCATAGAGCAGCACAATTATAGAGCCTGGAGGTGGCACCATTACCATGAGGAGACCATAAGGTGGCACAATGACAGAGCCTGGAGGTGGTAGCATCATTATGAGTAGACCATATGGTGGCACAATGACAGAGCCTGGAGGTGGCAGCAGCAGCATGAGGGCCATGCCAACTGAGGGTTGAGTGTGAGGAACCCACCGACTGTTGACTGGGGGTGTCGGATGTCATTTGAGATGAAGTGGATGACCAAGTGAACCGATCAATCACGGCTGCAGGGTAGCTGGTCGCGACACGACTGCTAGCTGACACCGGGAGCTCAGACCTCTCGCTGTGACTCCGGCTGGCAAACACCCCTACTCTGCTGCGACCTCTGCCTGTGCCTGATGAATTTAGGCCTCTGCCACTCCTCTGTGCATGTCCTGGCAATCCTCTTCCTGACATACTTATTGCGTACATGAGGGGAGTACAATACACTTCACTACACTTAAAGCAGTATTTCTCTAGAACAGCAGCAGGTGTGTACTATTGGCTGTCCCTTCACAGTATCTAGGCCCTTGACAGATTAACAAGTACAAAATAGAACACTACTTAGATGTAGGAAAGCGTTATGCACTGATGAGGGCAGAAAAATGAGCTACAATATGCCTAAAAACTCAGAATTTTTGTAAAACACCAGCCGGTGAGTACTAGTGCTTGGACTTTCAAAGTATGAAGGACCTTGACAGATTAACAGTTACAAAATGGTACACTACTTAGATGTACGTATGTGGTATTTACTGATGAGGGCAGAAAAATGTGCTACAACACACATTAAAAACTCTGTATTTTTGTAAAACACCAGCCGGTGATTACTATTGCTTGGACTTTCACAGTATGTAGGCCCTTGACAGACTAACAGGTACAATATGGTACACTACTTAGATGTAGATATGTGGTATGCACGTATGAGGGCAAAAAATGTGCTACAGTACACTTGGAAAACCTATTTTCATAAAACAACAGCCAGTGCACTACTTAGATGTAGATATGTGGTATGCACGTATGAGGGCAAAAAATGCACTACAGTACACTTAGAAAACATATTTTCATGAAACAACAGCCAGTGATTATTTTTCCCTGGCCTTTCACTGTATGTAGGCTTGTTACAGATTAACAGGTACAAAATAGTACACTACTTTGATGTACGTATGCAGTATGCACTGATGAGGGCAGAAAAATGCGTTACAATACGCATTAAACACCAGCCGGTGAGTACTATTGCTCGGACTTTCACAGTATGTAGGCCCTTCACAGATTAACAGGTACAATATGGTACACAACGTAGATGTAGGTATGTGGTATGCACGTATGAGGGCAAAAAAATGCTCTACAGTACACTTGGAAAATGTATTTTCATAAAACAACAGCCAGTGATTATTTTTCCTTAGCCTTTCACTGTATGTAGGCTTGTTACAGATTAACAGGTACCAAAAAGTGCACTACTTAGATGTAGGTACGTGGTTTACATGTATGAGGGCAAAAAAATGCGCTACAGTACACTTGGAAAACTTATTTTCATGAAACAACAGACAGTGATTAGTTTTGTGCTCGTATGAGGGCAGAAAAATGCACTACAGTCTGATGAAAAAAAATTGCACAGCAGCTGAACACAACAGTGCAGCACAAAAAAAAATATTAACCCCTTAAGGTCCCCATTTTGGCCTTAACCCCTTAAGGACCAATACAAATAAACCTGTACGCCCCTGAAAGACCAGGCCTGTTTTTTCAAATCAGGGATGTCTGTCTTTATTAGAGAATAACTCTGGTAACGTTTTGCCAAACACGATAATTCTGACATTGTTTTTTCGTCACAAGTTGTCCTTCGTGTACATAGTAAAAGTAAGCCGATATCATTTGTAGTTTTTTTTTTACAATGTAAAAAATCATGACATTTTTACAAAAAATTAAGATTTTTTGCTATTTTAACACTAATAGGTTGCATATATTTATACATAATGACCAAATAGTTTATGAAACTTATACTTTCAGATGTCTACTTTATTTTGACGTCATTTTTTTGTTTTTAATTAACATTTTAAATTAGTTAGAAGCCTAACAATTTAACTTGAAATTTAGAAAATTTAGAAAATTTGAAAAGTACATCTTTTTTTGTGTGCTATACAAGGTTTGCATAAATTAAAAGGTAGTAGAACATAGGAACACCCCCCCCCAAATGACCCCATTTTCAAAACTAGACCCCTCAAGGTATTCGCTAGGGGGTACAGTGAGTATTTTAACACCATAGTTTTTTGGCAGGAATTATTACAAAGTTAGTGTTAAAAATTCGAAATTTGCAATTTTTCACAAATGCATCATTTGGGGGACATATTTTTTGTACATCACTTCTGATATTGAAAGAAATGCACCCTATATTTTATTTAGCTGCTTGTCCCATGTTCGGAAATACCCCTGCTTTGGCCATATATGGTTCCTTGGCCGCGTGGTAGGACTCAGAAAGAGAGGAGCGCCATTTGACTTTCAGAGCAGAACAGTACCCCCACCCTCACAAGTGACCCCATTTATATACCGCACCCCTACAAGTTATTGGCTGGACCAGGGACCTCTCTCATTGATCGTTGGTCGGCTTGCAGTATAACGCGTCTGTCTGTGACAGTTAAGGCTCCTGATGGATATATCCGCCATGTTGTGGGAATAAGTACCCGCTCATGGTGAATATATCCATCACTGCTGCGGCTGGGTAGCTCAGTGTGTCCGCTCATGACTGCTGGCGAAATCCGCCGCTATGAGTGGATACACAAAGCTACCCAGCCACAGCAGGGAGCTCATTACCGTGACTGCTGCATAATGTGTAGGATCACATAGTGGATATCCGCAGCATATTACATGCTGGGGATGTCCGCCAATGCGATCCTACACATTATGCATTTTTTTTTATTAGATTCATTTAATAATGTATTTTTAATAAAAAATTGTATTTATTTTTATTTATTTATTAATTTTTATTTATTTTTACACTTTTATTTTATTTATTTATTTATTTTTACACTTTTTAATGCTTTGGAATACTTAGTATTCCAAAGCATTGCAGTTATATACTGCCTGCCAGTTTTCACTAGCAGGCAGCATATTAGGACGTGCCTCAGGCAATGCCTAGGGCAGACCTAGGGGGTCTTTGTAGGACCCCCGGCTGCCCAGGTATGCAGCAGCACTCCGCGATGCTCCGGGGTGCTGCAGGAGAGACAGAGGGAGCCCCCTCCCTCTGTCAGAACTCCTTACAGCACGCGGTCACTTCTGACCGCGGCTGTAAGGGTTAAACTGTCGGGAATGAAGTGAACTTCACTCCCGGCATTGCGGCAGGTCCCGGCCAGCCGCGGCCATACACAGCACCCCGCGATCGCGATGTGGGGTGCTGCAGAGGAGACAGAGGGAGCCCCCTCCCTCTGTCATAACACTTACAGCCCGCGGTCACTTCCGACCACGGCTGTAAGGGTTAAAACTGCCGGGACCGAAGTTTACTTCGGTCCTGGCAGTGCAGCAGGGTCCCGGCTGTGTGATACAGCCGAGTCCCTGCCGCGATCTTGTGGGTGCACTGGGCAGCACCCACGAGAATAATGGACGAGTATGGACGTCCAGGTGCGGGAACGGCCGCCAACCTGGACGTCTATACTCGTCCGTGGTCGTTATCGGGTTAAGGACCAGACCAAATTTATTTTTGCATTTTCGTTTTTCCTCCTAGCCTTCTAAAAATCATAACTCTCTTTTATTTCCATCCATAGATCCATATGAGGGCTTGTTTTTTGCGTCATCGATTGTACTTTGTAATTACATCACTTATTTTACCATAAAATGTACGACACAACCAAACAAATATTATTTATGTGGGAAAATTGAAAAGCGCAATTTAGCAAATTTTGGAAGGTTTTGTTTTCACGCTGTACACTTTCCGGTAAAAATGACATGTTTTCTTTATTCTTTGGGTCAATCAGATTAAAATGATACTCATGATATATGCCTTTCTATAATTGTACCGCTTAAAAAAAATCTCAAACCATTTTAACTAAATTAGTATGTTTGAAATTCCCTATTTTGACCACCTATAACGTTCTAATTTTTTCATATATAGGGCGGTATGAGGGCAAATTTTTTGCTTCATGATCTGTAGTTTTTATCAGTACCACTTTTGCTTAGGTTTTACTTTTTATTCATTTTTTCTTCTTCTTTTTTTAAATAAAATGTGACAAAAAAAGCTGCAATTTTGGATTTTATTTTTTTACGTTTACGCCGTTCACCGTATGGGATAATTAACAATATATTTTAATAGTTCAGACTTTTACGCATGCTGCAATACCAAATATGTGTATACATTTTTTTTACGCTTTTTTGGGGGTAAAATGGGAAAAACGGACGTTTTACTTTTTTATTGGGGGAAGGGATTTTTCAAAATTTTAAACTTTTTTATTTTACATTTTTTTTACATTTTTTTTTACACTTTTTATGTACCCATAGGGGTCAATTCACAGCAATCAGTTGATTGCTAATACTGTTCAGTGCTATGTATAGGACACAGCACTGCTCAGAATTATCAGTCATCTTCTGCTCTGGTCTAATCGATCTCAGAAAAGAATAGAAGACCCCGGGAGATGGCCGGAGATCCCCTCACCTGGCTCTGGCCGTCTCCTGGGGTCTTCTGCTCTGGTCTGAGATCGAGCAGACCAGAGCAGAAGATGACCGATAATACTGAGCAGCGCTGCGGGCGATCCGATCATCCATTCAAAGTATCGCACTGCTGCAGATGCCGTGATCTGTATTTATCACGGCATCTGAGGGATGTCCGCCATTACGGGCGGGTCCCTGGCTACTGATAGCAGCCGTGACCTGCCAGGCATGACGCCCGCACCGCTCCGATGCTCGCGATCATGGTGGCGCATAAATGTACGTCATGGTTTGCTAAGTACCACGTCACCATGACATACATTTACGTCCATTGTCGTTAAGGGGTTAAGAATGGTGTGACCTGCAGGTTATTACACCGTCTACAGACTAGTATAAGCAGCTGATGATTTCTTGTGGAAAAAATACACAGAATTGCGCTGAAAAATCATTCCTGCCTCCTGTGATACGGCTCATGAAGTTAAGGCAGCTTGTTGATATGTATGAGGCAACGAAAAGCTATCTGCCCCTCTCTCATAAAATGCTGAATAAAGTGATTGGGAGGTCTATGGCTGGCATAAAAATTCTTCTCAGTGAGAACAAGCAAAGCACTGCACTGCTCTCTGTCCACAACGCTGATGTGACTAGCAGTTGGAAGTGGAACGCTGCGGTATGATAAATTCAGCTTGTCTGTGTAACACACAGAGGCACGCAGCCGTCCTCTCTCTGCAGTGTATGGCATGAAATGAGCAGCGATAAAATGTCTGCCGATTATATAGGGCTGTGACATCACAGGGGTCAATGAATGCTGATTCAGGGGTCATCCCGCCTACCTCCCTTCCCTCCCTGCATTCCCGCCTTCCCAGCATCCCATGCCCCATGTACTGACATGTGGATCCGCCATTTTAGGTGTGCCGGAGCCTGGAAAGCTGTAAAATGAAGTTTAGTGGAGCGATTCGCGCAATAGAATTGCGGCGATATTCGCGTTAGTTGCAAATCAAATAAATTGTGAAATTCGTAACGAATTTGGGTTTGTCTGCTTCGATTCGCTCATCTCTAACTCTATCATTTACCCCTTAGGTCCTCGGTGATATAATCAAATGGTGAAACTAGGCAAATATACACTGGCAATACCGGATAGATTGCAAAGGTATAAACCTAATTATAATTTCTTGATATAATTACTATTGCATTACAGTATAAGGTAAATGACGTTGAATGAAATGGAATGAATGTGGGATCCAAATGACTACATAAAACTAGTGTAAGAAATAAAATCATTTAACCCATACGGACGCACAGTCTGCAACCTACATGTCCATTCAGCTTCACGTTGAAGTAGAAGTCGATCCCATTTGCCACCTCTTTGTGGTGGCTTCACCACTTTCACTATCTGTGCCTTCAAACCTGAGACACTTTGATGGCACTTTTTAAAGTGAAGAGCTACTGGAGTGTTTCTGTCATTAATGATGTCCCCCAAATGTTCCTGAAGAAGTTTTTTAAAGGGGTGAAAAGTCTTCCCCACATAATTTTTGGGACATTTACATGTCAATAGATATACCAATCCTAAGGTACTGCAGTTGGCAAAATGTCTCATGTTGAATTCCTCCCCCATGGTCACACTCCTAAATGTCTTACTTGTCAGTACATATGGACAGACAGAGCAGTGACCACAGGGGTAGGAAGGTGCGCGGGTTCAGGTATGTCCTTCATACAAGGACATACTGGCTAATGTCTGAATTTTAAAATCAGTGTTGAGGGTTAGCCAATGTCATTGTCTACATCTACCACAGTAGTGTACCTATATTCCTGTATTATTCTAATTGTTACACATTCACACCATCTATCTGGTGTAGGATCCCATTGTGGCACTTGTAATCTGCTGCAGGCATCCCCCATTGTATGCATTTTTATGCTGGGGATTGGCTAGCAATGAACTACAAGGGCAGGATCTACTCCCCCAGCATAAATGCACAATTGTACAACTGCATTTGGGGTTGAGCACCTCCAGCCATTTGAGACCACGTTTTTGTTATTGTCACAGGGGTAGGAACCCACCGTTCTATTTGTCAACCAAGTTTCTCTCTTGACAGGGGCTAAATAGCTCTGGGTAAGATGATCTTTTAAATTCTTTCCCCTCCTATAAGTAATAAGAGGGATTTCAGGGATCACATCTACAATGTTTTCATCAGATTTCAGCATGCCCCAGAAAGAGGAAAAAATTTGCTTAACCTCCCCTGCCTTTTCATCATATGTCCCGATTATGGGAATGGCCGTATCTTTTGTATCCCATTTTTTTGGGGGTTAATAATTCAGTGTGATTACTCACTAAAGCTCTATGGTATGCCTTTTTAGGGCCCTATTGGGGTAACCTCTGTTTTTTAATATGATCCAGAGCTCATGCGCTCGCATTTTGAACTCATCTAGTGTGGAGCAATTTTGCCTTACTCGCAGGTATTGGCCAATGGGGATTCCAAATTTTAAAGGGGGAGGATGACAAATTTCCCATTGTATCAGGGTATTGGTTGCCGTTTATTTTCGATACAGTGTGGTGGTGATTTGATTATCTTCAGTAATGCACACCTTTAGGTCTAGATACACTAATTCACGTTTATTTATTATGTGCATAAATTTCAAACCTAAGTCATTACGATTTAATTGATACACAAACTCATTGAACGACTCCACCGTCGACGTCCATATGAGGAAGATGTCGTCTATGTACTGAATCCATAAATTTATGGATTCGGTCCATATCGACATCTCCTCAGTGAACACCTTTGCGTCCTCCCAGTATCCAAGATACAAATTGGCGTAACTGGGGGAGCAGGAGCTCCCCATAGCAATGCTTAATTTTTGCAAAAAAGTTTGGCCCTCAAACATAAAATCATTTCTGGTGAGGATGAACTTAATGAACTCCATCACAAATTCACTAGTGATGTCGCGAACATAAAATTTTCGGTTTACGAACCGAGAACGCGATCTTTCGCAAGAGTTCACGAACCGGGCGAACCGCCATTGACTTCAATGGGCAGGCAAATTTTTTAACTCACAGGGACTCTTTCTGGGCACAATAGTTATTTAAAAGTTGTTTCAAGGGGACTAACACCTGGACTGTGGCGTGCCGGAGGGGGATCCATGGCAAAACTCCCATGGAAAATAACATAGTTGATGCAGAGTCTGGTTTTAATCCATAAAGGACATAAATCACCTAACATTCCTAAATGGTTTGGAATAACATGATTTAGTCCCCTTTGGGCATCACATAGTTAGATCCCCCCTTTAGGCAGCACATAGATAGATCCCCCTTGAGGCAGCACATAGTGGGATTTGAACCCAAGGCCCCAGTGCTGCAAGGCAGCAGTGCTAACCTCTGATCCACCATGCTACCCTTAGCATACATCTAATATCCACGGTTGCTAAAATGGACAGAGATGTCAGCAGAGAGTATCAGAAAAATTAGGAATGTACACATGGATGAAAAATTGGGTATTGTCGCAGCCGTAGCTATAGCAGCGGCCAGAAAAATTGCAGCACCATAACAAGTGCAGCAGCAGAGGCCAGAAAAATTTGACATGTACACATGGATGAAAAATTGGGTATTGTCGCAGCCGCAGCTGTAGCAGCGGCCAGAAAAAAATGCTGCACCATGACAAGTGCAGCAGCAGAGGCCAGAAAAATTAGGCATGTACACATGGATGAAAAATTGGGTATTGTCGCAGCCGCAGCTGTAGCAGCGACCAGAAAAATTGCAGCACCATAACAAGTGCAGCAGCAGAGGCGAGAAAAATTAGGCATGTACACATGGATATAAATGTGGTATTGTCGCAGCCGCTGCTGTAGCAGCGGGCAGAAAAATCTCTGTTTGTTTCACCATGCAGAAAGTGCCCTAAAACATTGCAGCTTGAACCTTACTTGGTGGTGGATAAGTCACGCAAGTCATCCGTAATTCAGAGTTCAAATACAGCAGCGTGTGGACCTTTTTTAGCCCAAGGCAGCTCATCTGATCAGGCCTTGTTCAGTCAAATGTGTCGCCCAGTGTCAGTCCCTTCGGAATCCATCCCTCATTCATCTTAATAAAGGTGAGGTAATCCAGACTTTTTTTGACCAAGGCGACTCCTCTTCTCAGTGACAATACCTCCTGCTGCACTAAAGGTCCTTTCTGACAGGACACTTGAAGCGGGACAGGCCAGAAGTTCGAGCGCAAATTGGGATAGCTCAGGCCACAGGTCAAGCCGGCACACCCAGTAATCAAGGGGTTCATCGCTTCTCAGAGTGTCGATATCTGCGGTTAAGGCCAGGTAGTCTGCTACCTGTCGGTCAAGTCGTTCTCTGATGGTGGACCCCAAAGGGCTGTGGCGATGCGTAGGACTTAAAAAGCTCTGCATGTCCTCCATCAACAGCATGTCTGTAAAGCATCCTGTCCTTGCCGGCGTGTTTGTGGGAGGAGGAGGATTACTTTTACTGTTAGATCCCTGTTGTGCTGTGACATGACCCTTATACGCTGTGTACAGCATACTTCTTAATTTATTTTGGACCTGCTGAATCCTTTCCGCCTTGCTGTAATGCGGTAACATGTCAGGCACTTTATGTTTAAACCGGGGGTCTAGTAGCGTGGACACCCAGTACAGGTCGTTCTCCTTCATCCTTTTTATACGAGGGTCCCTCAACAGGCACGACAGCATGAAAGACCCCATTTGCACAAGGACGGATGCCGAGCTACTCATGTCCCGTTCCTCGTCCTCAGTGATGTCAGGGAAGGTATAATCTTCTTCCCCCCAGCCACGTACAACACCACGGGAACCAGATAGGTGACAAGGAGCATCCTGGGATGCCTGCTGTGGTTGGTCTTCCTTCTCCTCTTCAAAGCCACATTCCTCCTCTGACTCCTCTTCCTCACAATCCTCTTCCAGCATTGCCGCAGGTCCAGCAAGCGATGCTGATAAGACTGTTTCTGGTGGTGATGGTGTCCACAACTCTTCCTCTTCACGCTCATCTACTGCGTGATCCAGCACTCTTTGCAGGGCACGCTCCAGGAAGAAAACAAACGGTATGATGTCGCTGATGGTGCTTTTGGTGCAACTGACCAGGTTTGTCACCTCCTCAAAAGGACGCATGAGCCTACAGGCATTGCGCATGAGCCTCCAGTAACGTGGCATAAAAATTCCCAGCTCCGCAGATGATGTCCTAGCACCCCGGTCATACAAATATTCGTTGACAGCTTTTTCTTGTTGGAGCAGGCGGTCGAACATTAGGATGTTGAATTCCAACGTGTTGGGCTGTCGCAAATCGAGCGCCTCACTGGCATGTTGTTTCGCCGCTGGATATTTGACAAGTGCGCCGTGGCCGTGTAGGAACCCCTGAAATGGCCACACACCTTCCTGGACTGCTTCAGGACATCCTATAAGCCTGGGTACTTGAGCATAAAGCGTTGTACAATCATATTACACACATGTGCCATGCACGGCACATGTGTCAACTTGCCCAACCTCAATGCTGCCAACAAATTTTTTCCGTTGTCACAAACCACCTTGCTGATCTCCAGTTGGTGCGGAGTCAACCACTGGTCCACCTGTGCGTTCAGGGCTGACAGGAGCACTGGTGCGGTGTGACTCTCCGCTTTGAGGCAAGGTGGCGTGACACTGCCGTATCTGGGATGTGGAATAGCACCTGGGGACCAAGGATGTTATGGAAGAGCATGGAGTAGGAGGAGTAGAGGAGGTGGCAGCAGGCCAGCCTGCAAGTCGTGGCGGTGTCACCAACTCCTCTGGCAGCCGTCACCAGGTTTACCAATGCGCAGTGTAGGTGATATACCTGCCCTGACCATGCTTTGCAGACCAGGTATCAGTGGTCAGATGGACCCCTGCCCCTACACTGTGTGCCAGACATGCCATAATTTCCTTTTGCACAATGGAGTAAAGTTTGGGGATTGCCTTTTGTGCAAAAAAATTTCGTCCGGGTACCTTCCACTACGGTTTTTTAAAGGCCTCAGACTCCACCAGCTTGTATGGTAAAAGCTGGTGGGCTAGCAGTTCCGACAAGCCAGCTGTCAGGTGCCGGGCTAGGAGGTGACTTTGAGACATTGGCTTCTTGTGCTCAAACATCTCCTTGACAGACACCTGACTGTGGGCAGATGAGCAGGAACTGCTCAAGGTGAGAGACGGAGAGGCGGATGGTTGAGAGGGGGCAAGGAGGGCAGCAGTGGTTGACCTGGCTGAAGATGCTGGACCAGGAGGAGGATGGCGGTTTTGACTTTGTGTGCTGCTTGTACTGACGTGTTGATCCCATAGGCGTTTGTGATGTGACATCATGTGCCTTCGCAAAGCAGTTGTGCCTAGGTGGGTGTTGGACTTCCCACGACTCAGTTTCTTCTGGCACAGGTTGCAAATGGCCTCGCTGTTGTCAGAGGCAGACACACAAAAAAATGCCACACTGCTGAGCTCTGCAATGACGGCATTCTGGTGGTGGCAACAGCATGCCTTGATTGGTATCCCGTCTGGCTGACCCTGGGTGCCGATGCATGCTGTCTGACTGTGCCACTAGCTCCTTGCCACGACCTCCCCCTGCTTCCAACTCGTCTCCTCCCCCTCTCTGTCTCCCCATCTGAACTTTCCCCCTCTTCTTCTCTTCCAGCGGGCACCCACGTGGCATCCACAGACACATCGTCATCATCAACGCCTTCACCGCTATCTGACACCTCAAGAAAGGAAGCAGCAGCTGGTACAAAATCATCATCACACCGTACGTGTGTGTAATGCTGCCTGACTGAGACATATCCCTGTTAACTACATCCTCTGGCAATAATGGTTGCGCATCACTCATGTCTTCAAACTGATGTGTAAATAACTCCTCTGACGGACCAAAGTGCACGGCAGCACCGACGTGTGGAGCTGTAACTACGGTCAGGGACAATACATGTCCTTAACGACCCACTGGGTGAATTTAGGTTCCTGCACAGCCAAAACAGCAACTTGGACAGGTCACGCCGCTTCCGCCTACACGCTCTCAGGCCATTGGTCCTGTGACAGTGTGCAACTCCGCCTCCTCATCCTCCACCGTCTCCTCGGCCTTCACTGCATGGACAAGTTTCAGTGCCCCTACAGCATACTATATGTGCAGGGCACGGCAGTGTCCCTTTGTTCTTCACATGGTTTGCCTTGGCGAACGGCGTCACACAGGGAGGAACTGCTAAAAGTCATTCATAAAGAAATCGAATCATGGCTCTTTCCATGTTAACTGGAAATGGGAACCATGTTGACCGACAAAGGGAAGAACACCTTGTCTGTCAGATTGGCACACGTGTTCAATCTGGTTGTCAAGCGGTTTCTGAAGTGTTCCCCCCATCCTAATAATGGGAAGGAAACTTTGCATGCACTTCAGCCCCTCGTACACTGCAAAGCACACCCTCCTTGAGCTGTAGCTTCAGAACGGCATCCCCCAACATCTGATTTGCTATGTTTCCACACGTTGGAATTCCACCCTCTATATGTTGGACCGACTATATGAACAGAGAAAAGTCATCACAGATTTTTTGATGATCCAAGCAGATAGGAGGACTCCCCTGTGTAACTTCAATGTCAACCAGTGGCAACTCATATGTGACACCTGCCGTTTGCTCATGCCCTTTGAGGATGTCACATTGCTAGTCAGTGACCATGATTACTGGATGAACGACATCATTCCACTGCTTCATCTACTACAACACCTTTTGGAAACGATGGCTGGTCAGGGCTCTGGAGACATGGCGCCTACACCTCATGGCCACATGAGCCCTTTGAGGGCTGAACTGGAGGAGGAGGGGGGAGGGGCACAGTGGAACAAAGTTTATGTTTTGCAAGATGTGCGTTTTTTTCTAGTCATCTGACAGGAGAGGAGGAGCAGGAAGAGCTAGAGGATTATGAGGAAGGCGAGACAGAGGACCCAGACACACTGTGGCAGTATGCAGTGGAGATGGAGGCAGGGAGTCCCTCCGAGTCACTTGCACAAATGGCACGATTCATGCTCACTTGCTTGGAAGTGACCGCCGAATTGTCACCATTCAGGGGCGGGATGACTTCTGGCTCTCCACCTTATTGAATCCTCATTACCGGCACAAAATTGGGGCCTTTTTCACACCCACTGAGAGGGAGGACAAACTGACCTACTACAGAGATATTCTACGTAGTCAGTTGGCCGATGCCTATCTGCACCATTGTCCATCCTCTCGCAGGTCTTAATCGGGGGGGGGGGGCCCTCTGTGCTCACTTTCCACTGCCATGGCTGCTGGGGGGGGGGGGGGTTGGCAGGACCAGTACCAGCTCCATCAGCAGCAGCCTGAGTCTACAGTCGCTGATGAGTAGCTTTCTTCACCTGCATAGTGAAGCAGCTCAGCAGCAGGTAGACCTGGAGCCGGACCTGAAACAGCAGGTGATGGCCTACCTTGACATGACCATGCCAACACACCTTGAAGATCCGCTGGACTTCTGGGCAGCCAAACTTGATTTGTGGCCGCAACCAGCAGAGTTTGCCCTGGAAAAGCTGCCATGCCCTGCCAGTAGTGTACCATTAGAGCAGGTGTTTAGTGCGGCACTGGCCATAGTAACCCCAAGGAGAATTCATCTGTCCACAAAAAATATGGAGAGACTGACCCTTGTGAAGAGGAATCAGGCATGGATCAGCCAGGATTTCCACCCACCAATGCCTGATGCAAGAGAGTAGATTGACCATGGTGCCACACCAACACTTCACAAATATGGATAGTGAAAAACATGCTTAACCCCTTAAGGACCAAGGACGTACCGGTATGTCCTTGGTCCTGCTCTCCTGATATAACGCAGGGTTACACAGTCATAGTGAGGCCGGGACCCGCCTTTAATAGCGTGCAGCGCCGATCGCGGCGCCGCGAGCTATTAACCCTTTAGCCGCGCGCTCAGAGCTGAGCCACACGGCTAAAAGCGAAAGTGAAAGTTGCCGACTAGCTCAGTCGGGCTGTTCGGGATAGCCGCGGCTAATCGCGGCATCCCAAACTGCTGACAGGACAGCGGGAGGGCCCCTACCTGCTTTCTCGCTGTCCGATCGCCAAATGACTGCTCAGTGCCTGAGATCCAGGCATGAGCAGTCATGCGGCAGAATCGTTGATCACTGGTTTCTTATGAGAAACCAGTGATCAATGATGAAGATCAGTGTGTGCAGTGTTATAGGTCCCTATGGGACCTATAACACTGCAAAAAAAAAGTGAAAAAAAAAGTGAATAAAGATCATTTAACTCCTCCCCTATTAAAAGTTTGAATCACCCCCCTTTTCCAATAAAAAAAAAAGCACAGTGTAAATAAAAATAAACATATATGGTATCACCGCGTGCGGAAATGTCCAAATTATAAAAATATATCATTAATTAAACCGCTCGGTCAATGGCGTGCGCGCAAAAAAATAGTGCATTTTTGGTCACTTTTTATATCATTTAAAAATGAGTCCTATCAATGCAAAAATGGTACCGTTAAAAACTTCAGATCACGGCGCAATAAATGAGCCCTCATACCGCCCCATACACGGAAAAATAAAAAAGTTATAGGGGTCAGAAGATGACAATTTTAAACGTATTAATTTTCCTGCATGTAGTTATGATTTTTTTCAGAAGTCCGACACAATCAAACCTATATAAGTAGGGTATCATTTTAATCGTATGGACCTACAGAATAAAGATAAGGTGTCATTTTTACCGAAAATGTACTACGTAGAAACGGAAGCCCAAAAAGTTACAAAACGGCGTTTTTTTTTTTCAATTTTGTCGCAAAATGATTTGTTTTTCTGTTTCACCGTATATTTTTGGGCAAAATGACTGACGTCGTTACAAAGTAGAATTGGTGGCGACAAAATATAAGCCATCATATGGATTTTTAGGTGCAAAATTGAAAGAGTTATGATTTTTTAAAGGCAAGGAGCAAAAAACGAAAATGCAAAAACGGAAAACCCCCCGGTCCTTAAGGGGTTAAGGTGCTGCTCCCCAGTTATAGACATTCCTCTCCATCAGATCACAAGTAAGTATTGAGGATATGAATGCAATGTAGAAAGAAAGCTTGCACTCACCATTCCTATAGATATTCTTCATACGGTCATTCTGTTTGAACAGGGAGATCACGGTGATATCTATAGGAACAGTGAGTTCAAGCTTTATTTCTACATTGCATCCGTATAAACTCTTCTACTACCTTTGAGCTTTGCACCCCGTTGATAGAAATTTATTTGAAGAGTCCAGCTGCTGTTCTGCTTTTTGGGTTGATTCCTTTGATTTATTGACACGTGTGGAGTTAGATGATTGCGCTCTCTGCATTCCCTTCTTCAATACAAGTATTGAGGATATGCATTAGCTAAAACGTAACTTTTTTTAGGATAAAATATATGGACTCAATTTTTTTTTTAATCAAACTAAAGGAAAGGTGTGAAAAAAAACATGTGCCACCCACACTACCAAGTATTGATGTGATGCAAAGACGTCTAAAAGGTGGAAGGGATCCATTGTAACCGGTGGGGGTAAAAACTTCTCCTGTAAGGCCCTACTCTCCCATTATTAATGGCCCTACACAGGAACCTCTCCCTATTTCCCCCTACAAACACTGCCATTTCCCAGGGTTTTAGGTGGAAAAGAGAGAGTTTCCTGTGTGGGGTCACCCTTTTTAGGGTGAGTATCACTTGCCAAGATGGGAATTAATAGGGGACGAGAGTAGGGCCTTACATGGGAAGTTTTTACACCTACCAATGGACCATACGTTGTTCCCTTCCACCTTTTAGAGGTCTTTGCATCACATCAATACTTGGTGGTGTAGGTGGCACATGGTGTATTTTGCACACCTTTCCTTTTGTTTGATGTCAAAAAAAAATTTGGGTCCATATATTTTATCCTAAGCATATTATTAAAAGTTTTATGTAATGCAAATCCTCAATACTTACTTGTGCACACTGACACATTTACAAAAGAGACCATTTTCTTCTGTCTACTTGCCTCAGCTACTATTCTGATCCTGCCACCCGCCTGATGCCAAGTTCTCCTTTTTTCACGCACCTTTATCATCGGGTACTGGTATTGCCACCCACCACATCACTGGGTCACATTCAGGACTCCTGATGCTGCTGCTGCCACCTCCAGGCTGTCTCATTCTGCCACCATATGTTCTCCTCATGCTGATGCCACCTCCAGGATGTCTCTTTCTGCCACCATATGTTCTCCTCATGCTGATGCCAGCTCCAGGCTGTCTCATTCTGCAACCATATGTTCTCCTCATGCTGCCGCCAACTACAGGCTGTGTCATTAAGCCACTATATGGTCTCCTCATGCTGTCACATCTCCAGGCTGTGTAATTCAGCCACTATATGCTGTCGCCAACTTCACGCTGTGTCATTCAGCCACTATATGGTCTCATCATGCTGCTGGGACATTACCTAAAAAATTTTATGATAGCACTAGCTACCAAAAATCTTCATTTAAAATTTGAACATGTATCTGTTAATCTTTGGAATTGTGAGGCCCTATAGTCTCCTCATGCTGCTGCCACCTCCATGATGTGTCATTGTGTCACCATGTGGTCTCCTAATGCTTTTGGCACCTTAGATTAAACTTTAAAAATGTTCATGTATCTAAAATCTTCAAAAAATTTTACAAAATATTTTTAATAATTTCTATTGTGAGGCCCTATGGTCTTATCGGACTGCTGCCACCTCTCGGCTCTGTCATTGTGCCTCCATGTGAATCCTTGTTAGATTGGTTTTTGTGGTCATACAGTATGAGTTCAAAGTAAACGCCAGTACATTGAACTTGGGTCTCTAATATGAATCTTAAATTTAAAAAAATCAATGTAATCTTTTCAAGACTGAGGCTATATGGTCGTCGACGTCATATATTACCTGTGGAATTACCACAAAAATCCAATGAAACAGGTTGGAGCGTTAACAACCATAACTGATTAAATGAAACATTCACACTTTCACAGTCAGGGGGGGTGCTGAGAGGCAGGGGCTGGAACAGGTGGTAACCTGCCTGGCAGAAGGACCGCTAGCTTAATGCTCCTCAAAATGTGTACTCAAAATTTTTTAATAAATTCAAATAAAATAAAATAAAAATTGCATAAAAAATCTCTTTATTCTCTTCAATTTTTAAGCCATTTGCTCTGCGGCAGTGATTCTAATAGCGATGCCTGTAATTCAACATATGGGGGGTGGTCCAACATATGGAGGGTGGAATTCAAATGTGTGGAAACTTGCGTTGTACGAGTTGCTGAAGTGCAATGAAAGTTTCCTTCCCATTGTTAGGATGTCTTTCAGATGGGGGAAACACTTCAGGAACCGCTTGACAACCAGATTGAATACGTGTGCCATGCAGGGTGCATGTCTTAGGCTTCCTTGTCGCAGCGCAGACAAGATATTCTTCCCGTTGTCGGTCACCATGGTTCCCATTTCCAGTTTAAATGGAGTAAGCCATGATTCAATTTCTTGATGAATGACTTTTAGCAGTTCCTCCCCTCTGTGACTCCATTCACCAAGGCAAACCATGTGAAGAACACTGCCGTGCCCTGCACACATGGTCTGCTGAAGGGGCACTAAGACTTGTCCATGCAGTGGAGGCTGAGGGCACGGTGGAGGATGAGAAGGCGGAGTCGCAAGGACCAGCAGCCTGAGTCGCTGTTACAGGACCAGCAGCCTGAGAGCGTGGAGGTGGACGCAGCGCGACCTTTCCAAGTTGCTGTTGTGGCTTTGTAGGAACCACATTTACCCTGTGCGCCATAAAGGACACGTATTGTCCCTGACCATACTTACAGCTCCACACGTCGGCGCTGCCGTGCACTTTGGTACACACCGACAGGCTAAAGGACTGGCCCACCTTCTGTTCCACAAAATTGTGCAGGGCTGGTACTGCCTTCTTCGCAAAGTAATGACGGTTTGGGACTCTCTACCTCGGCTCAGCACAAGCCATCAGTTCTCTGAAAGGTGCAGAGTACACCACTTGAAAAGGGAGGGACTGCAGCACCAGCAACTTGGACAGGAGCACATTCAGCTTCTGTGCAGTTGGATGAGTGGGTGCATACTTTTGTCTCTTGGATATGGCTTTGCAGAAGGATTGCTGGCAGAATGACTGACTCGAAGTAGGAGGAGCAGGAGCATCTGGAGCGACAGAAGATGGGTATGACACACATCTCCCTTTGGCTGAGGTGGTTGAACTTTGCCTGGCTGAAACAGGGAGTGGCGTGCCACTGGGTAATGCAGCAGGCTGGACCACCACACCGGAGCCACAGTTCTCCCAGGCCACTTTATGGTGACACTGCATATGTTGAAGCAGGGCCATGATGCCAACATTGGGACCCTGGCCACGCTTCACCTTCTGCCGACACATCTTGCATGTGGCCAGGTTAACATCCTCTGAATGCTTGATGATAAACTGTCACACCGCGAGTAGCTGATTTTCCCACCCACAGTCCACACTGATTGACTGCTACTGCAGCCAACTCCAGGAACCCCTGTTCCACCACCTCCCGGGAACGTAGGCTGCCGCGAAGCAGGTAGTCTAGCCTGGGCACGTTTGGCTCCAGATTTTCCACTTCTTCCACCATACTGACTGCCAATCATGCTACCACCTTGCTGGCTCAGCTGCTGGCTCACGGACAACCTGCATTGCTCTTATCTTGATGATAATGAAGCCCTTTCTGCACCCAGCTCCCAAGTGTGATCGGCTTCATCATCACTGAGTTATGTCTGCACGTCACTGATGTTCTCCTCAGGTTCCTTAACAGTGTCTACTTCAGAAGCCTGAACACTCACAACACCACCTCCCGTGTCACTCTCCTTATCTCTACTTGCCCACCTAGTGGAGGAAGCGGCTGATGTCTCCTCCACTTCCTGGCTGGGCAGTAGCTGCTGACTGTCCTCTAGTAGATCGTCCTCACTAAATAGTGGAGCATAACCCACAGTATAAGATACTTCTGTGGGGAGGGGGGGGGGGGAGCATAGGACAGAGGCAATTGGAGGACAGGAACTGGTCCCGGGCCATGTCAACTAAGGGTTGTGTCTAAGGAACCCACCAACTGTTTATTCATCAGACTGGGGGTGTCAGATGTCACTTGTGAAGAAATGGATGACAGTGTCAACCAATCGATAACGGCAGATAGGTTGCTGATCAAGACACGACTGCTAGCTGATACGGGAGCTCAGTCCTCTCACTGCGATTCCTGCGGCCACTCACCCCTAGTCTGCTGCGACCTCTGCCTGATGAATTTAGGCCTCTGACACTACTCCGTGCACGTCCTGGAACTTCTCTGCCTGACATAGTGGGTATATGAGGGGAGTACATTACACTCCCAGTATTTGTCTACAACACCAGCAGGTGTGCACTTTTTTCTGGACTTTCACAGTATCTAGGCCCTTAAGACTTTAAAAGGAACAAAATTATACACCACTTAGATATACGTATGTGGTATGCACTTATGAGGGGAGGACAATGTGCTCCAGTACACTTAAAACAGTATTTGTCTACAACACCAGAAGGTGTGTACATTTGCCTGGCCTTTCACAGTATCTAGGCCCTTAAGACTTTAACAGGAACAAATTAGTACACCAAATTAGTACAACAAATTAGTACATATGTGGCATGCACTTACAAGGGGAGGACAAGGGGAGGACAATGCGCTCCAGTACGCTTAAAACAGTATTTGTCTACAACACTAGCATGTGTGTACTTTTAGCTGGCCTTTCACAGTATTTAGGCCCTTAAGAATTTAACAGGAACCAAATAGTACACCACTTAGATGTACGTATGTGGTATGCACTTATGAGGGGAGGACAATGTGCTCCAGTATGCTTAAAACAGTATTTGTCTACAACACCAGCAGGTATGTACTTTTGGCTGGCCTTTTACAGTATCTAGGCCCTTAAGATTTTAAAAGGAACAAAATGATACACCACTTAGATGTACGCATGGGTTACACTAAATAGAGGATAATATACTTGTATTGCTCTGCTCACCCTAACTGGCTGGCTACTATTAGCTTTTCAGTTGTTGTAGACACCAGTGCTGCAGCACAAAGTCGCTGTGTACTACACCCAAAATTGCACTCTCTCTGTCAATCTCACTACATTCCTTATCATTGCTTCTAGGCTGGATTTGGGCTTGAGGTGAATTGCTGCTGTAAAAAAGCTTTTCTGTGCAACACACTGCTCTCTGTCCCTCTCTGCAATAGAATGCTGATGTGACTGGGAGGTGAATCGCTGCTGTAAAAATGCTTTTCTGTGCCACATGCACTACTGTCTGTCCCTCTCTCTCTGTAATAGAATGCTGATGTGACTGGCCGCAAGATGGCTGCGGATTATACAGGGCTGTGACAACACAGGGGTGGCTGGCTGCTGATAGGCTGCATGCTGCATGCGATTCGGGGTCATCCAGCCGACCCTTGTTTTCTTCCTTCCCTGAATTCCTTGCCCCATGTCCTCACATGAGGATCCGCCATTTTAGATTCCCTGGAGCCATGGAGTTTAATGAAGTGATTTGTGCAATCGAATCGTGGCGATATTTACATTCGTTGCAAATCAAATTTTTCCTGAAATTCATAGCAAATTCGGATTCAGATTCAATTTGCTCATCCCTAATTATTGGTGATACTGGTCAGTGTATAGTGGTTTTATTGGTGATTCTGGTCTGTGTACAGTGGTTACCTTCAGTATCATTTTGGTGTGGTGCAATTATTTGTCGCTTGTGTTGTGGTGATAATGGTCTCTGTATAGTGGTTTTATTCAGTATCAGTATGGCTATAGTGTTGCGGTATTAGCTGTCCCTTGTATAGTGATGTAATTGGTGATATTGATCTGTGTATAGTGGTTTTATTCAGTATCAGTATGGCATTATTGTCCCGTTACTATATGATGGTAATAGTGGTGGTCATGGTGAGGTACAATTATTTGTCCCTTATATGTTGGTGTTATTGGTCTCTGTATAGTGTTTTTTATTTAATAACAGTCTTATGGTATTAGTCACTGCAGTGACTCGCATGAGGCGCTGGGCACAAAAGGAGCTAGCTATAGCTCTGCCGACATCACTCTAGGCCCAGGTGTCATGATTTCAGGAAGGGAGAGGAGCACAGCCAAGGACAGGAGCAGGACACCGGAGGAAATGCTGGAGCACCGAAAGTGAGTAAAAGTTTGTTTTTTTATGTACTGTTAAGTGCCAAAGTTTTAAAAGGAAACCTTCCCTCTGGATAACTCCTTTAAGTAAGTCAACATGGCTATTGAAGCCCCTCTGTTAACATGTACATAACTAAATATATCTGCTGAATATGGAAATATCACTCAACTTATTACTTAGTTGTAATATTATCTTTTTTTTATCTTAGAAAGAAGGATTACTCTGATGTGAGTCATATAATTGTTTACTTTACTTTTACTTTACTATTATTTTATGTTTGTAAAATATAATCATGAGAATTGTTTATCGGAGCTGGGTGGGTGGATATGAATACTAAAAAAATCCCTGTATTTTGAAAATTGCCTTATTATCTATCAATAAGGGCTTCTAAGTTGTTTTTAGATAAGAAGTCTCTAAACTTTACTTGATAAATGTTCTTCCTACACATTTCTGACAAAGGGAAAACACATGATAACCTCCCTTCCCAGGCCTAGCAGATACTAGGAGAAAGGGAAAAAGCAGCCATTTCTTGTCTTTACTGAAATTAGATTCTCAGAATCTATAACACTGCATTAATGCTTTCCTGGCACTGCCAGTGTCTGCCACGCTGCTGCACTTTATTTCTGAACTTGGAAGACATTTTGCTTCGAAATGATTTAGTGTGGAAGAATAATCAGACGTTTAATAAAGATGCAAGCACTATATAACTATACAACAAGGTATCCTATGAATGTTCCCAAGACTGTATGATGATCAAGGAGAAATAAGAATCATTCTATGTATTTCCTAAACAAAATATCTTAACCCCCTTGGAGACAATTTTTTTTTTTTTCATTTTCCTTTTTCTTTCTCCTCACGTCACCATCAAAGAGCCATAAGTTTAGTATTTATCTGTTAAAGGAGTTATATAAGGTTTTGTTTTATTATGGTATAAGTTTTAAATAGGCATTATCTGAATCAAATTACATGTTGTACCTATATATTGGTATAATGGATAAACATTACCCTTTCTCATATACTTAAAGGAGTAGTCCAGTGGTGACTCAGTGGTGAGCAACTTATCCCCTATCCTAAGGATAGGGGATAAGTTGCAGATCTCGGGGGGTCCGACCGCTAGGGCCCCCTGCGATCTCCTGTACGGAGCCCCGACATCCCGCGGGAAGAGGGCGTGTCGACCTCCGCACGAGGCGTCGGCCGACACGCCCCCTCAATGCAACTCTATGGCAGAGCCGAAGCGCTGCCTTTGGCAATCTCCGGCTCTGCCATTGAGATGTATTGAGGGGGCGTGTCGGCCGCCGCTTTGTGCGGGGGTTGACACCCGCCATCTGGGCGGAGAGCCGGGGCCCCGTACAGAGAGATCGCAGGGGGCCCCAGGATATGGGATAAGTTTTTCACCACTGGACTACCCCTTTAATAAAACATTTGATCTCCTTTTTATAGAATTTTTGACTTTGTTAATTTAAAAAAACAACCCACCAGTGATCCCAATACCATCCAGCATCATCTTTGTCCCAGCTGAAGCACAGGCTGGGACAAAGTCCAGGAAGTAAGGGTGGTACTAGCTCTCCTCTGTTCTCACTCCTATCCTGTCTATCAGACTGCAGCATAAAAATAGAGAGGAGGGGTAATAAAGCAGCCTGCAGTAATTGGATAAAGAGATCCAGGACAGCACAGCAGACTCAGGAAGGAAGTGAATGCATGGTGAGTGAGGGTAGGCTCAGTGCTTGCCTGCGATATACACCTCCCTGAGCAGAGGATGTCAGAGCAGAGAGATTTGTGAGCCAAGTACAGAAGCTAGACACATAAAAAAGAGATGCAAAGGATCTGTATAAGCTAGTGAGTAACACACATAAGCATTATCCTTTTCTGTGATATTAAAGATACAATTCAAGCTTTAATATCCTTTTTATTCAGGATTCTTCGAAGAAATGGCTTGTGTGACATCGCCCTGATAAATAAGCACATAGTGTAATGAGTTTAACTTAGACCTAAATATATAGATGTGAATTAAATTGGCTAAAAATATGATTTATACTGATAAGTGGTAAATTTTGATACACTGCTTCTTCAGTTCTGACCCTTCAGATGTCTCATTTCTTAAAGGGGTACTCCAGTGGCCAATGTGTTTTCTGCTTTTTATATTTACCCTTGCTTTGTGTTTCTTTCTTCTCTATGGTGTCTTGCGCCCCCCTTGGTTGTCTTTCATTTACTTTCTGTTCCCAAGTCTCTATTTGTTGTTTGTCTTTTATTTCTGTTTTGCATATGGTCCCGAAACTACAGCTCCAAGCATGCCTTGTAGCCTGTTTTCTTGTTTTCCTTCCTGCTTATGTTGTTTGTTTTTCCACCCAGTTTTGGTTTTGTCCGCCCTAGTTCTGCCTACCTTTTCTATTTTGCCCGCACTTTTCCTGCCCAGCTGTTTAGTATGTTCAGCCTTCTGGGCGTATGTTTTCCTTAGTAAGAGACTAGAACACAATGTAGGGTAGAAGAGAAGCAAACGACAGAACAAGTATGAGACACCCAGTGAAACACACACCAATCACACGCGAGAAGCGAATGACGTAGGCACACAAGTACCAGCCTGATTGGACAAGCCACCACTGAGTCACGTAAACATTCCAACCAAATTACGCATGCACCAGACGTACATGGCAATTGATGCGGCCAGCGAGCAGGAGGAAGAGCGAGGACTAAACTCCCAACCAATCAGAAAAGATCAACAAATGCCAACTATGAATATTCAATAGAGGGGAGGGGAAAAGGCCAGGCCACATTTTGCGAAAAAAAATGCCGGCAATGCCCGCAGACCTGACGTCTTGTCCAGAAGATTCATAAAACATGACCGCGAGTGTGGACGACAACAAGACCCAGAACAAAAAACTACTGAAGTTCCAGCCAAAATAACAGGTCAGTAGAAAACACACGTTGGGGGAAAAAAAACACATGTCAATTACAAAAGGGCTTAAATAACAACAAGCATGCTAGACAAACAAAGAAATGTGATACCAGAGTACCCCTTTAATGTCAGAAAATGTTAACAGTGTAACAATGTATACATAATGCCAACAATGACTTGAAAGGAGATATTTTCCATTACTTCAGATCAGTTGGAAGAGGGTTGTTTGGTGAGAGAGGTCTGGGGTCATTACATACTTATTTACCAACTATTATGAGCCAGTAGAGCAGTAGGGTTTATTCCTGTTACTTCTTCTTGATACAGTATGTGTATTTTATGTTTTTCTTCAAACTAACTGCTTGTCATGTTATTCATTTTAGATAATGTCCTAGTATCTGAGTTTTGGGAGCCACTGTTAGGATCAAGAAAAGGTGACTGCTAAAGTTGAAGCAAAATTCTACCATCCATTGACTAGCTGGCATCATTACACAGATATTATATGCTGCAGCCACCAAGCCCAGTGTGGGCCCTCCTGACTTTGTTAGGACATAAAAAGCATGTCTGTAGAGAGTCACAAAACGGCTACTTTGTTTCTCCGTTGTTACTGTATAAAGGACTATGAGAAAAGTGCACCAAAGGAAGCTGCAACTTTTTTTTTAACCGCTAGGCTCATTGGGCAGGCAGGAATGCTTGGAGTTGTAGTTTTGCAAAAGCTGGAGACACACTGTCCCAGAGCATCAAGGTTTGCCTCTTTGGCTCCCTGGATGAGGCAACACCACTCATGAATTTTCCTGTGGGAAACACTTTTTCCCGTATGAAAAGCCATTTTTATGATATGGGTGGCAGATCAACTCTCTTCAATTGCTCTGGAAACAATTAGTTGATGTGTTTATTCCATTTGAAAAATGGGTTTATCAGCATTGTAAATGCCCTGAGAAGTTCTCTAAAATTTGGCATGTCTGGAATGATTCTCCTATCCATGTGCTTAGGCACCAGGATAGGAGATGCAATGTATTTAGCGGAGTACCCCTTTAATATTGGGCAATGACTCAGTGATCTGTCTCTCATAGAACTTTGCTGAATTACATTCTTAGAAGGTTTTACTGTAACTGTATTGTTGTCTATTATGGGTGACACTATTCTGTACCCCTATAATCAGGAATTTTCTCAACATTTCCTTGTTATACATCTTCTCTATATAACAGTATTTAAAATTGTGGCACTGTATTTTATGTATGTTATATGTTATATAACTCTTATGTCTAGCCTATTTTGCTGCTGTAGAGTTTCAGTGTTAATAAAAGTATTTTCAAAAAAACATAAATTGACCCAGTCTGTAAGGCCAAAATGGGCTGTGTCCTGAAGGTGTTAAGTAAGTTAGAGATGTCCCTATCCTCTCTCTTTGTAGTTTTTGTACACCCTCATTTGCAAAAATATGTGGTGAGAATGTTGTGGTTCGAAGGAAATATGCCTGCTAGGGTGTTTGCTGCTGAGAGTGATTGCTTCTGAGGGTATTTGCTGCTAAGGCCCCTTTCACACTACAAAAATTCTCAGTTTTTAAACATCCCTATGAAGTTCCGTCTGAAAACAAGCTGAATACGGCTAGAGATGAGCGAACTTTTAAAAAATTAGATTCGGCCGATTCGCTGAATTCTAAGAAAAGTTTGTTTCGATCCGAATTTTTTCGCGGCAAATCTATATTAAAAAAGGCTATTTCTAGCCTACATACAGCCTCTATAGGGGTATAGAACACTTTGCTGTGTTCTTAAACACATATTGAGTGTGCTGGGGTAGTGAAATAATACTTTTATTTAGAATAACATGCAGATTATCGGCATCGCTTTTAGAATCACTGCCGCACAGCAGCACAATGACAGAGCCTGGTGGTGGCATCAGTGTCAAGAGACCATATATTGACTGAATGACATAGTGTGGAGGTGTTGGCAGCATGAGGAGACCATTTAGTGGCTGAATGGCACAGCGTGGAGGTGTTGGCAGCATGAGGAGACCATATAGTGGCTGAATGGCACAGTGTGGAGGTGTTGGCAGCATGAGGAGACCATATAGTGGCTGAATGACACAGCATGGACATGTTGACAGCATGAGGAGACCATATAGTGGCTGAATGGCCCAGCATGGAGGTGTTGGCAGCATGAGGAGACCATATAGTGGCCTAATGGCACAGCATGGAGGTGTTGGAAGCATGAGGAGACCATATAGTGGCTGAATGGCACAGCGTGGACATGTTGGCAGCATGAGGAGACCATATAGTGCTGAATGGCACAGCGTGGAGGTGTTGGCAGCATGAGGAGACCATATAGTGGCTGAATGGCACAGCGTGGAGGTGTTGGCAGCATGAAGAGACCATATAGTGGCTGAATGATACAACATGGACATGTTGGCAGCATGAGGAGACCATATAGTTGCTGAATGGCACAGCGTGGAGGTGTTGGCAGCATGAGGACAAAATATAGTGGCTGAATGACACAGCATGGACATGTTGGCAGCATGAGGAGACCATATAGATGCTGAATGACACAGCATGGAGGTGTTGGCAGCATGAGGATACCATATA